>NC_059427.1:96055696-96384696 GCF_021028975.2 Sphaerodactylus townsendi | reverse complement strand
TCTATACCCAGAGGGTTTTTCATATCTTCTCATTAATAGGTTTCTTAAAACAATTTACTTAAAGTGTCAACCTGGGTACCTCCCCTCATGATCTCACCGTTTCCACAGACATTTCTTTAACAGGCTGGAGGGCTTCCTGCCATTCACTGCAATTTTGGGGGAATCGGTCAGAATCTGAGGCTAAAATGCATATAATTAAGTTTTGGAAATCAAGGTGATCAGGTATGCTCTTGCATTTCTTTCAGCCATAGTGACAGGAAAAGGTCTGCTCATAGCACAGGCCAATGTGGCAAAGTTTTACATAAGCAAGGGGTACAGGTTTCATGTCCCTCTGTTCAGGTTTCCCGGTTGTGGGCCATACAATGCAATATTTCTGTTGGCCATCCATGTGGCAGATGAAGACCACTGCACATTTCCTAATCAGGCAGGTTTTGTCCTCTTTGAGTCTCCTAAAGGAGAGAAAGGGGGGATATGAATCCAGCTTCTTCTTCTCGTCCTGTTATTTTGTCTCTAGGTTTATTGCAAATTATTCATCAATCCTTTGTGCCAGTGGCAAGGTTTTTTATTTTACAAAGTTGCTTTTGTGGTCACGTTCACCTTGGCCAGGAGAATGGGAGAGTTATCAGCTCTGCTGGCTGGTGCTCCTTTTGCCAGGTTTCACCCTGATAAGGTGGTGGTGGGTCCTAGCTTGGCATTTGGACTCGAGGTAGTTTCCCACTTCCGTATGTCCCAGGACATTACATTACCTGTTTTTCCCCCAAACCTTCAATTGTCAGTTGAGTAGTCTCTCTACACACACAATGTCAGAAGGACACTCCTTTTTATTTAAGTTGTACATGTTAGTTTAAACAAGACAAAATTTTGTTTTAAAGGACCTACAAAGGGCAAAGCTTCCTAGATGGGTAGTTTTTGCAATTAAATTGGCATATACCATATAGCAATGCCAAGGTGAATTGTCTGCTTCAAGTTAAGGCTCATTCCACCCAGTCTCAAGCCTCTTCAGCTGCTTTCCTTGCCAGGGTTGAGCTCCAGGATAACTATAAGGTGGCAACCTGGCCTGTTCCATCCATGTTCCTCCGACAGTTACTCCATTGATGTCGATTCCAGGAGAGATGCAGCTGTTGGGAGACCAGTTGTATAGTTGACAAGCCCATACCCACCTCTGTGGGAAGGGAGCTTGCTGCTCTCCCACGGAGGACTGCATTGAAGACATGACAATGAAAACAAAAGTACAACTTTGTTTTATTGCCTTAATTAGCTAGTGTTAATAGAACGGTTGAGTTAAAATACTAGGTAGTAATTGGGAACTTTGTGTGAACATGATAGCACTTGGAGTGCCTGCATAAGTGGTGTTTGTGCACATATAACTTTAAAAGAATACAGTATACAGTCAAAGTAGCCTTGAGAAACCTTGATGGGTTTTTTTTCCATTTCAGGCATAAAATATGTTCAGTTAGTCGAGAAGTACAGTGCCGTGTGCCTCAAAGGCACAAAGATGAAAAGGCAAACAATGTCAACCTTTGTTTTTGAAAATATGCTCGTTTGCTTTTTCTTTTTAACAAGAGGTCTCATGGCTTCGGGTGTTGAACTGATAGCTCCGGCTGGCTTTCTGCTCTGGTGCTTCGGCATACATAAACCACTGTTAGGAAATGGTGGAATTCCAAATTTGTAGGTTTCCTGGGAAGTAGGTGCCTGGAAACTAATACGATGATAGCATAAATGCTTCTTTTTTGCTTGTTCTCTGGTTTGGTATGAAACATATCCAACTCTTGACTAATAATGGCATGCGGAATCTCCTTCTAGCAATTCAAAATGTGCTGTCAATAAATCACTATGTTTCCATGTATCCATGTGCTGTCAGATTACAAATGACTTATCGTGAGCCCCAGCAAGGGGCTTGCAAGTTGAGTGAGAAGCAGAGGTGGTTTGCCATTGTCTTCCTTGGTGGCCTGCTGTCCTAGTACTGAGCCCACTTAGCTTCTGAAATTTGATGATATTGGGCTACACCATTCCACTTTGTTTCTAACATGATCAAAACAAGCTTTAAAAATTGATCTGCCATCAAGTCTTAAGCTAAGACTTCAGTAGTACATTTAAAATATTCACCCTCTGCTCCTGCAGCAAATTCAAGCCTATTTTATTTATCCACTTGCAAGAATTCTATGAATATCACCACACACAGGAACAGACTAGGGATATAGGTTGGCATAGGAGAAGAACAAAGATAAAGAAAAGGGTGGATGAACTGGTAAGGAGTGCAGCAGCTTCTTACAGCTTCTGAAGGCATAGGATATTGCTGTGGCAATCTTATTTGTGTAATTCTTTGTCTGATAAAAAGTGATCCATTTGTTTTCCTGATCGCAAATATTGAAAATCAGTGATTAAAAATATTTGATGGCTGTCAGGTCTGTGGCTTGGTGGCATAAAACATACTTTGCATGTGGAAGATTCCAGATTCAGTTCCTGATATTGCCAAGTAAATAGTCTTATAAAAAAAAAGTTGGAGAATTCTTATAAAAAAAAGTTGCAGAAGACATTTTTCAACTTGAGATCCTGGAAGTTTGCTGCCTTAAATTGCTGATAAGACTATCTGGCTGTGTTGGACCGGATCAAGGCTTGGTGGAACTCTCTATCAAGTGAGACCCAGTCCCTACTGGAGAATAAGAAGTGGTACAACTCTGAAGAATGTGACATCTTATATTTGTACTCCAAAACAGGTGCCCCATGGGACAAAGTCTTTGACATTCAAACTCTAATTATTGGCTGATGTTAGAGCCCCTACTGTAATCCTTTAGCAAAGATATGCTTGATTCCACAGGTCATCTCTATTGCTGTTGATGGTCTGCAAGTTAAATAGCACTTCATCTTTAATTCAGCCACTGCAGAGTGTGTGCTGTAATCTGTTAGCTTGCATGAGAAGTGGAAATTCTTCCATACTTTCCCTTCAAGGTGTGAATCAACAGGTCAGTATGGTCATTTTATTATTCCTTTTGAAGGGAAATTGACACACCGCGTCTCATAGCATATGCTGACAGTGTACGTGACAAACCTGTTCCTTTAATCTAGTCAGTTTGGTTACACTGTCCTGGTCCATGCTAGGAATTAATGAAAAAGAAAAGGAATTGGTTGTTATGATGGCTCCACAGAGAGGCTATAAAAACTTTAGTCTAGTTGGATAGCACTCTATGAGGAATCACAGGCTTGCTGCTGGATCTTTACGAGTCACCTCTTCTTCCTCGACTTTAAATAGCATGGAGTCTCAGGGTTATGCACCTGTTTTTTTACCCATGTAAGATGTCACATCCATCTCCTTTTGAAAAAAACAAAACCTCTGGTAATTAGTTGTCGAAGGCTTTTATGGCCGGATTCAACTGGTTGTGGTGGGTTTTCCGGGCTGTGTGGCCATGGTCAGGTAGATCTTGTTCCTACCAGTTCCTACAAGATCTACCAGACCACGGTCACACAGCCCGGAAAATCTACCACAACCAGTCTGGTAATTAGATTTGTCAAAAATCCTTGAAATCCATTCATCTATGCTTTATGGTGATATTTTCTGCAAGTGAAAGTAAAAATTCTATGGTCTGCTGTATTGTCTACCATGGATAGGTTTCCTACAGTTCTTTGCACACCCATGTCACTTTGTGGGTTTAAGCCCAAGATCTTCACCTCTCCTCTGAGGGGAGGCTGCCATTCTTCCCATTTATTCTTCAGTACTGCTCCAGGACAAAAAGGGTGCTATTTTGAATTATTCTTATGTGCTAAGGAGATCACCTGAAAAGACCTATCTCCAGGTCCAGGTCATCTTATGTCAACCCAGCAGGGTTTTCAAGACAAGAGACTAACAGTGGTGGTTTGCCATTGCCTTCCTCTGCATAGTAACCCTGCTATTCCTTGGTGGTCTCCCATCCAAGTAGTAGCCAGGCCTGACCCTGCTTGCCTTTTGAGGTCTAATGAGATCAGGCTAGCCATCCAGGTCATCTAATTATTTGTATTATAGTCTTTAAACTGTGGTTGTATTATTGATAGACTTCTCAAACCCTCCTGCAGAGAGTTCCTCTGCCATTGAGGGTGGAAGCTGCCAGTGGCAGAAATCCATCATTACCCTTTGTTTGGGATTATCCGTGGCTGTTTTTAAAAATGCATGGTGATTAGTGTGGCCCACGTGAGGCTGCTATATTGTTTTTCCTTGCTCCGTTGAGTGTTGATTGTTGAGCCTTTTCCATTTTTGCCTTTTTCAGTCTTCAATCAGTCCTTTTCTTTCAAGACAGTAAGCTGCTTCTTCTTTTTTTTGGCTTCCAGAATTTCTGATATTTTTACATGCCTGTAGGTGACACCATAACAGAATTTGGGATGATGTTTTTGGGGAGGGGAGGGAGTATATATTTCACCCTTTGGGGATGTCCAGATTTATTTTTCTTTCTTTTTGAGACAGAGCTAATGTGCATCATTCTGGTGGTCTAAGGACTGTTCCTCCCCCCAGGGCACTCCTTTTGACACTGATCCACTGGGGGTTAATGCCATTTCAAATGCCTCCTTCCTTGCATGTGCCTCCCAGTGGCTCCTGGTCGCTTACAAATTAGTCTGTCATACCACTGATTTCACCTGTAGCCCTGGATGTACCTTACTTTTGTCTTTTATTTTTATGAAAACGCTCCATGTAGTTGTGGAATGCATTGTAATTATATATTTTTTCAACTAATGGGGTCAACTTGCAGACTTTCTGATTGGAGGCCTGAGCAATTCTGTCTTGCCCTACAAAGGGACTACTGTCATTGGGGAATGCCCTTCTAATCCCTCAGAAGGGGAAAAAGGTTTTTACACTGGCCGCTTTGCTGCACAATTGCTCTGCAAGCTGCGCAAGGTTCATTTATGGTGCGTGCTCCTCCTAGTCATGTGATTGTTTTGGTAGCTAATTGCCAGAGGGAGAAGGGGTGCTCCTAGTCTCCTCGAAAGCTTTGGAAATATTTTCTGTGGCTGGCCTGTGCACATGCAGTCCCTATGTGTGCCTGCACAGAAGACCACTTAATAAACAACAGTTACAGGTAAGTGCAACCTTGTTTTCCACAGCAGTTACAGGTAAGTACAACCTTGTTTTTCACTCCAGTCCTGGGTACGCATGCTCTTTCATTTTGGGCGTGGAAGCTGAACTGAACTAAATGAAAGGATGTCTTTTCTCATCGTTTAAATGGGTTGCTCAATAGAAATTGCCCAGCAAATGCCTATGAGGCGATGCTTCAGCTGCTCTTTATTCAGCATTATGAAAGCCTGCTCAGACAGCAGTTCCAAAATGCCCATTGCCTGCCTACAGGAAATTGGAGACAAATAATGGCCTCGGAAAGGGTAGCTGGGGAGAAAACATCTCTTCTTCTCAGTAAAATAAGCCAATTCAGTAAGAAAAACAGCCTCTGGGATGGGGCTATGGTTGCAGCTGCCTTTTCAGGAATAGATTTAACAGAATGTTTGAGTGGCTTAGGTGAAAACACCTTTCTTTTCATAATGCCACAATATGATATAATTTACATTTTGTGTGTAGCCAAGAAAGTATTTACCTGTTTTTAAAGGCAAGTTCTCGAGTGGCTATTTTAAACCAGTGAGATGTGTTTTCTTGGCTTCTCCTACTCAAAAGAGAACCACCCTCTTCCTCTGTGTATGAAATTAATATTGTGCTCCCTCTGCTGGACATATTGTAGAAGTTCATTAACACTGAGTCATGCGGCCTAGTCTTAAAAGAGGAGAGGCTCTACGTAGCTGTCCAGACTGTATAATAACATCTACCCAGAGAAGAAACAATTCCAACGGAGAACCCAACATTTTGCTTAAAGAATCTCTGTTTGTGTAACAAGGCAACCCTTCATCTCTCACAAAATCAATAAAAACTAATTTTGGATTGAAAGATAATGACAGAACACAATGATGGAAGGGCTTTGTGCTGTTTCGCTAAGCAACAGTTGCATGTGATAGCAGAAAATATTTGTAAAGAATTAGTCCCTGTAATGGGGTGATGGGCTCCTAAACTACCAGGAAATAGTAGCTCTGGACAACTGTACTCTTAAATTCGCTGGCTGATGGTTCACCCTGCCAGATTCTTTCATATGATTGCATATAGGGCCACAGGAGAAAAGTTCATATGAATTTGGCCATACATGCAGGAACTGGCAGACATTTCTGTGACAGTGGGTGTACTTTATTCACAGCATATATAACCACAGAAATGGCTGCCTGGCCTTCCTGATTTATACTGATCTTGCTTCACTTAATGTTGTCTACCCCTCATGCATGAACATAAGAAAATGCGCAATAGCATAAACTGGTCTTTCATTCTGTTCCCCAGTTGGTCGAACACTACTGCTTCTGTAACCCCTAGATAGGAATGGAATGAACCAGAAAGGGGAGGAGCCTCTAGAGACAGAATGGTGCAGGATGTTGGGAAAGCAGAAAAGGGAATCAAGGCTGCCTGGCTGGGAGCTTGAAATTTAATTAAAGGCTCTTGACTCCTTGTTTAAGGTAACTATGATGTGCATATGGGAACTAATAAGAAGGAAGCCGTTTGTTCTGAATTGTAAATTTTGAATTTAATATTTCAGGGCTCTGTTTGTCTAGTGGAGAGTTCTCATCTAAGCCAGTGCAGAGCATGTTAACGTGGAGACTTCCTGGGCCACCAGCAACAGGATAGAAATGGACTCTAGGGCTGGCAAACTGTGAGAAGGCAAAAAAGTTAATTGTTAACTGTGAAAAGATCATGGTTCTATTATGGTACTAAGTTCTATGTTGCTACATGATATATTTTTAAATACAAAGTAAAAAGAAAATGTTTTATTCTCTTTGAATCACTGCAAGATTCATTCCAAGTTCTGCCCCACAGAACCCTCAAACTGAGGTTACACTTCCAGAATGGACAGCCACGGGGACGGGTAGTGATTAAGAGAAGATTAAGATTAAGAGAAGGTGCACTCTAATCAAAGAGCAGCAGTGGTGTAGTGGTTAAGAACAGGTGCACTCTGGAGAACTGGGTTTGATTTCCTGCTCTGCCACTTGAGTTGTGGAGGGTTATCTGGGGAACTAGATTAGCCTGTGCACTCCAACACACGCCAGCTGGGTGACCTTGGGCTAGTCACAGTTCTTCTGAGCTCTCTCAGCCCCACCTACCTCACAGGGTGTTTGTTGGGGGGTGGGTGGGGAAGGAAAGAAGATTGTAAGCCCCTTTGAGTCTCCTTACAGGAGAGAAAGAGGGAATATTAATCCAAACTCTTCTTCTTATAAATTCTAATTTAGGATTTTAGCCTCAGTTAGCCTTTTGTGACTCCTAGCTTGTAGGAAATGTTTTTCTACCAAGCTGAGAAGACTGACAATGGTTTTTGCTACAACATAATGCGCTTCTACATTCTAGATCCTAGTTTTGGAAAGCAGTACTGTTTCAGAAGTCCTCTAAAGTTACTCATGAGTAACGGAGTAGGATGTAGTGCATTGATAATTTCTGGTTCTGACTGCAGGATCTCTGATTGGATGCCATTTTGGGGGCTGTAACCCATACATCTCAAAAGTAGTTTAACAAGAAATGTGTGGGATCTAGGTAGAAGAGAGGCTTCTGAACTTTGAGCAACTAGAGACCTTTTGTGTAGTATCTGCATTTCAGCCTGGGTGAGCATCGCTAAATAATTCTGCAGCAATGATGGGTGCTCTAGTCTGTCATCATGGTCATTCAGAATGTGGGCTCCGAAGATGGACAGTGTGTTCTAGATTGGTACTATATCTCACTGAAGCATCTCTGCCATGACTCAAGAACACAATTTCCTTCCTATATTTGTGAAACTGCAACTAGAGAGGCTTATTTGTAACTAATATCCATTAAGAGAGCGATAAAAATGCATTGGTGGTTTTACAATCTGAAATCACAACTTGGCTCCTGCATGCTTATTAGATGTTATATGGTGCCAAACTTCCAATAACCTCTAGACACCAGTATTAGGAGATGATGTGTGCACTTGTTTCAAGCCCACTGGTTTTGTTGGAAATTTTCATATGATGAAAACATTGCTTGAGGGGTTGCAAGTTAATCACTAAATTAGAAAGCAGCACCTGTTCTGCGCTAGCTGATTCTTTCCCTGTTATGAAATTTTGTCTTGCTGCCCCACTGCTGTGATCACATCACTATATTCCTTGAGGTTCTGCAGAGTCCCTGTGGTCACAATCCATGTGAGCCTTTACCTTCTAGGTCTTGGTTTAAAGCCCCTTACAACTGGATCACTTTTTTTTGGTCTCTCTTTGTACCTGCCTCTCCAGGTTTTTATTAATTAACAAAAATGAAATGAAAAAGCTTTTACAGATAAGCATAATATAATAAATGTACATAAGAGTAATAGATGGATCTTAGCACTAGCTATTCTCAGTTTTTGAGTAGTATGCATGAGACTTCATCACCAGTCTAACAAACAAAACTACATTATTCTATAACATTAACATCTGCATACTGACTATAATACGTACACAGGTAGAGAAAAGAGGGATCTATATTATATTATTTCCACTTATCTCATCTTTTCATCTGCATATCAGTCTAGAACAATATTGTTCTCTTTGTTGAAGAATTCAGACCACTGACATTAATGGATACGGTCTTCTTTTTTTATTCCAAGAGCCCTGGTTTGACTTAATTTATCCTCCTCTTTATCTTTCAAAAACCTGAAAGCTTTTTCTTAGCTGTAGGAGAGCTTTATTTGAATTTGTAGGATCCCTTTGCTTTTTCACTTCTAGGATTTTCAAAGACCTTTTCCCCTGCCAAATGTTCAGCTAACTGCTTAGCTTGGCTTATTGTCCTGATCATTCTTTTGATTTCCAACACATATGGAATTTTCCAATAGAATTTTATTTCTTTCATTATCAAAATCTGCCTCAAAAAGTTAAAATTACTCCCCCCCAACAATGTATTTGGCAAAGTCTTGAAAGATTTTAACTTCTGTTTCAGCATTGTCAAAGGACTATCACGGTTTCCTTAGGATGGAGTCTCATGTTGTCTTATGAGCAAATCTAATTATAATATCTCTTGAAACAGTGCCTTTGAATGCAGATCTTAAGTTTATCCTATATATTTGTTCAATATCAAGAAAATCTTCATCAGTTCCTTCGGCATTTGTCCTCCAGGTGAAATTTGCCGAACTCCTCTGGCGCACCACTAAAACGCAGATTATTACTTTTTGGGTGAACTTCCAAGACCTCAATTCTTTCCACTGCTTTCTGTAGACATTTGAGTTCTCTCCGTTTGGCCTTTGATTCCTTTCTCCTTCTGTAAGTTCTTTAGCAAAGGTGTTCTTGAATTATTCTTGCCTCACCTTTCTTGTATGTATATTGCTATCTGACAATCCTATCCTAGCACTCATTTGCAGGTAATTTACTACTTGTCATGCCCATCTTGCCCATCTATTGTACACTCTGAGTCATCCAGGAAGGCACTGTCAGTTCTGGGCTTGGCATGTAGTTGTCATTAATTAAATATATTTAATTGTCAAGCTATCTCTGCCATGCACAATGAAAGAGGACTTATGTTCTCCCTTGAGGAGGGTGAGTAGGTGAACAATATAATATATATATTTTTAAAAAATTATATTCTACCACTTTCTCAGCTCAAGATGGCTTACAAATAAAATAAAAGTAATACAAATAAAACAATTATCTAAATAAAGTACAAAACAGAATGTTCAGAAACCAAGCTTTTTCAAATGCATCCTAAAAATAAAACAGCAATAAAATTTTAGCAAATCATAAAAAGGCCACTGATGCAGAAAATCAACAGAAGGCTCTGTAAAACAGTGTGGCTTTGCACAGAAGTGTGAAATTTAGTTAAGGAAGGTACTCTTTGCTCTTCCATTGACAGTCTGCTGCAAAGAGGGAGCTGCTGCCACCATGAACAGTGAAGGTTTTTGTGGGGACCAAAGAAAAAGTATGAATCTTTCAAAGAAGGTGTTGTCCTGACATAAAATGTTCAGCCGATCCCTATCTGCTGGATTTGTTTCAGTGGCTGGAGGCAAGAAGCCCTTGTTGTCTATATTTATGTCTGTCCACCTTGGAATGCAGAAGGAATACAGCGGGGGTGGGGGGGGGGATAGTATTTATTCTGGCTGCACTAGTGCCAGAAAAGGGACATTTGGGAAAAAAACCCTGCTTATCCTGTTCATCTACAGTTTGCTGCATTTGGAGGTGTGTGAACTAATTCGGCACTGAAATGATCACTCCCTGGGCTAAATATTACACCTTTACCACTGCTTGCCAATCTGTATAAAATAGATTTTTCCTTTTATGTGGCAAGGTTCCTGCCCTTTCTCCTTCACAGGACTGTAACATTCCTGAGCTTCCCACAGTTCAGGGAAGGTACTTAAACAAGGATAGACAACCCCCAGTGCATGTGCTAAATGGCTGCATGTCTGAACATTGTGCTTGGCACATAAGCTCTGTTGTTCCACCCAAAAAGCAAGGGTGTAGTTGAGCCATGGTTGCCTGGAGCATAGCTTGACAGTATTTTCACAGTGGTGATGTCATCAAGCAGAGCTCCTTTGGGCCACATCCTCAGTAAGCATGAGCAGCCCCGACGCAACAGTTGGTGGTGTGCAGTATTGCTGCTTTTTAATATATACATTGTTTGCTGGTTTTGCTTCCAGTCAATCAGGTATGTTCACATTGTGAAGCGGATGCAGGAGGTCTCTAGCTGCATGTATGCAATGTTGTTTGCCTTTCTGAACAGCAGAAGCAATTGCAATTGTCATTGCACCCCCTCCCATTGTGAAGTAGTCTCTGTGGTATGGACAGCTTCCATCATTCCTCCCTACCTTTGTCTGCTGGCATATCAAAATCAATCCATTATCCAGGCAGATATTACCTTTCATTTAGCATTTGGGGCAAACAAGTTGCCTAGCCCTGTACTAAAAGCAATATCTGGGGAGGCATAACAAACCTTCGAACAGTTTCTCCAATGACAATTTTTTTTTTAGGGCTGCCATTTCATAGTGTCTTCCCCATTTGCTCAATGTAATGGAAGAATGTAATATAGTCAGATATATGCGGGCTTCTTTCCACGAGGGTGATATGGTTGTACTATGGATGAGAGAATGGTGCCTTTTCTCATTTGAGCTGATTTACTAGTTTGTTAACTTCCAGGACGGCGAATAAGTTGTACCTGTTTTCGGTTTTTCTTTTTTCTTCAGTATTTCCCAGAGGGAAAGGGTTGTTCTGAGCTTGTTTGAAAGTGCTGAGAAGTAATTTTATTTTCACTCATTGGCAGTTACGCAACCTGTATTGTGATCTCATTTTTATTTGAATAAGCATTTTGAGATTATAATAAGTTCACTGTAGTCAGTGGGAAACAAATTATCATCACCATAGGTAACCATCTTGCTTTGTTCTGCAAGTTCTGCTTGTGCAAACAAGGCATGTTAGCTGCACTATAAAAATATATATTACTATTCTGGAATACCTTAGGGATAGATTTGTTACCATGATTTCTTTGTCATTCTTACTCTGCAGTTTTATGTAAACAGCAGGGGTAGAGGGGCTTTGTTTTGGGGTTTTTTACAGCTAAGACTGCCATCTTATGGTTTATACCTGAACAACAGTTTGAATGTTTTTATGTGGCTGTTTTGTAACTCTGAAAAACCACTTTTATTTGCACATAAAGGAACTATTTAATTTCTGAAGTCAAATATGTATACATATTATGATTCTGTTAGATTATGTCAGTGAGTAATGTGATCCAATTCTCTTGTCATGAAATGTCAGTGTGTGTGAGATTTTGGATGTGAATTTCCGTAAATGTAAAAACAGCAAACATGGATACAATTGCTGAATAGGTGCCACTTGGCAGGTAGTCAGGATTGCTTTGAATTTTGCAATAGTGGGTTTATCTATCAGCCTATCATATTTGAATTAGTGTATTTATCTAGCCACCAATCACATTTGTCTTCTCCCTCCTTCTAGCATTTGTCACCTGGTATGTGAGCAGTGCTGACTATAATACATGAACACTTGGAAAGAAACAACAGACAGTAATTATTAAGGAGCTGTGTTATTTGTGCTTTAAAGACGTATAGCTTGTGGAGAGCAACAAAACTCCCAACATGCTCCAGGAACTCTTTCATGAGATTGACTGCCTCCCTCTCTTCAGTCTTTGGTGTTAATAATGGCCTTATTGTGATGGTTTGGTGCAATGACTGCTGCATACCTTCAGTTTTTTAAAGTGCCATCCTTAGACCAGTGTAACTCTGCTTACAATTGCACTGTTAATGAACTGCTTTATTACAAACTCCACACATGCTCCAAAAAGAAAAATACTTTGGTGAACGTGTGGTGGGTGACAGGGCAGGTGTCTGTGTGCGAATAAGATGAATGTAGTACATTATGTTTTGTTGTTTGGAAAGGTTTGATGTCAGTTGAGTGGGACTGTTTTTGGTGCATAGAGACATTCAGTTGAAGCACTGCAGATGTAGTATCCTCTGAGGCATGGTGAGTTGGGGTGAGCTTACCTGTCCTTTTCATATCACTCTTGAGTCCCGTTCTGTAGCCAGTTCACAGGAGACTCTGGGCCAAACTACATGTTGCAACATATTTGAATCTGTCATAGGGACTTGCAGCCATATTGCAGCTGTGAGTTCTCGGTGACAACAACATTTAAACACGCTGTGGGGACCCAATTCAGATCAGGACTGTACAGGGAGTGCAAGGAAGCTCTTGCCTTTTCCTCATGCTGCTTTCCTGAACTGAAACCATGCTGGGGAAGGTCTTCGTTGTCCCCACTTTTTCCCTTGTTTTTTACAGTAGTCATTATAAATCCTTCTGCCCCTTTCCTTCTCTGAAGCTTAGTGAACATTTCTTGAGAACCATTTCTGTGCACAAAAAAGATGTATAAATTATGAGTGTTACAATTATTTTAAAATAGCTTTTCAGGTATAGCTGAACATAAGTCAGCAAAGCTTTGGCCTCCCACTCTACGTTAGCTCCTTTCCTTGTAATAGAGGCTGATTATGTACAAGGTCTTTCCTGCGTAATGGAGGCCAGTGTTCACAGCAGCAAGATTTCTTATACAGACGTATTTTCTGGAGCCTCACTTTCCTCTCTGCGGCAAGTGAAACCACGTATAATGTGATTTAACTCTTGCTTTGCTGCCAGAATGGGACAGATTTTGCCAGTGGGCACAGTTTTGCCCCAGACCTCTTCCCTTTACCCATGGCCCACCCTCCCACTCCCTTGCAGCACTTTGCACATCTTCGCTCTCACATCCCCCCCCCCCATACACTCATGCTGTTGGCTCCTTCCTGCTTCCCTAAGTGCATTGATCAAGAGATCGATCTCTCATTTGTATAGTGTGTGTGTGTGGGGGGGAGGGGGGCTGACCCTCCCCCAATGATGTCTAATGTCTGTGTTCAGTCTCACCTCCACCAGCACAGTCTCAGCACAGCCTCAGTTGCCAGGTGCCCTGGAGCCTTCCCCTTCGCCCCCCTCTCCATGCTGCTGGCTTCTTCCTTCTTTTCTAAAGTGCACATATTGAGAGACTGAGAGATAAATCTTTTGATATAAAGTAACAAAAGAGCGGGGTTTGCAAGGAACAGTACAAACAGGAGTCTTTTGGGCTTCACCCCAACTGCATGCTGTGGGCTGCCTCCTCACATGTAAAGAGAGAAATTTGAGGAGAGCCCACTATGAGCCCCCTGCACTGAGAACAGGCTCAGTCTAGGTGTTCCATGCATAATGGGCCAGAATGTATCTTCTAAGCAACAATGGAGCAGTTTAGATGTTTATTACAGCAAGATATATAGATTTGTTTATTTTTTTTGCCCAAGAAGGTTACCAGGGCAATAGCAGCCTGCTCTTATGGACCTAGTTACTAAGAGAGCTTCTTTCTGAAATCCTGAACTGCCAGATTGAGAACTCTAAATATAAATTCCTTTCTTCACGGCAAGAAGCTAGAATATTTTTAACCAAATCCTTTCCCTCCCCCTCTGGGACAAACTGCTTACTCACTGCTACTGCAATATGACACGGCCTCATTGAGGCAGAAGCTTAGCATTTTTTTCACCCACCTAATGCTAGAATGTAAGTGTGGTTTTCAGAAAGATCCCTAACTCTCTTCCCCTCCACATTCTAACTGTGGTCTCATCCAAAGCTCCCCTTTTTGTACTTTGGTTTAGCCCAAGCTTCTCCCCGCTGTGTCTGTGAGGGGACAGTTTTATTCCTAGTAGGCTGCTGCCATTATGAAGTCCAGTGTTGGCTCTCGTTTTGGGCGAGAGAAATTTCAGATTGTTTATGTGAACAGTTTTGGCAGGCATCGCTCTGGCACTGTGATTCATTATGACAGCATTAGCCACCTCAAGCACCATAAGAAAGAGGCTGTGTCAGACCCCCATGTTTGCCTTTCTGACAGAAAAAAATCAGGTTCAACCCCTCCTTCCCCTTGTGGGAGAAAGAGACCGTGCCTCATGTCTAGAGGCACTTTTAGCACAGAAGCCAAAGAGCCACAAAGCAAAGGAAGTGAGGCCACTAGGTTCAAGTCCCTGAAACGGCCCAAAGCCAAGAAGGTTGTGATTGAATCATTATCCTCGAGGAAAGGCAGCAGGAGCAAGAAAACAGCTATAACTAATATGTTCGTCAATAGTCAGAAACCAATTGGTATGTCCATAGCATCAAAAACAGCATATGCAGACCTCAGGTCATTGGTGTGGGGCAGAATGATCTAGATGATAAACAGAGTGAAGTCATTTAATGTGAAGTTTAAATGAGCGGGTGGGGAGTTTTCCTTACATGGTTGCACAATTTGGAAGCAGTATTCATGACTCAGGAGCTCCTTCTCAGACACACTGGCAGCATCTTATTATTTCAGGGGTGCTAAAAGCTGGTAATGTTGAGGCTTGTCGGGTAAACTCATGCCATTATGAGATCTCACCTTTCCACTTTTTTAAAGAGGTACTAGGCCATCAGGGAAAGTCAGAGTTTAGCAATGTCCTGTGATACTACAAAAAAAATACTAATTAAAAGTTACTTCTCATTAACTGCTATATTTGAATACATATGTCCATCTTGTGACTTTAATGGGTGGGTAAAGAGAGAAATTTGACACACTTGATTCTATCAGTGTAGCACTGGAAGAAGAAATTACATCTGCTGAAATTCTCAAAGGAATACTGTTTTACCCTCTGAAATTTGCTAATGTTGCTATGACGAACCCTCACCCAATGGCATACCGGAGACTCTCCTGCGCACCCATTGGCTGAGAGTCCATGGTTGCACTCAAAAGGGTCTGGTGGAGAAGCACTTCCAAGCTGCCCTTCCGCCTACCCATTCCCCCAGCCACTCTTGCCCAACAACCAACCTCAGCCTGACAGAGAAGCAGTGCCAAGTCACCCTCCTGCCAGGCCTCCCACCCCCTCCCCACTCCCCCAGCCACCCTCCCCCCACCCTCAAAACCAACCCTGGCCTGGTGCAGAAGCGGTGCCAAACTGCCCTCCTGCTGGGCCCTCCACCTGCCTCTCCATTACCCCAGCCACCCTTCCCTTGTCTCAACAACCAACCCCAGACTGGTGGAGAAATGGCATCAAGCTGCCCTCCTGCTTGGCTTCCCACCTCCTCCTCATTTCCCCAGCCACCCTCCCCTCCCCCCAAATCAACTCCACCCTTCAGCCTGAGGCTCTGGCCTCTGGCATTTCTTCCCGGCCCCAGCAACCCACCTGCAAGGCCTGAAGGGCTGTGCCAACATGGAGTGATGGCAGAGCAGCAACACAGCAACCCTGGAGTAAGTTGGGATGGAGAAGTGGCTGGATAAGCACTAGGAGGGTGGAGAAAGTGGGCGGTCAGGACAGCCTGCCACCAGCCTGCTCAGTCCCCCGTGTGCACTCTCCCCCCACCCCCGTCTAGAACCCTTTTCATGGCAGTTTTAGCTGCTCCCTTGCCTTCTTGCTGCCCACCAGCCAACATACTTTTTTCTGTCTTCAGTTTTTCTCCTTCCCTTCCCCTGGCATCTTCTCCCTTGGTTTGGCTGAGTTCTGTAGTGGCTGCCAATTCCATGTAGGATTACCTGCTCTGAGTTGAGAAATACCTGGTGATTTTGTAGAAGAAACCTGAGACGGCTGGGGTTTGGGGAGGAGAGGGATCTCAACAGGGTATATAGGCCACACTCTAAACCAGCCATTTTCTTCAGGGGAACCGATCTTGGTCGTTTATGGAGATCAACTATAATAGCTGAAGATCTCCAGGTGCCGACTGGAGGTTGGTAACCCAAGTTCCATGCCATCCCAGGCCCAGTCATAAGGTGGTTGCTACTAGACTGTGCTCAGTTGTGTGGTAGATGTCACTGGGCCTGTTCTCAGTGAGATGCCCGCCATCTGGGTAAATGATAGGGGAAGGAGATGGGATCGTTTCCAGGTCCATTCTGGCCTTAAAGTAGGATTACCGTCCTCCAGATGGGGGCTGGAGTTCTTGAATTACAACTGATCTTTGGACTGCACATTCCATTTTCCTTAAAGGAAATGGCAGTTTTAAAGGGTGGACACTTTCCCTGCTGGGCTCCCTCCCTTCCCCAAACCCTGCTTTTCCAGGCTCTATTGTGAAATCTTCAGGAATTTCCCAAACCGGAGCTGGCAGCACTATTTTCAAATATCCTGCTCCCTTCAAGGCTATTAGAAACCAAGGCTTGAAAGACTCAGCAATATTGTTGTGGCTGCCTAGCAACCTCCAAAATGCTGACAGAGCTTAGTGAGCATCCTGTTTCTTAAAGTTCTGGACAGTCTTTCTATTATTTGGGGGAATTTTAATCTGGTGTATTTTTAAAAAGATTTTAGATTTTTCAGTACTCTCAAGACTTCCTTCAGGTGTGAAGAGAAATCCCCTCTATTGGTTCTTAGCTATTTTGTGGCTCGATTAATCCACATTATGGCCTGATTTGGAATTAGGTATATGATACCAGTGGCCAGTTCTGGTCTAATGCATATTCACATGTATAACTGCATCAAGGTCCAAAGCTTTTTGTAAGAGTATGCACTTGCATATGAGGAATGAAAGGCTCAGCCATGAGAAAAAAATAAGATTTTTAGCATGTTTTAAATGTAAATATGAATCCTTTTAAAAAAATTACCTGATTTATATTGTTGCCAAAAAGTCTTATTACACTAGCAGCAGGCAACATTTTGGATCCTAAAAAGTCACCTAATTCTGATAGCCATCTTTCCTTTAATTTCAGCTGCTGTCTCAAAAACAAGATAGGTTACGCAAGGCAGCATTATCTAGTGCCCTCTGGGAGGCTGACATTCATGCTTCCAAGTAATATGAAATATTGATCTTTTAAAAGTAGTTTGTGAGAGACCAGCTTCTGAACTTGCACTCTGATTGAAATGGGTTGGGTGGAAATAAGATTGTAATCAGAACTGTGTGATCTACTTTTCAAAAATTGTGATCTGTCACAGCTGCAAGGCACCACTTTCATATCAGTAGTTTATCTGGGAATACTCAGTAACTATAGTTCAATTGTTTTAATAGGTGGCCAGCAGGAAACTCAAGGATGTGCATTTGAATTCTCTTTTCCCTTGGAAAATGCTAACAATCGTGTGAACAGATGGCAAAAGAGAAAGGTAGAAGAGCAGTGTAATAGCTCATGAAGGTGTTTTGCATGATGGTTACCCTGGCATGTTATAAAGTTGGCCCTGATTAAATTAGACCCTAGTTATAAAAAAAGGATAAGAAGAGCCCTACTGTATCAGACCAGTGGTCTCACACATCAGCCTAAGGGTTGCCCTCAAAGTAGGATTGATGGCAGCTGGCAGGAAGAGAGCGGAAGTGACTTCAGTGTGTCAGCACACCAGCAATTCTCCCCCCCCCCGCCCCCTCAGTTTTTCTCATACTACCCAGCTGAGCAGCAGTGGTAGGCTTGCTGAGGGTGGAAGATCTGCCACAGTGGGAAAATGGCAACCCTACCAAAAACAAGGGTTTTCCCTTGATGCTGCCTCCTAGCTAGCATTGCCAGCCACTGTCTTGCAACTAGCAAGAGATGGAGGATGAGGCAGGGAAATGTCATCAAGCCATTGGCACAGCATCACTTCTGGTGGATAACTGGAAGTGATGTCACATGGCCAGCCTGAAGTTGATGTGATGCTCTAGAATTTGCTTCACCTTAGAGTTTTGTCCAAATCTACAGCATCATATCAGCTATGTTATATCACTTCCAGGTGTTCGTCAGAAGTAGGCTACTTTTTGGACATATCCCGCTTGCTGGGATGATGGACAGTGAAGAGAAAGACTGCGAGGTCTCTCATCAAAGTGGGAGACCTGGTCTCTTTACTCCTAATGCAAGTATTCAGAGACCTGCTGCCTCTGTATGTGGAGGTTCTTATGTTTTTATGTTCTAGGTTCCCTTTACTCATCATAGCTTGTCGTCATTGATGGACTTATCCTTCATGAATGTGTTTACCCCCCTTAAGAGTCAGCTATGCTTGTTGCCATTATTAAATCCACTGGCAATGAATTCCATCATTCAATTACTTGCTGAGTAAAGAAATATTTCCTTTTGGTGTCATGAACCTATTACCTGCTAGCTTCATTGGTAGGTTGCCAAGTTCCTGCTGGCAACCCGCAGAATATATTTGAAGATAGATACCGGGGGTGGCGATTGGCATCCATGCACAATGACATAATATCTGGCATGATGTGAAAGCATCAGCATCATTCAGGGAATACTCTAGCACTCCCCCTCCCCCAACTCTGATTTGCTGAATGTGTGCAGGTTTTATAACAGAGAGGACATCCTAGAGGGTCAAGAAAACTGAATGTGAAGTTTCAGTTCAAAAAGACTGAGAAATACTGAGCTTACCCAATTATAGCATATGTCATTGAGAGAGAGGATTACACACTACATTTGTAGGAAGAGAGACACACCTGTGTCTTTTCTCAGTGAAGATCCACAATGTTTCAAGGTAAAATTCAGATAATGTTGGTTAAATTGACAACTCACTATTAGTCTTAGTATGTGTAAAGTAGTTAACTCAAATGTATCAGGCAGCCATATCTAAGTGGCCAAGCGGCTGGATACAGCACCATGGCCATGTTGCCCTGCCTCTGCCAGAGAGGCTTTCTGGTGGCATGGGGAAGCTTGCAAAGAGAAAAAGCCTTCCTGCTGCTGAGAAGCCTCAATGGAACTCTATAGACGTATACGGCCTTCCCAGTGGCTCAGATCTAAACTAACTGCAGTCAGCGTAAGGGGATGAACAGCTGAGAGGGAGCTGACTAAAGTTGGCTTCTTCCCCAGCCATGCCCGTGGACTGCCCCCACTGTGGTAGAGGTGCAGGGATGCTGCCACAGTATTCTGCACTGCGTCCCACTGCCAGGGAGGGCAGCGGCTGCACATTGGCCATTTTGACCTTCTGCTCAGGTAAGTCTCCTGGGGAGGGCAAGTCCACTGCAGTGGTCATGCACCACTCCCATGGGCGGATTAATTTCCCCCTTTGGAAGGGGCTGAAAATGTTGCCGAATCATGATTTAAATTGAACTACTGCGGCCCCCTGTGGAATATTTTGACAGCTTGCTATATGATATTGCTGACAATCTATTAACATTTTGGCAAGAAGAGCAGTTTTGCCTTTTAAAAAAAGGGTAACGCTGGTATAGTCTCCTGTATTCATTGGGTTTAAACCAGTTTCTCTGCTTGTGATTCAAAGTCCATCATCAAATATATCCAGGAGCAGTAACGTGGATGGGACAAATATCTTTTTCTTAGTTTATGTTTTCAGTTTTCCCATTCGGTAGTGGTATTGGGTTCAGATGCAAATGTGAAAATTGGTATTGGGACAATCAAAGACAAATGGAAATGAAGTATAATAACCACCAGCTTCCAAGGTTATCAGACAACACAAAAAACATCAATGTATGATATATCAATACTTACTGAGGTTGTTGCCAGTCCAAAGTTTAAAAATCGATTTAGGATCATTTTGATTAAGAAAGAAGTTTCTTTTATCAGTGGGAGAAAGAAGAAGTGTCCATCATGCTGGACTAGTAATAGATTACCCCCAAAGATACTGCTATCCATGCAGGTATCCATGCAGGTATCAACATCTAGCTCTGACCTGCATAAAATATGCAGACATGTCAGTACAACAGAAAATGTGCGTGGGAAATAATTAACAGCAGAGAAGGAATAAGTAATTTAGACCGTTAGAACAGCTACATAATAAATGCTATATGGAAATTCATTTAACTGAAACTGGAGCGGCAGGTGAACAAGAGCTTAATTGCGTGCCCTCATACCTAGAAAACTCTCAGTCATATCACAGCAAAGGCAATGTGCTTCTCTCAACACACTTCACATGTCTGTCTGTCTGTCTAGTCTACAGCCTGGCTTCAAGTGTCGAAAGTAATTTCTAAAATGATAGAAGAAAATGAATGCTTAAGAAATAGATTGGTGTCCTGTAGACAACTTCCACAAGAAGGTAAGTAGTGAGTAATTCCTTGGTGGTGTGCCTGATTTTGTTACAAGGTCTGTCTGCACTACTGGGCTATTGTTATAAGAAGACATCCTTTTTGCGTATCCTGTCATAAGAACATAAGAACATAAGAACAAGCCAGCTGGATCAGACCAAAGTCCATCTAGTCCAGCTCTCTGCTACTCGCAGTGGCCCACCAGGTGCCTTTGGGAGCTCACATGTAGGATGTGAACAATTGACTTTCATCTGTTTCTAACCTGGAGACCTGAACATTCCAGTTAACCTATAGGACTTTTTCTGTGGTGGTTTTTCAGAATATTTGTGAGAATGCAGAATAGTCACTTTTTGATTAATTTTACATTTTTCACATTGTTTGCATAATGCTGTCCATTATCCTAGGAATACATGACTGCACATCTAAATAAACAAGCAAATGTATTAGGAAAATAGTGAAATTAGATGTGACCTTCCTGCCCAGGAACGGCTAAATTTAGTAAGGAACTGGAGATGCCCCAGCTTCTGAATACAAAGCCCACACTGTCATATTGAGCAATAATATCCTTGCCCCAAAAAAGTTAGAGGAGGGCGATTTTGAGTCATGCATATTTCCACTGTGCTACAGTACTGGACTATCCAAAGACCTCTCTCTCTATCCATACTGCTTTTACAGCAAAAATATATTGTACTTTAAATATATTCTCTTGACTTTCCCCTCTTCTTAGCAATTTATTTTTAAACATTAAAAGTTTCAATGGTTTGTTATTTTTAAAGAGAATGCGTTCTTTAAATTTTAATCCACCTTGACCAAGACTTTTAAGAAGCAGTTTAGAACTTTCCTGAGTAAATAAGAAACATGAAGCATGAAGAAATAGCTGCTAAGGATGGGTGTTACTGAATACTATACCCCTGCAATCTTTCAAAGCATGATTTTACAAATGACATTATAATAGACATGCTGGAAGTTACTAATGAGCCAGATGCAAAAGAGGGCATGGCTTCTGATCCTTTAATAGCTATGTGGGAGAGCATTTCAGAAGACACAGGATTTCTTTCTTTTTTCACTTTTCAGTGACAAATTGCACCTTGTCTACAGCTACTAAAGGAAACCTTTGCATCTGAACCAGTTTTAAATATCTAGGATTAGAATGAAAGACTTCAGTATTATGCCCATATGCTAAAAGCAGAAGATGTGAATGGAGAATTGTGGGTTTGTTTCACAATATGAATGATGTGTGCTGTCAGAAAGTGACATGCTTTCTTCCAGGTACATGGAAAAGTCTGTGTTTTTGTACAGAAACTCATGCGTTTCTTCATATGTAAAATCAGAAAGACGATAATTTTCCAGAGTGCATGTGTACAACATGAATAAGTGATCCTCCACATATGCTTGCTGTGACTTACAGTAATAATTTCAGAATATTTTTCGTCCAATTGTGGCGTAGGATGCACCAATATCATTACATGAAAATGAAGAATGAATTAAAACTGACACTCTGTTGATGCAGTTTCCATTAGAGCTTTGTAGCTGCTGCACAAATTAAAGTAACACAATATTATGCTTACAAACATAATCGGAATGTCTGCCTTCGTAGTTTAATTAGTTCTAGGAAACAGATTTACCAATCCATTAAGTATTATCTGTTAAATTTAAAGTGATATATTCTCTCCAATATGCCTGCTTAGATCACAGTAATGTTATTAAAGGTTTACAAGGGCAGAATATATTCAAGTTACTGTTGGTGAGCTCTTTTAGTAATATTTTATATTTCCCTACATTATATACCATATAGTCTCAGCTAGCAAAACTGCAGTCATTTGAAGTTCATAATTATCTGTTAATAAAATTCAATTCAAGCCATAGCTCCAACATAAGCCTGCACGCACCCCTACAGTGATGCTATGCCAGTACAAGCAATCAGATAGGATTAGAGTATTAAACTCACATCTAACTTCCTCAGACAAACCTGAGTTATTTTGACCTAATGGTCAACATTCTGCACAAGTTAGTTCCAGCTAGGTGGTAGTGAAATCAATGGGGGCACAGTCTAGCCATAAACATGTTTACTTGAAAGTAAATCCCATTGATTTCAGTGGCTATTTTTAATCTCAAACCATACTAAGCACTTTAGCTCCATTGATTTCGATGACATTGAGTTGCAACAAACTTTTGCTAGATTACCCACTCTTCTGTATTTTCACATTCAATACTCATTGATGTCTCCATCCTATTGTAAATCCTGTACGCAAGGATTCAGAGTGTGTGAAATGGAGATTCCTCCTTAGCCTTTTCCTGCCTTGTCTCCTTGAGTTTTTGAGTTGTAGAGTTTCTGAGGATGCCTGAAAACACACATTCTCTCAATCCTAAAACCCTCTCTTGAATTCAGTTAGCAAACCAAAATAGTTCTACTGTGGTGTATTGATGCATGTGCAATACTTTCATTTAGAAAAGTGTCCCATGAGTGGCAGTTCTGTTTGTACATCAGGAAAGAATGGACATGAGTAATCTCCCCACCCCCCCGCCCACAAACACGTGTTTTCTGATGCCCATTTCCATTATCATCCATTAGGAATTACATAGTGGCAATTATCTTAGGGTATAATTTGCGTCTTTTTGAAAGAAACCATTATGTTACCCTCAATACTAATTGTTTGCTCCTTTTTCTAGAGCTTTAATTGTGGCTCACTTATTAAACCCTATTTAGCTGAAAACCCTCAATTCTATTCCTTTCTTTGTAATTAGCAGATTTTTGCACAATATTGCACCAAGGAGATAAGTCTCCTATTGATCTCAGTTTTTAACAAATAAGTGGTGAAATACATCAGCGTAATCCTGGTAGAACTGTATGAATGAACAAATGTGGAATCAACAAGCCCCCTTTTTGGCACTGAGTTGGCTGTTGCCTATAAAAGTGTGATTAATATAAAGTAGCAAATTAATGCCACAATATTATCTCTGTAAAGTTGTTTTCCCCTTCAATGTACTGCAGTTTTAATATTAATGAGAATTAGTTTCAGTACAAATGAAAGTGATTTAATTGTTCCTTCATAGGTCATACTCTAAATCAGAATTCAAAAAGGGGAGGTTCCTGCATTGATAAAGTAAGTAAATCTGCTCATTTTGGTGACAAAACGGGTAGGTGGAATTGTATTAAAGTGGTCTTTTTAATTTGAAGAAAAAGAAAAAGAAGAGTTTGGATTTATACCCTGCCTTTGTCTCCTGTAACAAGTCTCAAAGCAGCTTACAGACTCCCTTTTCTTCCTCTCCCCACAACAGACACGTTGTGAAGTAGGTGGGGCTGAGAAAGTTCTGAGAGAACTGTGATTAGTCCAAAGTCACCTAGTAGACTTCATATGTAGCAATGGGGAAACAAATCCAATTCATCAGGTAAGAGTCTGCCACTCATGTGGAAGAGAGGGGAATCAAACCCGGATCTCGAGATCAAAGGGGGGAGCTCTTTTGAAGATGTATAAGGTTCTTCTTTGGCATGGGGTGAGAGAGTCATTTCCCTGACATGGATTTGTAGACGTAGGGTAAACATCCTAACCACTACACCACACTGGCTCTTAGACCCATTGACTACCTTCAGATAGCAATTGTGCTGTTGGCAGGTGCTAGCTGAGGTATAGCCAGACAGGCCATGACAGCAACTTATTGGTGTGTGTACAATCTGTTCTATCAGTCCTCCAGTTTGTGGGCAATGAGGTGTTCTCAGACTGAACAAGTGTCTCCAGTTCTGTTCTTTTAGTGTAGTGGAAAGTGCCCCATAATACTGCTTTTTTCGTTTCAGTTTTATTAGGAGTATATTTCTAAAGTTAATTCTGAAATTAGGTAATGTGACGTTGGCATCGTTCTTTCTCTCTCTGTGTGAGTGATATAACACTGCAAGAAAAGTTGTCTTTACAAGATTGTACATAGGACCACATGGGAGGATTCTTTTGTGTAGTGTTTTATCAATACACCCTAGTGTTGCTGTACATTGGTAAATCACAATTTAACAATATCTTGACACCACATTAAAAGATCATATCAAGTGCTTTTTTAAATACAGAGTTTTGTTAATGGCCGTGTGCAAGTAGTTAGTGGAGAAAAGAAATCAAAGAACTGAAACATGCTACAAACTATGCATGCACAGCCCTTTATACAAAGTACGGAAATAAGAACAAAAGCATCCTAATGTTCAACTTTGAGAAGCATGAGCAGGTAATTTGGAACTTTAAAATCCAGGAAGTTTTGATGAGAAGAAGTTCAAAAACATCCAACAGGACCTGTTAATGGACTGATCTATTGAAAGCTATTAGACATGACTGTTAAATGGAGCCTTCATGTTCAGAAGAAGAGTACCTATGTAACTAGTTGCAGGGATGGGGAAGCAATTGGAAGATACTTGGCCTCACCAGCATGCTTGAAGGCTTTCAAGAGATTGAAGGTTAACCACTGGTTTCATATAAATTGAGCACTTTTGTTTGAGATGTTCCTCTGCTAAAGCCCAACAGATTATTCTGTCTAAGCTAGCTGTTTCTGAGAGAGGGCTAGCAAGAGTGTTGAGTAGTAGACAGCAAGTGCTCTGTGCACCTCATGAGCTCTGTTGCTCATGTAGGAATGCTACACCAGATCTTCAGAGTTGAAGATTTGAGTAATTGTTGAAGATGAAGTGGAAATTTTTTGAGAATCTACTTTGAGCTAGCTGACACACCCAGCATGCACTTACCTCCAGTACTGCAAAGGTACTTTTGTTGGCATGTCTTTCCAAGGATATTTTTCACCATCACTCATTTTACAGGAAAGACATTTTTATGCTTTGCAAACCACCTGAGTTATGGATATACATATACATAACCATAAAATGGAGCTGTAGATGCTAGAGCAGATACAAGATTGGAATTTGTTTATCGTATTTCATCTTTTTGGTCTACTGCCAGTAGGAGACTGTCAAGTCATGTAGTTTCTCACTTAGTCTACAGCTTTATGAACTAAATATTCTCAAATACTGCATGAACTGATTTCATTTTTCATAAAAATAACAAGAGAAATATAAAGAGTGAAGTGTGAAGAAATAACATTTGCTAAATTATATGGCACTCAAGCTAGGAGGGTGGTCTCTGCTCCACATTGTTGGAGTTGAATCCTAACATTTGACAGATTTAATGGACAAAGAGATTACTAGTCCATCACAAACATGAGCTATGTGTGTGTCACAATTTGTGTTGCTGTTCTGAGCAGTTTTTCAGTGTTGTCTTTTGTTTGCTTTAAAAAACAGTATTTCTAGGAACCATCCTAAAACCCTTTATCCTTATTATTCCTAAATTGGCAAATGCAACAGTTCCCAGACCAACTGGATTTTTTAGCCATAGCCAGTGCCATGATGGTTTCCATCCACCCCCTCCCCAGGATGGTTTCCATCCACCCCTCCCCATCCATCCCCTTCCATCCACCTCTCCCGCTGATGACCCTTGTCAGGAGCAGTGTGTCTCCTGGCCTCCACTGCCAGGCCCACCAAAGTTTTGCTACATTGTTGGAACTGTCATTTGGGTAGCCATAGTTTCTGAGCCCCATCCCCATTACTGCCACCAGGCATGTATTTGTTATTTTAATGTTATTGATAGTGCTTTCTTGAGGTGACTATGACATGGATCCAAGTGGCCAGATCAGCCTTCTCTAGGTTTTTTCAAACCTGGTGGAGTTGCAAGGAAGCCTTTTTGAGCTGCATTAACTTGCTTCTCCAGCAAATGAAGGCTGTGAATCACCACGGGCCATGATTGCTGCTAGGGGTGGGAAAGGGCAGAGTCTGATTCCGGCCTTAGTAAGGGCAGAAGCATGGGGGTGGCCATTATTGTTTGGGGTGGACGACAGTGAGTTGAAAGCCTGGTGGCCACGTCAGAGAGGAGGAGGGAACCCAAGCCTTTAAAGGGCCAACCCCTTCTTTGTGCCGGTCATGTGCTTGGGCTGGCTGACGATTTTCCCACCCACCTCTCCCTACTTTACAATGGTTGTTAATGCATGCTAACTTGTCATAGCCATCGGCGGTTTTTGCACATGGGTTTGGATCTGGAAGGTTCAAGGGGGGGGGGAGCTAGGGAGCTACCCCTCCCCTAGGGATGGCAGACAATGGCAAGAGGCATCCGCCCTGCCGAGCAGGGCATCTGGGGAGCATCTCTTGCCAGGAGCGTCCACCTGGCAGAGCCCCATGGCAGAGCGAAGCTCGAGCATGTGGCATCCGCCCACTGGAGCTCCGCTGTGATGCTGAGACGATCAGAGACGACCCATGCTGTGCCTCACGCTTCTGTTTTCTATTAATAATTGCAGCTATGGCCAATTGATTTACCCCAGCCAAAAGGAGTGTAGTGTGGTTTGTGGATAGGGACTTTGCCCCAACAAAGCTCCACCCTCAGACAGCAATAATGCTGAATCCATTATAACCCTGACACCCTTAACTATGTCTGCTGAACCCCACTGAAAGTATAGAGTGAAATGTCCTACAAGTCCTCTACCTTCCCAACCAGCATTACTTCTAACTTTTCAGTGTTTAGTTACAATTGCTTCACTCTTAGTAATTTAACCAAAATAGCCAGGCAGTGGTTTAGAAACATTTGTATAAGAATATTGTCTGCATATTAATGGCAGCCATTCCCCAAACTACAAGTGATTTGACTTAAGGTCTTTCCATAAAGATTGTAGAGCATGGGGTTAGGATTGTGCTCTTTGTGACTCCACAGGATTGGTCCCACGCTAATGATGTTGTCCCACGCTAATGTTGTCCCACGCTAATGATGGGTGAAGTCAGTAAGAAATGATTTGAACCAGGCTAACACACAAATGATGCCTGCTAGTTCTGACTCCAGTCATGTTTTGAGTGCATGTGCAGACAGCGCTCTTTTATTGGAGGGAGGTAATTTAAACAATCCTATCTTTTAAAAAAATTAAAAGATTTTTCTGCAATCCTGGAAGGTCTCCTAAGTTTGCAGGACAATCTGCTTATTGTCAGTGTTTCCTCGTTCCACAGATTTAGATATCCACAGATGGGAGCCAGGCTACAGTATTAGATACATAGAGAGTGGAGACCCATGAAAACTCATGGGAGGGTTTTCTTCCTTGCCTGTCCATACTTGCTTGCAGTTTCCTGCCTTTTCTTCTTTCTCACCCACCCACATACCTACAAACGTATTTATTTTTTGCCTAGGCAGCTTCTGTCCCCAAGCACTCACTTTTCTGTTTCCCCATCTTCTCAACCTCTGTTTTCTTTTTTTCACCTTTTATGCTCCTCCCCTCTGAAGCTTTACCTTCTTTTCATGCTATCTTTTATTTCTGTTCTCTGGTCCTTTATCTGTCTCCCCCCATAGTCAGCTCTCCACGCACTCACCTGCCTGCTACCCCCTTCCTCTCAACTTTGGGGCAGCATTCGTGCAGCTTCCTTCCCATGTGTGGCATAGCTCTCACCCGCCCACTTCCTTCCCATCCCTGGAGTACCACTCACTCATCTACTCATCCCCACTCCCACCATTGTCAGTGCTATGCCTTCCTGCCCACTGCACACCTGCTGGCTCTCCAGTCCATAGTGCTGCTGCCGCTGGGCTTCCTGTTATTTGCGATTGCACAAAAAACAGTGTCGTTTTGTGGGGATTTAAATTTCCAGTGTATTCTTTAATGTTTTCATATTTTTCTGCATCCCTGCCCCCCATCCAAGTTTGATGAAAAATCAGTGTTCTGTCAGCATAGCCCCAGTCCATAGATATAAGATCCCCAAGTCAGACTTGACTGTTAAACTATATGATAATGATGATAACCCAGCATTTGTCTTCTTTTTCCATTAGGAAGAAGCCATTTTTGGATGGGTGTAGCATACAAAGCAAAAGGAAAATGAGAATTCTGTGTTACATTGTTTCTATTCTGCTTTCTGTCAAATAATCTATTGTAATCATACAAAAGAAACGTGATTGTTGTCATCAAGCTTTGTGCAGTTATATGGAACAGATTTCTTTTTGTAGTATAACAACTTAATTGTAATACATGTTTGATTAAAATGCCTAGTTGTAGATATTTTGTGGAAAGACTGTTAAGGTAAATCAGCAATGCACTTGTGACTATTCAAGAGGACAACTCTGGCGCTTGCAAAGGAATGCAGTGAAGTACGAACAGCATAAACATTTGTGCTGCTTGCATGTTTATTGTAATAATTTGCGTTTCAGAATAAAACATGGATCTATAAAAGTAAATGTACAAGTTTTGCATCTTTTAAATGATTTTCATTCCTATTGCATTAAAATGCTGTATGATAATCTCTGCATATATTTTGAAAAATACAAGTTGGTCATTATCAAGGACAGCTGACATGAAATCAGAGTTTTTTAAATTGAACATCTTAAATGGTAATGCAAGTTTTAAATGTGTGCAAAAACTCCCCATCTGTGCACAAATGCTATTTCATCCCATATTTATTTGTTTGGATGCATGCATGCTGGCCCCTTTAATCTATTTAAATGTACAAGGAAAGTGGGTCAGAAATTGTGATTACAGTGATGAGGTTTCCAGCTGCAGCCCTGAGCTATGACACTACAGCAGTGAGTGTGGCACTATCAAAAGTACAGGGAATAGATTTAAACTCATAGTTTGCAGCAAGGGGGGGGGGATATCACTGTTTAGAGTGTAGCTTTGACAAGGTACTCTCTGACATGAATAGAATGATTAAAAATGTGCTAAGTTGATGTTGCTAGAGTAATGTTGCTTAAAATAGTTTTCAGCAAACAAAGCACTAAGATGAGGTGATGCATCAGTCTATCCAGCTCATTATTGTGTATTCTGCTGCTCTTCCACCCTTAAATAGGCTTGCAAGTTGCCATGTTTTCCCTGCCTTTTGGAATGACCTTACAGTGTGTATGCATAGGATATATGGGTGCCACAGTTCCTGCTTTTCTTTGCCCTCATACTGAGAGGCTCAACCGGCAGTGTAGTGAAGGTGACTCAATAGCAGAATGAATTCTTCCAGACCTCCGTCCTTTACTGTATAACTTCTGCTGCTCATATTTCCTGTCCCAAATTTTCTCTGTCTGCTGCCCATAGAGTTGCCAACTTTGGACTGGGAAATTTCTGGAGATTTGGGAGTGAAGCACAGGGAAGATGAAGTTTGGGAAGGGGAGGGACTTCAGCAGGATATATTGCCATAGAACCTGCCTTCCAAAGCTGCTACTAGCTCCAGGGAAACTGTAGTCTGGATATCAGTTGTAGTGCCGCAAGATCTTTGGAGCCCACCAGGAGACTGGCAACCCTGTCTCCCACATTCTTACTTTGACACCAGCAAGGTTATAACTCTACACGTGTCTTCTTGTCATGTGACTCTGATGTTACATTCTCGCTGTTCAATGGGTCTCTCAGTTTGAAAAGCCTGAAGTTTAGTGATGTAATCTGAACGACAGCAGAAAGGTATTTCTTCACTGTTTGTGAGGGTACTGCAATATGTGTGCTTCACACTGGTGTACAGTTTGAGGCAAAATGAGATAGGCTCCTTTCCAACTGCAATGTAGCTTAAATTACTAGCTCTTTCTACTTCAAAGAGTGATCTTAAAATGTGGGCCTTATGAAGACAGGAGGGAGGCAGACGCTGAACATCTCTGCGAGCACTCTCCTGGCTCCTCAGCTACATTGCTGTATTGATGAGATGACTCCTTTGGTAGAAACTTCTCATGGTGCACTGCCTCCTATTCACTGAAACCAGGCAGGATCCAATACAAATAATAGCACTATTGGATTCAGTGGGTGCAGGGAATGTGTGGGTGTTCAGGGCTGCATAGGGAGGATTTATGCTTGAATTTTGGCAAATTGTCAGTGGTCCCAGGTGCATCCAAATGGCTAGAATTATATATAGCAAGATGTTGCCATGGCTGTTTAATCTCCATGTTGCTGTTGTAGAGTACAAGGATTCTTTGGTCATCCTTTCTGGCTAGAAGACAGAAAGATGTGTTTTTCAAGACTCAGCAGCAGAAGGACTACAAGGTTACAGACAAGAATCAGCATGTAAGGATGGCCATCTGGTGCTCTGGGAGCTACAGTTTAACAGAGCCAAGGGATAGAGAAGTATTAAAATATTGCACACATTGCTTGCTACATTGCTATGATGTGCGTGTACTACGCACTGGTTTACAGGAACTCATAGAAAACTGGATTAATTCCTGAGATTGCTTTTGTCTCACTTATATTTCTGCACCTCTTAGGATTGCAATGTTTTGCTTACTAGACATTACATGCAATGTGTAAATGAGATTCAAGGTGCTTCAATCCTATGGCTGAAGTCAAAACCTGGGGGAAAAAGGCTCTTCTGAAAGTGATTTTGGTGATGAACATGCCTGATTTATATAGTAGAGATTAATCATGATGGGGATGGATTACTTTTGTTCTGTGCACACATTTGGAATTCTTGGACAGACAACAGAGAGAGAGAGCACAGAAGCAGAGCCACTATCCAAATGTCGACAGCCAGCATTTTATCATTGCTCCCTTTTTTGTTTTTAAATTACATGTTTTGTCCTGTATTTTGAAGAGTTTCCCTTCAGTCATTGTAAGTTTGCTTGGCTAAATTAGTTTTAACCCTTGCACAGCAATATTATGCAGAGTTACTCTGGTTTAAGAATTGTATGGGCTTAGACTGCATAGGATTGCATTGCATAAAGGGAATAAGGATGTAGGAAGAATCTGAATTTTTCAGCAGTTTTCATTGGTTTATTCTTTCAATATATTAAACGGGATTTTTTTTATGCCTTGTTCTCCTGTTTTCACAATGCAGCTGTGTTGCATGGTTTGTTGTGGATATTATTCTCTTCCCAGTGCATTGCCCTCTGATTTTGAAATTTATTTTTATTCTGTATAGGGTGTATGTTTGATATTGTTCTTATTGCATTGTGTGATGGGTCTTGATCCTCGCTGTGAACACTACACTATAAGTGAAGTAAATGAATACATTTGTAGATCACCCAGCAAGATAAGTGGCAGTCTTTCCTAAGAACTGTGCCCAAGGTTGGGATGCTGCTGTACTCCAGCAATGGACTTCACCATGTGGTATCTACAAATATTTCAGCAGTTTTAGGTTGTGTAAAGGTTTCAATGGTGTTGATTCTCAGCACAGCCGCTTGGCCTTGACTGGATTCCAGGACTCGGGCGATGGGCCAGAATCGGCAGCAATTACTCTGGTAGAGGCCTTATCTCACAGAGAGAGATGAGAATGCCGTTCCCATGAGAATGGGACTGGGGAAACCGGGAGGGGGATGGGACGGAGAAGGTTATAACCTGTGGTTCTGGCGGGAGACTTCATTCCTGTCACGTCGTGTACGTGAGCTTTCTAAGATGTCTGAATAAATGGTCTTTCAACCCAAAAAGCCTTTTATTTCTGCTCTATGGAATTCCTTACATTGTGACAGGAAACATCTTCATCTTCCTTCTAAATATCAGTGGACCTCTGGTGTTCCGGCATGCAGAGGTTGAATATTCCTGAAACTGTGGAAGGCACGGTAGCCCCCATAGAGGGTTCCGAGCCTTCCCTCCTGGCTTTGGAGGAACCAGCGGGAGAACGGGTCTCGCTGGTGACTCTCTCCCGTCCTCGTTTCAACACGAGTCTTCCCTTACTTCGTTGGGATGAGGGACGGAAATGATCATCGCGGAGTTGCATGAGTCGTTTGGGGCGCTGTCTATGGATGCGATGCGCCTGTGGATCGGATCTCTACCCGTTTTCGTGTGGATTACAAACCTCAGGTGCAACCTGTCACGGAGGAGATGGGTCTGACCACTTTTCATGCGGCAACCCAGGAGTCAATTGAACAGTTCCCTTGGCTTCGTATTTTGATGATGCTCCCAGGAATCCACAGTGGCATAGCACCGGGGCCCGTCCCAAGACCGCAGTTGATACCGGGACTTTATCGGGATCGGGAATTGGGAGAGGTTTCCGTGCCGGCTCCCAATCGGGCCCTCCAGATCCCGGACTAAAGGTAGCTGATGCACAAGAGGCGCCCCGTGGAGCCGTCGGTGGACTCGAGGAGTTGCCCTCCGATGAGGAGGAATCCGAGGAAAGCCTGACCCCCCATCTGGATTTATTCCCCCTCCCGTCCAAAGAAAGCTGGGATGAGGAAGTGGCCCGACTGCGAGATGCCCAAGAGGCATGGGCCCGTGAACGCCAGCTATGGGAGGAGGAACGGGAACAGCTGCAAAAGGATCGCGAAAACCTGCAAAGAGACCGTGAACAACAGCGCAAAGACATCCAACTCGAACTGGACCGAGCCAAAGACGCGTTGCAACGGCAGTATCTGCAGGATTTATCGCTCCATGATAAGGTCCTGGAACACTCTAAAATGGACCTGGAACGTCAACGCGAAGGCATTAAGGCCATCCGGACGCAAAGTGAACTGACTGCAGCCATTCAACGAGACGAACTAGCCAAACTGGAGCGAGAGAAAGCAGCCTTGCATGCGCATCAAGATGCCTTGACTCGCAAGGAGAGAGAATTAGCTGCCTTGGAACAGGAGCTGAAGAAGCAGCGGGAAAGGATGCCCCGATCCCGAGTTGGTGCCTACACCGTTACCCTAGCGCCCAACACCACTGCCCCTCCCATAGGGGTGACGCTTCTAGGTCCTGCTACTCGCGCACCTGCCGCCTCCCAAGGGCCTGCTCTCCAAAGAGGGCCAGCGGCGCCAGGCCCCGTGCCTCCGCCTCCACCGATTCCTGCTCTTCCTGCTCCGCCGCCTCAACCTGCGCAACCGCAGCCCCAGCGGGCTCCAAGGGCCGTGGAGAGAGGGTACTACAGGCCCCCGATCCCTGCCCGTTTCGATGGGACCGCTTCTAAGCTCCCCTACTTCATCCTGCAACTCGATGCACATATGGAGGAGTTTGATGACTTATATCGATCTGAACGTGAAAAAATACGGGACATCAGTTCTGTCCTGGATGGGGTGGCTGCTGACTGGTTTGTGACTCTTTTTGAGCTGCAGGCGGATGATACTCGCACAGTGGCTGCATTTCTTCAAGCCTTACGGGCCCGCTTCCAAGATCCAGACGCTGAAAATGAAGCCATCCGTACCATAAAATCTATTCAGCAGGGCAACCGTTCTTTTGCCGAATTTGCTCGTGAATTCCGTGCGGCGGCTGCTCGACTTCCTCCTGAGTGGCCTGAACGCATGAAATGTGAATACTTCTTTGATGCCATCGACATCAAACTTCGAGAAACGGTCCTTCTCATCCGTATCCCGCCGCACTATCGCTGAATGGATCCAATTGGGATCGCAAGTAGCTGCTCGTTTGGATTACGCTGCGCTCGGGGCGTCCACGCCCGAAAACCCGCTACTACAACCACCTCTGGCGCACTCGCAAGCCGCCCAGCCGTCTCTACCGAAAAACCACCTCAACGCCGTCGACGTTTGGGATTGTGCCTCTATTGCGGGGGGACCAGGCCATCTGGCTGCCAACTGCCTGAAAAAACAGAAGTCCACCGCTCCGACCCCACGCACCCCCTCTGCCAAGCCACCACGGAGGTCCGGTCCTCCTCCAACGGGCTCGTCTAAGGCTGTTACCGAAGGTGATCCCGAGGAGGGGGAAGTGGCGGTTTGCCTCTCATCAGCACCCATGGATGTGGGTCCTACTCCAGATGCGGTGAGTGAAGGCAGCGCCCCCATTACGGTTCAAGCGGTTCTGGCCAACCCTGCTAAGCATACCCGTATTCTAGCCTCAGCCCTCGTAGATTCTGGCTGCTCCCATTGCTTAATCGCGGCCCCAAGTGGCTGAAGAGCTCGGTTTAGACCGAAGTTCCCCTAGCAAAGCCCATACCGTTCACACAAATGGATCGGCAGCCCACTCGGAGCCGTAGGGCCCGGCTCGATTCAAAACGCCAACCTGTTCTTCTTCGCTATGCCTGACCATTGGGAGAAGATTAGTTTCATACTTGCTCCAGTGGCTAAACATTCCATTGTCCTGGGCATGCCATGGTTATTGTTACATGAACCAAATATTATTTGGAAAAGAACGGATTCTAGAATTCACTGATCCCCCCTGTGGAGAGCATATGAATTGGGGGGAAAACCCACCACCCAATGACATAAACTCCCTGGTTTCTTCGGCTGTACACGTCCCAATGACTTTCAATTCCACTGGCATTCCACAAGCTTACCAGGACTTAGCCAGAGTGTTTCAAGAACAGGAATGTGATCAATTGCCCCCCCATAGAGACACTGACTGCAAGATCATATTACAGCCCGGGGCTCAACTACCCAAGGGTAGAATCTATCGTATGAGCCCCAACGAAGAGAAGGAACTCCGTGCCTTCTTAGATAAAAACCTTGTTTCAGCGGATTCATAATGACCCGGGCTACCAAACATCATACGCCATCCGCTCCTGTCCTATTTGTAAAGAAAAAGGACGGGTCTTTAAGACTTTGTACTGATTACCGAGGATTAAATTCTGTTTCCATGTCCAATAAATACCCTTTGCCCTTAATCAAGGACCTCTTAGATGCATTGGGCAAGGGACGGATTTTCACTAAGTTGGATTTGAGAGAAGCATACTACAGAGTCAGGATTGCAGAGGGCTACGAACATTTGACAGCGTTTAATACTAAATTTGGACAGTATGAATACTTAATTATGCCATTCGGGTTAGCTGGGGCACCCGGCGCATTCATGGCCCTCATCAATGAAGTTTTGCATGACTTATTATATAAAGGAGTAGTTGTATACTTAGATGATGTTTTAATTTATTCACAAACCATGGAGGAGCATGAGGCTTTGGTTAGGAAGTATTGCAACGCTTTTACCGACAACTCCCTCTTCGCAAAACTGTCTAAGTGCTGTTTTCATCAATCCTCCATAGACTATTTGGGCTACAGGATCTCATCCGAGGGTTTAAAAATGGATCCTGCAAAGATTGAAGCAGTCCTCCAATGGCCTGCCCCCACCAACCGGAAAGAGCTTCAATCTTTCCTAGGGTTTGCTAATTTTTATCGTGACTTTATACCCCAATTTGCTGAACTAACCCTTCCACTCACAGACTTACTACGCACTAAGGGTAAAGACCCACAGGCTGCCAAGCCTGGGGCTCCCCTCCCTTGGTCTCAGGAATGTCAAACAGCCTTCCAGCTTTTGAAATCGACTTTCACTACCGAGCCTGTCTTAAAGCACCCCGACCCAGACCTTCCTTTCGTGGTTCACGTGGATGCTTCGGACAAAGCGCTTGGCGCAACCCTGTTGCAGAGAAATAAAGATGGTAGGCTTGTTCCGTGTGCTTATTTATCAAAAAAATTCTCCGGCTCAGAACTCAACTGGACCGTAGGGGATAAAGAGACTGCTGCCATCAAGGTAGCGCTTTCCACTTGGCGCCACTGGCTTGAGGGGGCTAAACACCCCTTCCAGGTTTGGTCGGATCACAAGAACTTGGCCGCCCTCTCCACCCCCCTCAGAATGTCTGCAATACAACTACCTTGGGCCGATTTCTTTTCCCGCCTTTCTTTCACCGTCCATCTTCTCCCCGGAAAGACCAACAAACTGGCTGATGCGCTGTCGCGCCTTCCCGAGGGGTGGAGCTGCTTCTACGAGACATCCCGCCGCACTGTCCTCTCCCTCCCAACTGGGGCTAGCCGTCACTGATCTCAGACATCCGCCCCTCCTCCATCGCCCGTTCCCAGCCTTGTCTCCCCTTCCTGCGGGAACTTCGAGGAGGCGGGTCTTCGCGAGCTGCCGGGCGGAGGAAGGCGACTCCCAGCTGCGCTTAGTGGATGGTGTTTGGAAGCCGGGGAGTGTTGGTACGTGCCTCCCCCCCTTCGTGGCAGGTTCTCGAAGCCTGTCATGATGCCCGCTTCGGGCTGGACATTTTGGCTTTCTCAAGACACTGCATTTAGCCCGCCATCAGTTCTGGTGGCGCGCCATGCGCAAAGACATTGAGGCTTATATCAAGGGGTGCTCTGTTTGTGCGGAGGCCAAATCCATTCCGGGGAAGCCCCATGGACTGTTAAAACCTCTCCCGGTTGCCTCCCGTCCCTGGGAAGTCATCTCAATGGATTTTATTACGGATTTACCAGAGAGCCAGGGAAACACAGTCTTGTGGGTGGTGGTGGACCTATTCTCCAAACAAGCCCATTTCATCCCCTGCACCTCCATTCCCTCTGCTCCTAAATTGGCGCGACTATTCATTCAACATATATATCGTCTACACTCCTCCCCTCAAGGTGGTGTTGTCGACCCATCGGGCCTCAATTCATTTCAAAATTCTGGAAAGCTTTCCTGGGCTTGTTGGGGGCCACCCCGGCGGTTGCCGCCCCCTACCACGTTCAAAGTGACGGTGAGTCGGAGAGAACGAACAGAACTCTCGAACAGTATTTACGTTGTTACACCAACTATCACCAAGACAACTGGTGCGATTTAATTCCGTTTGCAGAATATGCCTATAACAATGCCGTTCATAGCAGTACGCAAAAGACCCCCTTTGAAATTGTGTCTGGTCGCTCCTTCCCGCCATTGCCCCAACTACCCGCGGAGGTGCTGCATCCTCCAGAATTCCAGCAGTGGATTTCATCTCTGGCTGAGGGGTGGAAAACGGTTCAGACTGCCTTGCAACAAGCTAAAGATTCCCAAAAGTTCCAGGCGGATAAACATCGTTCTGACTTTCCTTTGCGTGTTGGGGCTTGGGTCTATTTGTCTACTAAAAATCTCAGAAGACGCATATAAATTCTCAAAACTGGGGCAAAGTTCGTGGGACCTTTTAGAATTACAAAAGTGATTAATGATGTTACTGCCGGTTAGATCTGCCTAATTCTTTAAGTAATATCCATCCTGTCTTTCATTCAAGTTTTGCTCAAAGGAGGCTCCCGCTTCCGATGCCTGGCACGACTCCTCCGAGATACCCCCGCCGACTATAATTGATGGCCACAAGCATTATGAAATTGACGCCATTCTGGACTCTCGTTTTAACCGCAATCGCTTGCAATACTTGGTTTCCTGGGTGGGGTATTCCTCTGGTTATAATCAATGGGTGTATTCAGAAAATATTGACGCCCCCTCTCTTATTTCTGCTTTCCATCGTACCTTCCCACACAAACCAGGGGGGGAGAAGTTTTTCTTAGAGGAGGCAGAGTGTAAAGGTTTCAATGGTGTTGATTCTCAGCACAGCCGCTTGGCCTTGACTGGATTCCAGGACTCGGGCGATGGGCCAGAATCGGCAGCAATTACTCTGGTAGAGGCCTTATCTCACAGAGAGAGATGAGAATGCCGTTCCCATGAGAATGGGACTGGGGAAACCGGGAGGGGGATGGGACGGAGAAGGTTATAACCTGTGGTTCTGGCGGGAGACTTCATTCCTGTCATGTCGTGTACGTGAGCTTTCTAAGATGTCTGAATAAACGGTCTTTCAACCCAAAAAGCCTTTTATTTCTGCTCTATGGAATTCCTTACAGGTTGGTTGATAGAGGTAACACATGGTTACCTCAGTTGTAATAAGGGTTAAAAGAGTGCAGAGAGAAACAGGGTTGCCCATTCTTCATCTGAAGGACGGTGAGAGCTGGTGCATCCACTTACCATCGCCATGTGGACCCTTCCTGTATGATGCACCTTCTCTTGCCATTATAGTAGGTGAGCTCATTACATCCATTCAGGGCCACCAAGAGAGAGGACTGGGGGTGGGGACAAAATTCATGAGGCCCAAGTAAGTTGAAGGGCCCGTTAAGTCAGAGTAAAGCTAAGCTGCATCCAGCCAAATGCACTTTAATTGTATTTTAATGCCATTCTGCACTGCAGCTGCCGGGGGCACAGGGAAATCTGAGTATAGTAAAAGGGCAGTCATTCTGACTATCTGCAGGCTTTGCATTTCTGCAAGGCTGAAACAAACACTTGCCTAACAGATCAGCTAAGTTAAGCCCATCATTGGGGCAATGCATGGCAAGCCAGCACAGCGCATGCCTGCTCCAGAACTGCCAGGCTGCAGCTGGCTAACGAGGTGGTTGTCTCCTGCAGTCCATCATTTCCCTCTTCCTTTTGTTATACCCAGACCCATGCTAGTTTTGCCTACCCAGCCAGATCTTGCAAAAGTGTAGTTAGCATGTTGTAGCAAAATATAACTGTCCCTCTCTTGCCCTAAATTTCTCTCCCACGTTTCCACACTTTTCTCCTTCATTTTGCTTTCTTTTGGTATTCTCTGCATTCATTCCTTTCTCTCCCCCTACTATTTTTCTGGGCCTTTTTTATTGTCAGTCTTAGGCTCATCTCCTTCCTACCCCTGACCTTGGCAATTTATAATGAACTTAACTGTAGTATAGAAGCAAACCTTTGTTACTATTATGAACAGAAGAAGGGGGGTGGGAGTTACTGGTAATATTTCAAAGTGCATTTGAGAGCCAGTGTGGGATAGTGGTTAAGAGCAGCAGACTCTAATCTGGAGAACCAGGTTTGTTTTCCCACTCCTCCACATGAAGCCTGCTGGGTTACCTTGGGTCAATTGCAGTTCTCTCAGAACTATCTCAGCTCATGCAGAGGCAGGCAATGGCAAACCACCTCTAAACGTCTCTTGCCTTGAAAATCCCATGATCCCATACCTCTATGGCACTTTCCACAATAGCAAACCATTGCTAATATGAACAGAAGAACAGGGGAGTTAATGTTGTAAATGCATGATTATGTAATATTAATCTGTTTTAGTGGTTATGCATGTGGAAAAAGAAGTTAAAATTCCCTCCCTGCACTTAATTAAACTGAATTCATTTTAAATACTGTTCAAACACTGGGTTCAAGTGTCAGTAACACCGAACAAGTTGCTTAAAAGTTCTCTTATTATATGTTGCCTGTCAGGAAGATAATGTGGACCAGGATGTTTTGATTCCCTTTTTGGAACAGCTATTCCTATAATCATTTTGGGGTTCATGGCCAGTTCTCAAATGTGTAGCATTATTTTCTGGTGAGTTCAGAGGCGTAGCTAGGAAAAATGAAGCCTGGTTCAAAATCTGAGTTTTGTGCCCCCCCCCCCCCAATGGGCGGCCACTGTGATGCTGGAATCCACCCCCAAACAGCATAACTTTCAATGATGTTTAAACTAGGGAGCCCAGATTCTCCTTTTAAATGCACCTTAAAGGGAGAATCTTGGGTCCCCAGTTAAAACAACATTGAAAGTGATGCTGTTTTGGGATGGATTATCCCCCACCCTGAAACAGAATCACTTTCAATGTTTAAACTGGGGACCTCAGATTCTCCCTTTAAATCCATGCCGAAGGGGGTGGATTTAAAAGAAGAATCTGGGGAAATTTGGGCGGTGCCTGCTGTCAGGGGTGCAATTGTTAAGCTAGCAGCACCAAAGTTTCAGGGTATCTTTAGGAGACTCTCCTGATCATACCACCCAGGATTGGTGAAGTTTGGTTCAGGGGATCCAAAGTTATGGACCCTCAAAGGTGTAGCCCCCATCTCCTATTAGCTCCCATTGGAAACAATGGGGAATGGGGGCACCTCCTTTTGGAGTCCATAACTTTGGACTCCCTGAACCAAACCTCACCAAACTTGGGTGGTATCATCAGGAGAGTCTCCCGAAAAATCCCTGAAATTTTGGTGCTGCTAGCAGCCTAACAACTGCTCCCCCTGCAGGCCAAAAAGGGAAAAACACTTAAAATACTAAAAACCACAAACGAATCTGAAATTGTTGCACCCCCCCCCCCCAGGCGTGCCCCCAGTGCAACAAGCACACCCTGGCCCCCTGGTAGCTATGTCTGTGTGTGAGTTTTGCCTGCCACAAGAGAGACCCTTAATTTCCAATGCAAATAGCTCAGAGGTGGTGGTGATGGTTGTGTCTGGAGTAAACATGGGCTAAGGTATTCAGATGCTGTTCATCTTTGGGCCTGTAAATCTCACAGTCATCATGGATCTGGGGGCCAATTTTGCATCTCTTAGCTTTATTTTCTGATGAGTCATGCCTGCCACAAATGGACAGATAGGCAGACAAGCTGATTCTTTTCTCACTATAGATTCATATTAACAGCAAGCCAAGTGATTTGTTTAGTCATTGTATTTGGTTTGGATCATGGTCATATGCAGGACAATTAGAATCTTTTTCTGAGGACCCATGGTACTCTTGGTAGGCCTGCACTCCCTGTAACAATTAGCATCCATCATCTAAACACATAACCGTATTGGTGAGCTCTATATCATTGCTCCCCCCTGATCTTAGACCAATATTATGTCAGAAAAAAAAATCACAATAACACAACTTGTGCCTTTTTACGGGAGCAGAAAACTTCATTCTGTCAAATGCAACAGGGTTGTTTGATAAACATTTTATTTGGACAAGCATGTTATCCGTTCACCCAGTTTAGACTGCTGCAGTACGTACATGTTTAATTAAATAATAATTTAATTTAATTATGCATGTTTACTAAGATGTATAATAAGGAACATAGCTGTTTAATTAGTGAAATACATTTACAGTAAAAAGTATGCATATCAATACATATTTCATAGATGATTGGAAAAGCTGGGGAGAAATAATATAGTATTCCTGATAACAGGTGTGTGATTGTTACATACGCTGGTCTTGAAAACAAGAATGAACTTGTTGGTTGACTTGCAATTATGTATTGAAGACATTAAATAGTCACGATGAATGTGCACCTTAATGGGATAGCCCCTTTAAGAAAAGGGAGTATCAGAAGTGATGAGGAAAGCAGCTAGAAAAGGGAAATTACATAATGGGAGAGCCTTGTTAAAAGAATAAAACAAGACCACAATTTTCTGGCGGGCAGAAAGCCGTGCCTGATATTCCCACAGAGTCTTCTCTTGCATACATCGGTCCTGTGTGGGCAGATATGTCAGATTATACCTGCTATGCAATTAAGCCTCCCATTTTGGCTCTGATTAGTTGTTTCGAGTTTGCATTGTTCTGTGCTGGCATCATGGCATCTCTATTGAGATCTCACATAGTCTCAGTCTCTGGGTATTGCTGACAATTTGAAGCATTCAACACCCGTGTTTATAGGCTCATTATTGCTACTTCAATGGACATTGGCAAAAGAAATGATTGGGCAAATTTCAAGGCAAGGGGGTTTCAATCTTAAAACTAGAACAGGATGCCAACAAGAGGCCTTTAAGATCCGGCTGTGAAACATATTTTCATTCCCCCCTTCAATATCCAGCCTAATGAAGAGCTCTGGAGAACTGGAAAGCCTGTATGCTGCTTCATATTGTTTAGGCTGGTCCGAAATAGTTTATTTTATTTATTTATTTCTTGGTTTTCTATACCGTCCCATTCCCGATGATGAAAAAGGAATCACGTGGTTATTGTTTGTGGAATTTTTTGTGGACCAGTGCTTCTACCGTGAGCTCTTGATGGAAATTTGTTGTAAATATTACTAAAAAAACAGAGTTGATCCCATCAAAATTCCTGCCTAGGGTTTCTTTGTGACAAACTAGGTAGGATTCCGTTGCCCCTATTTCTTTGCTCAGGAAGTGGCGTTTGTAAATGACATCATAAGCAAGAGAAAACTACAAACGCTATTGTATTTGAAGGAGGATCTTGTTGTCTGCCGTTCCCGGAGCAGGCTGCAGGTGGCGTTGCGAGTTTAGCGCCGTCCTCTTCGCCCTCTCTCCCAAGTGCTTGCGGGCCCTACGCGGCAACAGCAGGGGGCGCCTGATCCCATACCGAAGCCGCCGCCGCCCCAGTTTGGGAGGGTTTGTGTGCCGCAGACTCCAGTCGCTTCCCGCGATCGGTTCTCCATCCGTTTTCAGCAGCGTTTAGAATCTGCCGGCTGAGGAAAGGAGCGCTGTCCATTCAGCACCACCCCGGGGGGAAAGACATCAAAACCCCAAAACCTTTAGCACAATCCGGTCTGAGCCTCTTTAGTGCGTGGTGTGTCCCGCAGTAAGTACACGGGGAGAAACTGATGGGTGGGGGCTTTGAGCGGGCATTTCATGGGTCTGATTATGAAGCTTGCTGGCTATTGTGCACCTCCGCTCTTTCCCCCGGGTCAGATTTCTAAGGAGGAGGAAACAGTGGGGAAGGGACATACCCTTTTAGTGTCTGTTTTTGCTGGGACGCTTAAAAACGAAGAGTCTTTGAGTTCAACAATAGCCACTCTTTCATAGCAGACCTTAGCAGATGCCTAAGACTAAGGGGCTGCTAAATAACAATTCGCATAAAACGCTATGCCTCAAAAGGTAAATACAGTAGTTACAATTTTTGTAAAGAATATCGCAACCCTGAGCCACAATTACCCCTTGTACAAGTCTATTGGTTTCCATGGATTTGCAACAAAGCACCAGGGTGGGGGTTGGGCATTTTGTTTCCGTGACATGATTTTGATTTATCATTTTATGAGATTTTTTTTAAAAAATAGATGCTTGATAGAACATTTTTGAAGAATGGGTCAGGGAGCATGGTTGATATTTTTTTAAATGGTAGATAAAATTTAAGTTGCTACAAAATTTAAGATGCCCTCTCTGTAGAAAGCTAGCAGGGGCTTGCAATTGAGAAGGAAGTCATATTATGCAGGGCAGACTGGAACATTGCAAGTCAGTCTCTGTTTCTGAATTGCTAGTCTTTCCCTGCCTCACCTCTGGTCCTCTGAATGCATTTTAGGTCTGGGGTCTAAGGATGGTGAAACTGGGGAGCAATTTGAATGATAAGAACAAGCAGCAGCCGTCCAATGAGGATGGTTTTCAGACAGTTCCTTTGATAACACCTTTGGAAGTAAATCACCTGCAGTTCCCTGCTCCGGAAAAGGTAAAAGAAATAATAGGCAACAATGCTTTTCTACTGTGTTTTTCTGATGTCTGTCAGGGCGTTCAAACACACACACGTACACACGCACACACTCACTCACTCACTCTCAAAACTACTGCTCTGCTTAAATGCAATGACAAAAGGGGGTTGGCTTTTGCTTTGTGTGTGTGTATGTTTTAAAACATGGCAGACTTTCACCTAATATTTGGGAGTTCCAGAGAGATCTGCCCAGTGGTCTAACCTTCAATAATATTTAGTTGGGAACAAATTCAGTTGTATCTGAACCACTTTGAAAAGTCATTTTGTGCATCATTGTCTTTTTTATGTGCACTGAGAGGGTGATGATTAGGGTATTGTGCTTTATCATCCTCACAATCATGTTTGGTTTTAGAACTGTCGTCCAGGTTGGTTTTCTGATATTAAATTGCCTTCTATGGATGAGTAGAACAATTGAATTCTTCTATATGGCAAAGGGACATTCCTTGCTTCCATTTATTTTTACATTTTCAGTTGTCTCCTGGGAAGAAATAGCTTTTGTAGAGCTTCCAATTAAAGCTCTCTGATTTCAAGTGGCGTGCTCAAAAATGGGTGTCATTGATTGGCCACTCATTGATCTGTTATCTTTATATAGCCTATTGTCTACTCCATACTCTTTATTGACATCAATACCGTCACTAGGAGAGATAATGTGTTGCTGTGAACTCATCACACCATAAGATTGCGTGCCCAGAAACCATTATGTGATGGAAATCCTTATGAAAAATGTGATTTACTGCAGCACTGCATCTCTGTATTCTAATGATGTACAGAAGGCATTTTTCCCATGGAGTAATAGCAATATACTCAGCTCTTGAATTGCATATATAATAAATATGTAAAAACATGGATACTGTGTGGACTGTATAATGCTGAAACTTTTAATAAGGAAATAAGAGGGAAGTGATACAGATGAAAGGGCTCTTTTAGTTCATCTCAGTAGATTCAGCCTCATGGCAAAACAGTGGAACTCGTCTTTCCAGATCACCAGTCAACAGATATCGAAGAATTCCTCTAAAGTGAATTGGGGATGCAGAAAGTGAGGGACAGCTCCAGCAGTCTCAAAAGGTAGCAAAGGCCAGCCTGGTTACCTGTCTGCCTGATTGCAAAGTTTCAAAAGATTTCTCTGAAATAGAAGAGGCACAGTGTGTAATCTCAGGTTCCTGATGACATTTCTGGAAACAGTTCTGATGCTGGGATTTTACAGGGGTCAAACTTATTTTGTTCCCTTTCCTTCTGTTTTTTTTTTAATTAGAAAGGCATGCTTTCCTAAATATTGTTTTTCTAAAGTTAACTTTTTCCTTCTAGCATATTTACAAAAAGATCATAAAATGATGGTACATCTATCTCTCCCCACACAGATATTGCACTATTTCCCCCAAAATACTAGGCTTAAAAAACCCCAAAGAAACACCTTGGTTCATTTATCCCACCATTCCACGAAGGGACTCAGAGATGTGCACACACAATTATCTCCATTTCATTTTCACAACAACCCTGTGAGGTAGGCAGGCCGACAGAGCCTTTTTTCTGAATGAAAACAGTAGCTCTGAATTCCAGGACCTAGTGACATCTTAACAATAAACATAGGTTTGTAGGTTTCCTAGGCAAGAGCTTGTTTAATCAGAGTAGTCATTTGTCTACAAAAGTTCATTCCATAGCCTATTTCTAGCAATTCTGATCAAGCTTAACTTAACTGCTTGCTGATAGTTAGGGGTAGTCCATGCAGAGCTTCTGCTTTGCACAAAGACAGGCCCCAGGTTCAATCCCAACATTAAAAGAGTCTGATAGTGGGTAATTTGAAAGAGCTCGCCCTGAGGCCCTGGAGAACTGCTGCTAGTCAGAGCAGACAATGCAGACCTTGATGGACCTTGATGGTCTGACAGTGAAAAGCAGCTTCATGTGTCCTGGCATTGCAAATGATAAGATCTAATCTGAAGAATGCTTTCCTGGGCATAAGCCACGTTAAATAAAATGGAGAGAACTGGCATGGTGTAATGATTAAGATATCCGACTAGGACCTGGGAAATCCAGGTTCATATCCCCATTCATGCCATGGGAGCTCATTAGATGACCTTGGGCCAGTCACACACTCTCAGCCCTGACCCTGGCTAGTATTTGGATGGGAGACCTCCAAGGAATGGCAGGGTCATGACATGGAGGCAGGCAATGGCAAACCAATGGAAGGCCAAAGTCAGTCTTGCAGCTGGACAAGCATTATATTTTCTCAGGATGATCAAGTGTCAAATTCCTGAGGAACTGCATCATGAATTTCCAAGAGAAAAATGAACACAAATTGACAAACTCTAAAAATCAAACTTTCAGCAACCAGTGGGGGAGGATTTCAGTTTCTCTGGACACAGTTATTGATATTTTAGTCGAAAAGACTCAGAGGGAGACTTCTGTGAGAAATTAATGAATCAGGATCATGTACAGATTTGGAACAATCACTTGGACTCAACAGGTACTTGGGTGGTCATTTCACTGCAAAAAAAATAATGGTTCCTTCTTATAGGTTTGTGCACATGATGCAGATGTGTCCTTCTATGCCAAAAGCTGGGAGTGGGCCACACCCTCTCTGCATTTTTCCTTTTGACTGGATCTTGTTTTCACCTGTGCTCTGCAATGCAATGTAACACATCTTCTCCTGGGAAATTTGGGTGTAACCCTTCATGTATCTGATGAAGTGGACTCTGGCTACCAAAAACCTATGCCACAGTAAACTTCTCAGTCTTTAAGGTGCCATAAGACTTTTTATATTTCTTCCCCCTCTGGAGTCTGCTTTGCAAATAATCAGATTCTGAGTGGGCTCCTGACAGGGTCTAACTACATATTATACCATCCTTGGATCATGTCTAAGTCTGGGTCTGCCCTGATGACTTTCAACCACATGTAATCTGTAAGGTCCCTACTGGGCACTCAATTTCCAGGTGCATGCCATTCCATTTGTAATTGGGACCACTGAACTTAGGGAGAGGAGACTCTTCCTCCCCACACTGTTTTCCTGACCTCAAAGCTCCACAGTTGGGCTTTTTTTTCTTGTTGGGGAAACCTGTGTGCACTCAGTCAGTACGCATGAAACCCCAATAGGGCAGGCCTAAAGTCCTCTCCCCAGTTGTCATGGTCCCAATCCAAATTGAAGGTCTCACACACACACCTAGAATTTGAGTTCCTAATGGGGCACTTAATGGTCATCTGATTTAAAGTCCTTGTGACAGACTCACAGAATTTGTAACCGGTAGTCAGATCCTCAGTTGGGAAATGGAAGGTGTAACTCCAAGGGTTCTGTGAACAGACTCCTCTGAGGCAGTGTGTGAAGACTGGGGAGTTATTCGTATTTGAGAGGTCAAGAATTGGACTGCATCTAAGTCCTGCTCATAAGAATAGTCAGTTCTGGACCAAGTGGCTGATCAAAGATATGGCAGATGCTTTAGGAAGAGATGCCATGACTTCTCAAGGAAATCTCAGTGGCTGTATTGGGCTAACACATACTGGGGAAACTTACCTTCACCAGGCTGCTATAAAGTTCAACAAGCATCAGCAAAGATGATATCTTCTCATAAATGCAATTCCCATTCTCTTTCAGAGGACTGGGGAGCAGATTTGTATACACAAACAGAGGGTCATGGGGCTGATCTATCTGTTCTGAAGAATGGAGTGCTTCTCTACCATCCAAGTCTCATATTTTCATATTTCAGTTAACTCAGAAGATGTCTGCTTGAAAATGGAAGAAAAATACCTATTGCATGATTACTGAATCTAAAGACAGAGAATATAAAAAAGACAAGGTGCTCAAAACAGTATGGTCTTAATCTACTCAGTTTGCCCTTCTATTATGATTTTTTGGGAGGGAATATATTCAGTGAGACTTAAGGCAGATTACAAAATATAAAAACAATACAATCAGCACAAGACATTCAATAAATAGGGAAATAGGGAAAGGATTACAAAATTAGAAGACAATTCAGGCTAAAGTCAACCGAAGACATGACATACCATAAATCATCCAGAAAATAGATTACTGATGCCAAAGACAATGCACTAATACTGGGCTAGGGTAATCCTTATCTTCTTTACCTATGGAAATGCCAGAGTTAGTTGGGAAGCACATATATTTGTTTTTGTGCAGAGTGATAGATGTACCTTGTCTAAGAGAAGGATCCTGAGCAAGACAGTATTAATTCACTAACAATAAATGCAACCCTATCCCTGTTGACCTCTGTTGGTTTAGAATGGCATAACTCTGTTGTGAATTGTACTGCAAGGCTTTGTTTAAGAAGGATTCGACTGGTTTGATCTCACTCATCAATCTGCATTTAATCAGCTTATTTATACCCATAATGTTTGCCCCCCCGCCCTTGATGCCTTCTAAGAAGGGATTGGAAATGTGATACAGGAGCTCATTCTTGATTAACTCAGGCTTTAGGCAGAGAGATTTCAAGCATACCTATTATGAATTGTCGCTTCAGTATCTTCAAAATACCAGATACCATTAATTCAGTTTCTTGGATGCATGATTTTCCCTTCTCTTTGAAAATCTTGGCAACTCAGTTTTCCTGGCAAGTCATTTCATGCACATAGCTAGCTTTTGAAAATGCTCATTGCTTTAAAAGGATAAACCTGTACAGTGAAGAAACAGGGTACTTCTCCCCTGTCCCCCACCCCCCACATGTAGTAAGGAGAGCAACTCACAGATTAAATGGCAAAAGGATGCCCTGACATAGTTGTCTGTAGGATTCTGTTGGGGAAGATCCATTTTCTTCTTCCTGACCTTTGGCTCATAGTATTCTGAATGGGGCCAGTCATGCTCTGAACTGATTTGGGGCATCAGATTGGCCATGACATCATTTGACTGCATTGTCAGTCCAGCCTAGCCCCTTTGCCAGGGTGTCTCTGCTGCGTTTGCTACAAAAGAATTCAGTGGCTTTTATCTCTGGCAAGAGTGGCTTTCTAGTCCCAAGATAGAGAAGAGCCAGTTATAATGTGAGCTGTAATGTCAGAAAATGGAGAAGGCCAAAGCAGGGGTTCCAACTGTTACAGGATGCCATCCTTCTTGACTCTTGCCCATTGTCACTCTTAGACCACCTGCCTTCATCATTCCTTTCTTCATTTTTTTCAGTTCTTGCCAAACAGTTTCCCATGTTTAGAAAAAGTAGCTCTGGAAAACAGAATGAATTACATTAAAAACAATGTGCAGATAGATGCACATCTGCTTAATCTGCACAGTTTGTCCTAGTAATGGAAACATAATTTTGCAATTTTAGGAGGCGTGTGTGCATCTGTGTATATGTGTGTGTGTGTGTGTGTGTGTGTGTGTGTGAGAGAGAGAGAGAGAGAGAAGAGGCTTTAATTTAAACACTGTGATAAAGGTTTGCTTTGCTTATTCTGCCCTCATTGGTAACTGAGCTATCTTAGGTAGACATTTTGTGAGCAGTTTTATGTGAACAAACATGGGGTAGCTGCTGCTGAAGAAATGAAGAATATAAGAGAAAACATGGACTCTGAGTGGAGGATAAGGGAAGGAGGGAACACGAGTTATATGTTTTAAATGTCAGCAATCTTCTCTTCTTTTCACTATTCCCTGCAAAAACCATGCTTTAGTCTTTCATGAGACTTGAAAACCTGATTCTCCACCCTGGCAATGTGAACAATTCGTCATCTTTCGGGAAAAAAAATCCATCCCATTGTCTCAGGCTATCAGGCTACTGTAAATGTTTGCCATAAATTGGGTTGAACATTATCCCCTGGGCATTTCTGAATGTGGATTTTAGCATATGAATTCACCTCACATGCTATCATAATGGAGATGCTTTTTTCTTTATATGTCTCGGTGAAATCATTCCAATCCTGAGAGCATTTTCCTTCTCTCAGATGTCTTCAAGTATTTTGTGATTAAAGTCAGTGGCCACTTGATGCCTTTTGATATAGGCTGCAAACCTAAAAGATATATATAATTGGGAAATAACCTAAAAGATATATATTTGGGAAATAAATTACATCCAAATCAATGAATCTGCTTCTGCTTCTAATCTAGCCTGGCAGTTTAAAACCCCACTGATTTCAACTGGGAGTATTTAAACACATGGGATTTATTTAATTACTTCATTTGTCCTCTACCTATCTTTCTGTGTGGACCAAAAGCGGTTTTCATCATTCTGTTCTTTGCTGTTTTGTACTTTGCTGTTTTGTCCTTGCAGCAGGGTGAGGTAAATTAGGCTAAAGGGGTGTGACTGGTCCAGTGTCACCAAGCCAGCCTCCATGGCAGAGTGGGGATTTGAACCTGGGCCTCCCAGACCCTTGTCCAGCCTTTTAACCATTACTCACTACTAGCTCACAGTGTGCTTTAAACATACTTTGACTGAATCTTGCCCACGGTTAGGAGTGAGTTGCTAGATAGTGGGGAGGGGGGGCAGGAAAAGATACAAAGCAGAATCTACCAATAATACTTCAGTGGTGCTTTGTGAATTTTGAGGGGTCATGAATTAAAATGGTTGGTGAATTATGCTTTGTGATTTATTATCATGGGGAATAATGGGTGATGCTTTGGTGGCTTGATAGAAGCAAATAAAACAGGGTCTAAGAAATGACCCATTCACAGCTGAAGTGGAGATGCAGGCTCCATATGCAGAGAATGTATATTGACGCAAAAAGTGTTTATAGTGAATGCAGGGTGTACTGAAAGGAGAATCACTGCATTAATCCTCAAGTATTGTGGATCTATTTTTAATTCCTTAGAATATAAATTCATATGAGAAACACATTCTTGATCTGAGGACATGTATTCAGAAGTTAACAACTGAGGAAAACATAGCCAGTGACAATGCCTAAACTCACTGCGAAATAAACAAGAATCATTAAACAACATTTGAAAAGCTGGAAATGACTTAGAGAATCAGAGGAGTTGTGATTATCATAATGGCCCATCTAAGTGTACAACAGAAGGATGAGTTAGTAGAGCCCTGAAACAGGAGAGGGATGCCTCTTCAGGATAGTAGAGGATGCTATTTTAAAGCTCTTCCCACTAAAAAAAAAAAAAACCCAAAAACCCTGCAGGTAGAAATCTGACATTTCAGGGGGGCAAGTTTCTAGCCCAGATTTTTCTAGAGCACTCAAGTTGTAAAGAGGTTATTTTTTTTAAACATAGGGAAGCATTCAGAGATGCAATATGAGGGAAAATTCTTTGAACTTATTACCACTAAGTTCACCTGTATGTGTTATATATTTAGAGTGAGAAGGACATTTGATAAAGACTCATAATTATTCCTGTTGCCATCTAGTCAGTATTTTGTTCTGTTTGCATAATAAAAACATTTAATGGCAAGAAAACAATCATATTCTCAGATGCACTCTGTCCTTAAGTGGAGTTTTAAAAGTGCTTATGCGAAAAGTTCTGTGTTCAGGGGTATTGGGTCTTGAAAGCCATTGTTTAAATAAGGATTATCTCTATTGGAAAAGGAAAAGCAGTCTGTGCACGGTTTCTTATATCTTTAAAATAAAAAACACACACACACAATTCCTCATGAGGAAATCATCTGCACATTCCCAGAAGTATCCAATGACACCCAGCCAGCTTCATGGCAAAGAAGGATTTGAATTCATGTCTCTGCAATCCTAGTTTGGTATTATAAACTCTACCCCACACCTGCTATCTATCAGTGAAATCTCATGCAGAGTTCCTCTGATCTAAGGCCATTGATTTCAGTGGCCTTAATTGAATTGAGGCAGAAAACAGCAAATTAAACCCTGAGCTAGAAGTGCAAAATAATGTTGCTTATAAAAGCAAAAAAGAAGCAAAAAGTCTTCTCCCAGATACATATAAATGATGATTGCTAATAAATTAGCTGTTCTGCTCAAAAATAGTTCTTAAATAAATCACTGAATGTATTAGCTCAACGTGTTGAAGCCATCAAAAACTCTGATAGGTTGATTGGGACAACTGCAAAAGGAGTAGAAAAATGATACAGATTCAGAAGTAGTGGTGCATATACAGTGTTAGAATCTGGAAGAGCCATCTGGTTTGAAGAGGAATTAAGAGATGGGGAAAATTGAGCCATTTTGAGGAAAACGTTACCTTTAAACAGTCTCCTTATACAACACCACACAAATACTAGAAGAGTGATTTGTGCAAATGCCACATAACAGGTATAAAAATGATGAGGCAAAGTTATACATTGTATCATGGTAAGATGACATTCATTACCTTAGCAGGATGCAATCAATAGGACACTGAGCAGGATTGGGGTTGCAAGAGCTACAACAGGCTCCCAAACAAATGTTGCTCTTTAAGGTCTTGCACCATCTTAACCTCGTAAGAAAACACATCATAGTACTTGCTGTTAGCATGAATAGACTGATGTTCGGATGTCTTTATCTCCTCTTTATACTCCACCCACAATCTGTTCCTTACATTTACATTCCACCCTTCTTCCTAGGATTTCAGAACAGAGTACCACATCTCACCCACTTTTTTTTTTTTTTTGCAAAAACCCTCTGATTCGGCAAGGTTGCCAGTCTCTAAGTGGTGGTTGGAGATCTCCTGGGATTACAAATAATTTCCAGGTAACAGAGATCAATTCACCTGGAGACAGTTGTCCATTCCGCACAGCACAAAAATACATCTGTGTGGCATCTTAAAAAGAGGTGACTGCCTCTTTTCACTCCGCACACTCAAACTTAGATGTTAGGGGAATGTCTTAAAAAGAGGTGGCTTCTGGGTGCTTTCCAAACAGCAAAGTCATCAGAGGGGAAAGAGGCTGTTTCCTGCCCAACCATTTTGCTCTCTGATCAGTTTCATCCTCAGCTTGTATCTGACATTTTGTGTGCAGATAAAGGGATTCTCCATTCTGCCACCATTGGCTGAAGGTTGCCCCACGCCGTTTGCTCTGCAGGCTCCGATTCTGGGCATTTTTTTAGTCCCAAAAGTACATAGTTGTACTGCTGATGCTGGTGATATATAATTTTTCTTTTTTAAATTTTTTTTGGTGAGCTATTTCCATAGCTACCTAGGCCGTTTCTGCACGGCCCATTTATGACGGCCTGGGGGCGCCAAAAAAGGCGCCCCCAGGCCGCCGTTCGCACAGGCACCGCTGCTGCAACGCAGGCAGAAAGGCGACTCCGGACTCTTCTTCCCTCCCAGGGCGGCGTCAAGCCGCCTAAACCAACAACCCTTTTAAAGAAGGTTTGTTGTTAGAGGGAGCGTCTTCCCTGGGCGGCGCGCTGCCCGAGAACGCGCCGCCACGGGAAGACGCCAGGTCTCCTGTCTCATTACTCAGAGGGGTGTCTCTATAATCACGCCCTGGGGTCGGCGCAGGCTCGCTCCACACTGTCCTCCGAACCTCCAGGGGTCGGAGGGGGGGCAGCGTATAGGCTGGCGATGCCCTGCAGGCAACGAGGGAGGGGACACCGTGAGTGGGGCGGGAGGGCGCAGAGGCAGCCCCGCGGGCGGAGCCGCCTCGTCCGTCTGCTGGCTCTCCGGCTTCCTCCCGCTTCAGATGCGAACGGGCTTGCGCCCCCACGCCGCCCGCACTCTTGGCGGTGTGGGGGCGCAAGGAGGCCGTGCGGAAACGGCCCTAGACACAAATATGAGAATCTTAGCCTGGTCAACCTGGTCAATCCAGTGAGAGGCAGACTTGGGACAACCTTCAGCAAATGGCAGTAGGGAGAATCCCTTCAACTACACACAATATGTCAAGTGCAAGCAGAGGTTAAAATTGACCAGAAAACAAAACAGTTGGGCAGGAAAAATAATGTGCCTCCTGAGCTCTGCATTCTGATCAGCCAGACAGGAGAAGTCTTGCAGGCGAGGGAAAGGTGCACTTTGAAGTATTCTCCAAAAAAGACACCTTGAGTGAAAATAAGGCATCTTGAGGATATCTTGGGAGGAAAGCTGTGTGGAGTGCCTTCCCAGGATACCTTTTTAACGTCCCCAGGACAACTTATTTAGGCTGTGCAGAATGGACCCATGGCTGTTTTGAAAGGTGAACTGTATGGCATTGAAGTCCAATTTTTCCCAAACCTTGCCTTCCTCAGACTCCACCCCCCAAATCTCTAGGTATTTCCCAACCAAGAACTGGAAACCTAGAGGCAGGTTAAACTGGAGGCGAGAACAACTGGTCTACAATCAGACTTTCCAATTTCCTTCTTATTTGTAGAAAAAAATTACAGAATTTATAACTGCACATCCACGCCATTGTTCCTGGTTTCTTGGGTGACCAGGATTTCTATAATTTTGTAGCACTAGTCTCTTTCCTTCTAGGCTACCCTGGATGAGTGTGGAGAAGACTAGATACTGTTGTGGGGTTTCCGGGTTGTATGGCTGTGTTCCACTAGCATTTTCTCCTGACGTTTTACCTGCATCTGTGGCTGGCATCTTCAGAGAATCTTTGCAGCCACAGATACAGCAAAACATCAGGAGAAAATGCTACTGGAACACAGCCATACAACCCAGAAACCCCACAACACTCCAGAGATTTCAGCCATGAAAGCCTTTGACAGGACTGCATAACTTTCATAATGTTTATGTTCAAGAGAGACGGGTGGACATTCTTATACTCACAGTGTCCTTATGTTTTTGAAAGCTCAACCAGAACCTTGGAGGAGGCAAGCAGCTTGGAATAGCCTCAAATATTTCCCTTATAATGGTAGTTCATCTGATTTGTAACTATGAACACTCAATGCATAGAGTGGAACTGTGATGGAAAGCCTCGCCTTATCTTTCTCACAGATAGATTGTGATGTTCACAAAATCTCTGTGTTAGGGTTACCAGGTCCCCCGGCCGCTGGTGGGGGATGGGAGTAGTGTTGCTTGATCCAGGTTGGAGATTTGGGGATGGAGCCTGGAGAGGACAGGGACCTCAGTGGGATACAACACCATAGGCTCCAACCTCCAAAGCATCCACTTTCTGTTGGGGAGCTGTTGTCTGAAGATGAGTTGTAATTCCAGAGGATCTGCAGGTCCCACCTGGAGGCTGGCATCCCTACTTCATGTAGGTAACTTGTGTACGTAATCTGGGATTTTGTACATATAAATTGACGATTTGTATGCTTAGTGGACGTGTTATAGTTTACACAGACAAGTCAAGACAGTTTCTGCCATAGTAATTCTACTCCCCCTACCCACACTGAGTGCATCCTGTTGCAAGTCATTTGAACAGGATGTAATGACTGCTAGATAGAGGTTAGTAGTCTGTACAGGCCTTTAGCTTCTGGCTCTAGTTGTGTTGTGCATTGTTTGAGTTAGGGTTTACAAGCCACAGCCAGAAGCCCCCAGGAAGAACTGGGGAGGGGGCCCTGATGCACCAGTATCATGCCAGTGCTCTGACATCACTTCCCAGAAGTGATGTCTTTAGATGTTCTAGGATTTACAAAAACAAAAACTCTGTGGGTGTACCATAGTGTTTTTGTAAAATGCTAGGCTGTCACAACTCACTTTGTTTTTTTGTCTTAGATCTGGAGCGGAGGTAAGTGTATTGGTGCAATGCCAGGGCATGCTCCTCCTCCTGTCGACTTTTCTCCACCCCAGAGCCTTGGGTGCCAGCAAACAATGAGGTTGGGTGCCAGGAGGCCTCCTGAATTTATGTATAACGTCATTCTGGGAACAGAAAAACCTTTTTTAACAATTATTTTTCAGTTTAGAAATATGCCAAATGGCACAAAGTCAGATTTAGAAACTGCAAACTCTAAAGTGGAAGTGTTGTGTGACTAAAGGAGTTGGTGAAATGCCATGGAAGGTAGACAAAGATCGCCTACTCTTGGGTGGGAAATTCCTGGAGATGTGGGAGTAGGGGTGGGGTTTGGGGAGGGGAGAGACCTCAGGAGGGTGGGGTTTGGGGAGGGGAGAGACCTCAGGAGGGGACAATGCCATAGAGTCTGGCCTCTAGAACAGCCATTTTTTTTACAGGTAAACTGAAATCTGTAGTCTGGTGACCAGTTGTAATTCTGGGGGATTTCCAGAACCCACTTGGAAGCTGTCAACCCTGAGGAAGAATGAACTTCACAGCTTTTGCCTACAGGCAACGGATACCCCTTTAAAACACTTCATAAAAGCCTGTTGCAAATAGAAAACCAGTGCATCCGAGAGATTTAAGTCTACTCACTTCTGATTTGCTCCTTTTTAATTGCACAGAACTTTTTATTTTAAAATAAAACAAGCATTAGAAATATATCCCCCGCCCACTCCTCCGACCCCCATCCAGCAATGTGAAGTGGTGTGGAGAATCTGTGGTGGTCAGTATAGACCCTTTTGGAAAGACCATTCTCTGAAATCAGCCACACAGAGATTAAGCCTCTTTAGTTGGATTAAAGGGACACATTAACTACTCTGCACAAGGCGGTGTGGTAATTGAACATTTTTCAGTTTTTCACTTTTTGCAGGCCTCAGCGTCTCGACTTTGAGGAAAGTCAGACATTTGTTTATTTGTTCCAGGTTCAGAATGAAAAACATATATTCCTCAGCCAGTCAATAATCACTCAGTGTTTTAGTTAAAGCCTTTATTTAAAATCAATCTTATTATTCTTGAAATGATTAGATAAGCAATGATCGCCATTACACTGATTAAACTGGAATAGCTCATAGCAATTAAATTGCACATGACATATTTATTCTACTTAAACTGAATTTATTTTATTTATTATTTATTTGGGATATTTCTATGCTGCCTTCAGAGTCCTGATTAAGATAGCTTATAACTGGAGATACAGTGTGATGTAATGGTTAAGACTCTGATCTGGAGAACTGGGTTCGATTCCTCAACAAGAAACCTGCTGGGTGACTTTGGCCGTTTCTGCATAGTGGCAGAAACGGCTCTCCACTGGCATAATTAATGCTGATGGAGGCTCAGGACCACTTGCACGGTATCATGTGGGCGGCCCTGAAGCTGCAGCGAACCACAGACTCGGGTTCATCCAGTTCACTTACCTCTCCTCCCTGCCCAGCTCTGGATGGCTGGAGGGACACGTCCACACTGCCCTCCAATCTCCGGGGGTCGGGGGGGGGGCAGCATGGGCATGTCCCTCCAGCCATTCAGAGCTGCACAGGGAGGAGAGGAAGGTGACCGGAGGGGCCAAAAGCGCCACCCTCATACCAGACCGCTTCGCTCTGCACTGGCAGGAAGATGCTGCTTTTGAAAAAAAAATTTGCTCCTGGAGCGAATTTCAAAAGCAGTGTTTTCCTGCCGGGGTGGGGGTGGGGGGGTGAGCACGGCGCTGCTGTGATGCAGCAGAACCAACTGTGCAAACAATGCCCCAGTGAATGGTGTTTTTACTGTCCCTAGAATGCTGTTCTTCAGCCGTGAAAAAATGGCCTTTGGCCAGTTACAGTTCTTTCAGAACTCCCAGATGGAGATAGGCAATGGCAAGCCATCTCCAAACATCACTTGCTTTGAAAACCCTAAAGAGTTGTCATAAGTTAACTGTGACTGGTTGGTACTTTACACCACCAATTTAGGCAAAGACATGATTCTAATCTCCTGTCCCCATCTGTCATCCCCTGCTACCAAACAGCTGGCCAGCGGGGTTGGGGGGGAAGTGTGCAAAAATGAAGGGATGGCACCAGCAGTGTCCCAAGTTGCTCACATTCCCCCTGTCCATTCAGAAGTGATTTTACCATATCTCTGGGAATGCTCTAGCATTTGAGAAAAACACTATGGTTAAACCATAGTTTTTCTCAAATACTAGAGCAGCTGCAGTGTTGCTGGCAATACACTGACATCACTTCTGATACTTACACACACACCCCTCCTCTGTTGGTGGTCGGGGGAGCCTGACAATCTTAATACAGGATGAAATATAATTATGTGAACCCCCATCAAATTAATGTTGCTTTCCCATATACAAACAGTGGCAGTTATTCAAAGTCTATATGGCCCCTTCTGCACACGCAAAATAATGCATTTTCAAACCGCTTTCACAACTGTTTGCAAGTGGATTTTGCCATTCTGCACAGCTTCAAAGAGCACTGAAAGCAGTTTCAAAGTGCATTTTTCCGCATGTGCAGAATGAGCCAAAGTGAATACACCAAGCCACATTTGCTAGGGATCTGATTCATTTTGAAGAAGACACAGCCTCTTTTCTTCCATCATAACACTTTTTTACCGTTAACCTTTCCTGAGATCTCACTGTGATGAATTCAACACACATCCAACTTTTCCAGACAACTTTCTTTATTAGATGGATAAGAGCTCCTCCCAAACCAATGACAGAGTAAAGGAATAATATTTAAGGGACTAGAATTCTTTTTCTAAAAATAGAATTGTGGTATGAGAAACGGAAGGGTAAAGAGGTAGAGTACTTTAAATTTAAATATTCTTTCATATCAAAATCTTACTGGCTATGAAAAATTAGCTTTGCATGGACTGAATGGATTTCCATAACATTCTAGTGTTCTACAGTCAAAGATATATCGAGGGTAGGAAAAGCATTCAAATATTTACCTCTGTAGAGCTAGCTGTAGGCCAAATGGCTCCCTGTCACTCACAGGCACATTGTTTCTTGAATGGACACAGATGTTAGATGGGATGCTTTCCCATGAATAATTAAATAATGAATCATAACAACACTGGTCATGCAGACCAAGGATCCCCAGCTGTTCAAGTGAAAATGAACTGTTTGCATTATTTCTTCTAACTGCTGAGTGGAGAGTTGAATATATAGCCCATTACTAGATCCAGACCTACCTCCGGCCTGCAATCAATCCTGTAACAATTTAGCCTTCAAGTTCTTCCTTCCAAAGCCATCTTTCTATGAACTGACCATTTTTTTGCCATTAAGTCAGAGCCAATATATAGCAAACACATAGAGTTTTCAAGGCAAGAGACATCTACAAGTGCTTTGCTATAGCCAACCCCTGAGTAGTGAGTATTCCTTGGTGGTCTCTCATTCAAATACTAACCAGGGCTGACACTGATCAGCTTCTAAGATCTAATGCGATTGGTTAACCAGGGCTATCTACATTAGGGCAAGGAATGAACTGCGCCTCCAAAAACATAACATGGTGTATCCCTACCTGGATTGCACCACTTCGGACTGCAGGAGGAAAGTTAGATGGAGCAGCAGGAAACCAAGAAAGGCAGGTTCCCAGAAGGTTTTAATTAAAAGGGTGGACAGGATTGAAGGATGCTTGAAAGTAGAGGCATAGAAGCCAAAGAATGAGAGGAGACTGGATACTGAAGTGAGGGAGATGGGGAAATGAAGTAAAAAACCAGGAGGAATGTGGCGCCAATGGAGCAGGCAGAGGTTCTGCGAGTGGGGAGAAGAAACACTTTAGAATGATCAATGGAGAGAAGGTGTAGAAGGACATTTAGTGGTGAAAAGAGAATGCTGGATGTAATATGTTTCTTGCTTAAACATAATTGAACAGTTTCCAATGAAATGTATAATAGAAATTATGAAGGTGCTTCTCATGCTTCTTTGTGGATCTCCAAAAGTGAGGAGGTCCAGGTGACCACTAACTGGGCACATATATTAGAGTACCATATATTTGTATCATACTTTATTATCTTCAGGAACAAATCTGGGCAAATAGATTTCATGCCTCTTCATGAACACACTATGATGAACTTTGGATTTGGATGACTCGGGTTTTTGCTGACTAGGGATGATTTTGCACGGTAAAAATGCCCCGTTGTTAGCATGGAGATTAGTCCAGTGCAGCTGGGAGTTCTTTGTGGCTCCTGGTGCTGCAGCTTGTCTGCCACGTTGTTTCCCTGGCACCACCTCGCAGTATTGGCTTTGCTCCACGAATTTCCAGAACCACCAAACTTGAGGTTCTTTTGAAATCCCCTTTGTTGCTTAGTGGCTTCTGCTGCCAAGCAAAATTCCTTGTCAGCAGAACTGAAGCCATTTTTCCTGCCTCGCTGCTGTGGCCTGCCCCACCAATGGACAGGCACTGAGAATGCCCCCCCCCCTTGCAGTGGAAAAAACCACAGAGGGAGAAACCTTCGTTTTTAGACAGAAAAGTGGCATGTGCAGGCGCCGTGTACGGGAGGGCAGCAATTCTCTTGCATACACAAAGATTAGAAGCCCTTTCCCCACTTACCTTAAGCCCTGCGCTACTCTCCGCAAGTAGCACGGGGTCCCACTGCACTCCCCACGTCAGGGGCGGCAACAGCGCAGCCGCCCCGACGCTGCCGCTCTCCCGCAACCTCAGCACGCGGCATCCCTGGCGCTGGCGAAAACGGCGCCTTGTGATGACCCCGTGCAGAGCGCGAGGTCGTGGGGATGCCCGGACACGCGCCAGGGATGCCTCGCACCGAGAGCAGCGCGCAGCAACGGCGGCAGCAGGAAAAGTGGGGAAAGGCCCTTAGATTTAGATTTTAGATGAGGGGTGGGGTGGGGTGGGGGATAGCGATTCGCTAGCACACGCAAAGATTTTAGATGGGGGGGGTGAGGGTGCCGATTCTCAACACCTGCTTTGTGTTCAGAGTCATTTAAAACTAAAATAGTGTGAGTGGGGGGAATGGGGGGGGGAGATTGAGCCAATCAAAACGTGGGAAACGGAGGTTGTCCACGCATGCATGGAAGACATTGCAGAAGAGCTCACGGTGCAAATGGAGATGCACTGGGCTCATGAAGAAACAGTTGGGGCATAACATGCTGGCCCTGCCTCGAATTCCAGGAAGAACTGGGGAGCAGTGAAGGATCAAAAGCGGGCAAAAAGCCCCATGGCAGGTTAACTCCCATGGGGCATTTTGACTGTGAAAAATTGGCCTAAAACACCAGCATGAAAATCCTCCTTGCACACTCAGGGATTGCCCTGGCCATAAGCTTTGTAAGGCTACATAGACCAAATCTAAACCTGGAAGCAGTCATTATACTTGGCAGGAACAGCATGTTTTATTTATCAGTCTTGCCAATGCCAGGGACTCTTGCAGCGAACACAACTTTCCATTATTAATAAGTCTAAGAAGCAGTATTTTAAAATTTCATGATCTGCACTTTTTGCACCACCTGACCTGCAATTTACGATATACTTCTCAGTGGCAAAGTGGGAATTACATCAGGGCTACATGTCCTTCCCTTAAAAGAATAATTTAAAGCATTCACAATCCCCAGTTATGTTAAATATTATCAATCTCTTTGTGCAGAAGATGGAAGTATCAGTGTGCATGAAGTGCCAGGAAATTATACTGTGGTTCCCCTGGTGAAGAAAGGATTTTGAATGAATGCAAGATAGAATGCTGATTCTTTGTTTCATCCTGAACATCACAGAGGCCAGATGTTACTGTGGTGTGATTTCCTGGATTGATGGCCCTTCTGGCTTCATACTGCACATTATATAGGATTGCCAAGTTCCAGGAAATGCCTGGAGTTCTCCTGGAATTGCAACTCATGTCCAAACTAGAGACTGGTTCTCCCAAAGAAAATATCAGTTTCAGATCATGTGAGGTTGCCAGACAGGGACTGAAAGCCACCCTGGGGGGCTTACCAGAAGTGGGGGCTCTTAGTAGTGATGATGCCTTGATATCTCTGGAGATCCTCTGATGTCATTCCCTGTGCACCCACATGTTATGTCATAATGTCACCAGGGATTCTGTGACATTTGGGCAAAAAACTCTGTGGTTTAAACTCCAGCTGCTACAGAATGCAGTGACCCAGCTACTGTTGGGAGCTGATGCTACACATAACTTCTTGCTGCAGATACTCCATTGGTATCTGATACCACACTTAGTTCAACTTTCCTATCACCTATACTGCCACTAATGGCATTGGACCCATGTACCTACAGGATTGCCTAGTTGTGCTATGTTTTGAAGGTTCCTTGAATAGGTAAAATCAGCAATTGGCCACTCATATGCATTCTCTATGGTGGTTTCCACATTATGGAATGCCACTGTATGAGGCTGTTAGGAAAGACGGCAAGCTATGATGCAATGGATTAATTCAGGAGACAAGGTTTTTTCTTTCTTCCAGTCCTTCAATCCCACACCTACTGTATTATGTTTTTTTACTGGGAATCTTTACCATTCAATTCAAATGTCAATATATTATGTAATCTGCTTGCTGACTGAAGAAGAGTTGGATTTATATCCCCCTTTCTCTCCTGTAAGGAGACTCAAAGGGGCTTACAAACTCCTTTTCCTTCCCCCCTCACAACAAACACCCTGTGAAGTAGGTGGGGCTGAGAGAGTTCAGAAGAACTGTGACTAGCCCAAGGTCACCCACCTGGAATGTGTTGGAATGTACAGGCTAATCTGAATTCCGCAGATAAGCCTCCATAGCTCAAGTGGCAGAGTGGGGAATCAAACCCATTTCCTCCAGATTAGAGTACACCTGCTCTTAACCACTACGCCACCACTGCTCCAGGGTTCTACTGCATTTGTAACTCACCTTGAGTCCCAGAGAGAAAGGTGGACTATAAATGAATGAATGAATAAAACTGAAATCTCACATGAAAAAAAAATCATGTAACTTGTCAACTTCCATGGGCCCACAGGGTGATCAGGACTCTTGTAATTTTGTCTCCTCAGCCCCTCCAGCAGCACTTTCTAAGGTTGGTGTTAATGTCTTGTGTACTCATGTCCTTTATAGGTTGACAGTGGCTCAGCAGCATTTCACATTTGTGCCATGTTTCCAACCTTGCAATTCCTCCAAAGGAACTGCATTTCTGTTTGGAAACCAGGGTGTGGTGATTTCTTCTGATCCTCTCACCTCACTGTGGACCCCCATTTTGGAAAGTACACTGTTCCTAAGGAAGAGTTGACCACCAGGAGCAAAGTTTGGGAGGCTCAGAGGGCTGCAGCAGGAGGGGGAAGTGGTACTGTGCCACTCCTTGATGTCCTTGGATGGTTGGATACATGACTGTGTGCATACCTGGAGTTACCTGTGGAAACACAAATCTGAGCAAAGTCTGAGAAATTTTTGTGGAAAGTAGGAGGAAGCAAGACTGCTTTTTGATGTTCACACAATTCCGATTCTCTTATGAGAGGCTACTGGGGAATAAGGCCTGATGTTGATACCCAGCTGATGTGAACACACCAGTTAGATCTTGTTAAAGTTACTCATGAATCTGATTTTGGTTAATACTTCTTGATAACACTTGTCTAGCCTGGCAAGTGTGAAGTAATGAACCTTCATATCCATTCAGCTGTAGAGCCAGACTGCCTTTGGTGTATCTGAACCTCCATTCCATGTTGTAAAATGAGAAGCGTGACCTGTCAATAAAAAATCATAAGGAATTTGAGCATGATGCTGACAGTTGTTTTAGAACTTACCTGGACAGCCAGACTAATAGACAGAAGTAAAAATTGTAGTCAGTAGTGCTCTTCACTTCAAGAGAAGCAGGAAGCCTACCTGAAAATCCTTAACGTGGCTTAGTCTGTTTTTAGATCTAGGTCAAATCACATTTTTTGGGATACTCTTGTCCTCAAGTGATTTTTATACCTGCCCTATTTATCTCTTTTTTGTACAAGACCTATGGCTCTGTTCATGGAGCTTTATAAAACAGTCTGAAAAAGTGGCATTATTATATAATAAACTAGTATGCCTTCATAAATTCATGCGTGCCCTTGGACCTACCTTCTCAGATGACATTTTCCCCCAAAAGTTATACCAGCCCAGAGGATTAGGAAGTGACTCATATACCCTCTTCTTGAGAGTCTGGTGTGATGTTTCACAATGAATGTGTAGTGACATACATCCTTTGAATGTCTCTTCAGAAATACATTTGTTCTTTCCTGAGCCTGTTCCTCAAAACCTTCCCCCTGCCCCATCACTGTGATACTCTTTGCAAATTCAGACAGTATAATAATGAAGGCTTTGAAGTATGGACAGGAAGGTGACAGAATTGTGGATTGTTTTGTAAGGCAGGCAGGATAGGGGGCAGTTGACACATTTTTTTTGTTAGTCATACTGCTTCACCTGCCTCTGCTTTCTAGCTAGGAGGACTTAAGAGTTTAATTATACTAACTAGAACATAATTTCTGGTTCTCTCTTTCCAGTGGAATGCCTCAGGTTGCTAGTACCCTGAGATTCAGTGGGCCTCCAATTATCCTGAATTTTGTTATCATTCTTGGATCCTTTGGGAATTCCAGTGGAATTCCCCAAAATTTTGTGTGAAAAATATTGGATGGGTATTATTGGACAGGTACATTGTTTTCCACAGCCCAGATAACATTGTGAGTGCAAGCTGTACTCAGTTGTGCTGACCATTAGCCCCTCTTTGAATTCTATGAAATAAACTACAGCAGGCTAGCAATTTAATTTAAATTTAACCACTGGCAATTTACTGCCCAATCCAGAGGGCTTGGGCAGCTGGGGAAAGCACCATTGCTGCACTGCTGCGCCACCTCCTGAAGGCTTCCAAGTAGTGTGACAAGGCAGCGAGAAAACCCTGGCTGCCTCAAAATCCTCCATAGCCCCAAAGGGAGGCAGCGTATGTCCAAGGGCTACACCAGAAGCATTTCTGGGCAGGATGCCTGGTGAAAATCAGCTGGGAGCTGGGAGCAAGGGGGGCAGAAGCAGCAGCCAGGTGCCCTCGACCCTGCCTATGTCGATGACAAAGACGGCAAGGACTTCCTGCTGCCTTGCCGTCTTCCTGGTCACGTGGGGGGCCAATTTTGCACCCGGAAAATAGTGGTGCCCAGAAACAGAGGGTACCCCTCATCCCTAGGCAAATACGCCACTGCACCAACTCCCAGTGAAAGGAACTACCCCTCCCCGGGCTCACTTGGACACCAGGAGTTGAGGCAAGCCAAAGAGGGGGAGACCCGGCAATGTGGCGAGGGACACCAGCCATGAGACATGCTGGCAACCCCAGGAGAAGGTGGGAACTGGCTTGACAGGGAAGCAGCCGCAGTGACAGGGAGGGGCATGTTTCCTGGCCGTTCTCCGAGGGCCTGGGGGAGAGGCTCGCCCAACTGCAGGGGCTGCGAGGCTGCAAGCGACAGACCTAGAACTAGGTGGACTAGCTTAGTCTACCAACGCCAGTAGGAGGGCAGAGGCAGCGCCCAGAAGACCCGACACCGGCCCTGACTGAGGGGGCAGGGATGAGGCTCAAGTGCTGAAGGTGGGACAAGCTAGAAGAGGGATCAGGAAGGCACTTGGGGATTGGTGGAGGGGGGTGATTGACAGAAGGGGAGAGCTTAAAAGGGAAGAAGACAGAGAAGTGGGGGGAAGTGTGAGAGGAAGAAGGAGGAGAGGGAAGAGGAGGAGAAAGGAAGGAGGCTGGAAGAAGGAAGAAAGGCGAAGGAGGAAAATGAAGAACAGAGAGCCTGAGATCTGGAACCTGCTCCGGAATTCCACTGGGAACCCCCCCCCCCCACCCAGGAAAGGGATAGTTGGTAAGAGGGAAGGGGCACTCAGAAGATGGAGCGAGGAGGGCCGGTGTGACAGGGGCAGTCATCTAAGTAGTAACCCTGTGGCTCAGGCAATTAACAGAACTGCACTGCCCGCCGACAATCAGTGGTGAGGATGAACCTACCAATGCTCATGAAGGGACAGGAGGGACGGATTTGAGCCCCAGTCGGGGCCCTAGGGTGGCCCCAGATCTACATTTTTTCCCTGCTGAGTTTACACATAAGTGAAACTAGGTGAATAAATATGTGAGCAATTAACATATAGAAAGACATACTTTTGACCATCTGAATATTCAGTGTTATTGAATATGAGATGCATTAATTTTGAAAAGTTATATCCTTCAGAAAAAAGGAAGGTTGGAGAAGATTGCGATGTACAGCTATGTATGGCATTACAACTATCCATTACCATGATCTTCTTGTTCCTTGCTTTCATTTTTAAGAGTAACTCTATCCATTTAATTCGTGGAGTTATATAAGGAAAAGTGCAAGCCATACATTTCTTCTTAAAAATCAGAAACCAGCTTGACTACAGACTTACTTTTTAAAAAGTGCCTGTGCTTTTATGACAATCTGTGTATCTGGATAATTCCTTTTTATAAAATGTGCCTCCTAAGAGGTTTTTCAAAAAGAAGCTCCCTTCTTTAAGAGTCCCCAAAGTGCTTGATCTAAGATAGTTCAGACCTTACTCTAATTAGGCATATGGGAAGCTGAAGCAATTATTAAAATACTTGTATATAGATATAGATAAAGTATATAGTATATAGATAACATGCTTTATCTGAGTCCCTGGATCCTTTTGGATTATTCAGTCTCAGTCCCTGGATCCTTTTGGATTATTCAGACTCGGTCCCTGGATCCTTTTGGATTATTGGAATTTAGTCCCCAGATTTGTAAAGCAAAGCATGTTCAGATTATTTCTTCCTTGCTGTTGAGTAACCGGAGCCTCTGCCAACACATGGAGGCAGAAGATGTGGTACCTGTCAGGGATTAGATCTATCGTCCCTTTCTGTAGAAATTAATCTCTGAAAATATGAATTACAGCACAGTTATAAGTATTATGTTTTCTGACCTTTTTTGGCCTTTCTGCCCCCTAATTAATTCTTAATACAATACTGTTAGCAGTGTAAGGGAACCTCTCTTGCATAGAGGTCATCCATGTCCCAGACATAAATTAAACAAGAAGAGGGGATTTAAAGGGAGGCAAATGGATTGAAAATGGGATATAAATCTGGGGAGGGAAGATGGATGCTGTGGCAGTGCTTCTGCATTTCACTCCATGATTACAGTGGAAAACATATGTACAAGTTGCAAGAAGGAACTGGTTGCTGTGCCTGACTGGTTTATCAGCAGAATACAAATGCATCCTCTGAGCATTTCTTAGCAGGTGCTGATGGGCACGTTTCTACAATTAATGATCCATCCTTTGCAAAGGGCACAGAGGAAGCAAATGGGATGCTGCATTAAGGGCCCAGCCTAGGCTGTAAAGCACTGCAGCAAGGAAGAGGGCAGCAGAGAGATGTTAATGCTGCTTGATGCCTTCTTGGCTTGCCTGCCCAGCATTAAAATGCAGCACGCATGACTGCAAAGCTCACAGACCTCAACTGTCTTTCCAAATGTTCCTTTTATGTATTCTGGCCAACTCCAGAGTAATGCGAACAAAAAATCTCTGCAAGGGGTCAGCAGAGTGAATTCCTTTTAAATTTTTTTGACTCATCCTGTTGAATCAACAGTCTTTGCAGTCCTTCCACTTTATCAGGGTACTTCTATATTTTAAGGATCATGCATCAGAACGTTGCACTACGCTTGGTTCTTTCCACAATTGGAAGAATTACCTTCAAAGGACATTCTGCTCCAATGAAGCACTTTTACATTATGTTGACTTGCCTGAGAGAGACTGAAGCACATCTTAACTCATTGACTTTCCAGTTCCAGAGGAGTTATCATGCCAATCTATTGCAGTTAAAAGACTGTAAAGTCTCATGGTGCTAAAGACTTAGAAATGTATTGTGGCATAAACCTTCTTGAGTTATATGGCACTTAGACGTATGTATGAAGTGTCTATCATATCACTCTATCGAATTCTCAGCATGGCTGGATTTGTGAATACTTAAATTTGGAGACTGGAGCCACAAGATAGATCTTTCTACAAAAATGGAAAAAGCCTCAGGTTTGCAGAAAAATTTAAAACCTACAAAATTACATGGGGGAGGATTAATCCCTCCCAATATAATAAAAGCAGCACTTGTCCCTTTAAGAAACAGATGTTCTCTGGAGTGGCCATTGTGGTGGTTGTTGGGCAACCACAACAGTATTGTCAGTTGTAGCTTTGGTTTCTGTCGGTAAATCCCAGGGGAGGAAGCAGGGCCCTTTTCAGGGCCCTTTTCAGGGCTATTTTGTCTTTTAGGGAAATTCAAGGGGCCAGTCCTGGCAACAACTATGGGCAACTTGCACCATGTGACTTCCATGAGTCACACAGGCCTGGCTGCTCACTACTGTTCAATAGCAGCCATCACATGAAAGCCAATGTGGTGCACTGGTTAAGAGTTTTGAATCAGGGAGACTCAACTTCAAATCCCCACTCACCCATGACATCTTGCTGAGTGACCTTGGGCCATTTACCCACTTTCAGCCTAGCCTATCTCACAAGGTTGTTTTGAAGATAAAATGGAACAGAATGATGTCAGTTGCTTTGGACCCACATGGTGGAGAAAGGCAGAGATTAAATGTAGTAGAAATAAATGTAGCAGATGATATTCTCACTGGCTAAACATGTTTTGCTACCTCTGCCAGTTGACACACAGTGGACACTCAGTGAGCAAATGCAAGCTTTTCTCCAGAATTCCATGCATAAAATTACACACACACCCAACACACACAAATTACCCTGATCCAGTTTCCCAAACAGATTGGGGGATTTGGAATCTCCCCTGCTCTGCTTCTCTGTTTTGGCCATAAGCAGATCAGCACCCACTAAACTGGGAGGAGTACCTCAGACTTTCACTATCATATAGAAGCCAGGGACAGAAAATCCCTGACTATAACCTCCCTATCCCATTATCCCTCTGCTCCATACCATGCACAGCTCTAATTTTATGTTCTTGTGATGTTAATCCTGCATATTGTAGGGTTTAACATAAAATACTCAAAACCAGTGATGTGTTTTCATTTTATTAATATTTGAATTCAGTTCTCTGGCTATCTGACTGCCCATATCCAATTTAGGCAAGACCTGCACATAAACGAGGTGACATGAAGTAGATAAAACATCATCAAGCCCCAGGAGGAGGCTAATAGTGTCTTTGGTGGAGGAGGATCAGACTAGAAAAGAACAGAGGCAGGATTATGTTGCAAAGTCTGAACATAACAACCACAGGCCAGAGATGGGACAAATACAAGACGGCAAGGCAGAGTAGGATTGCCACTTACATGAGAACAGAGCATATTGATACAAGATACTCTGTGTTCCACAGAAAGATGATACTTCGGTCAGTTGAGGTTTGTGATTGAGAAAATTGTATGCTTCCGCTTAAGAATATAGTCCTGAATGAATACAAGAATTATCATTCATTTTTATGCGCTGCCTTGTCAAAACCATTATTTTGTGCATTATTGAACATGATACTTTGATACAATATCATTTAAGATAAAATATATTTTTACTTTCAAATTTATGGGTGGGGGGGAGCAGGGCTAGGTAGGTAGGCACTAGGGCCCAGACAGAGCATTCTACAACAAAGTAGGTCTAGCATACTTTGTTCTGTGGCAGAGGAATATACAACCCTTCTATCATCTTTCTGAGGATCTGAGTATAGTAGTATGCAGTGCACAGCAGTGCCTGATCAGTGGCTCCAAACAAAGAATCATGGCTGAACTGCAAAGCAGTGTAGTAGATTCAGAGGTCTGGTTGACCTATCAGGAAGCATCCAAGGCATACATATAAGGACGTTTCTGAGACCTAAGGAACTTCCCCTTATGAAGAGAAGAGATGGAGGTCCCTCGATGGAGCCCACAGTAACATTGGGCCTTTCCCCACTCAAAGCGATCCCCCCTGTGCCGCGCGCTGCTCTCAGCGCACAGCATCCCTGGCGCACACCCAGGTGTCCCCACGACCCCTCTGCGCGGGGTCATCAAAAGGCGCCGCTTCTGTCACAAGTGTCAAGTGCCGTTTTTTTTCTGCCGCGTGCTGAGGGGGCGCAACCGCGGCAGCGTCGGGGCAGCTTCGCTGTGGCTGCCCCTGTCATGGGGAGTGCCCGAGGATCCCGTGCTACTTGAAGAGAGCAGGGCGGGACTTAAGGTAAGTGGGGAAAGGCCCATTGTTTTAGATAAGTGGGGCTGCTTTGGAAGTGCTCTTGTTACATTTAGTCCAAACACACCTCTCCTCCTTTGAGAGCAAGCTCTGCAAGAAACAGTTCTGATTTTTAAAAATTGTATTATTAGCACTATAATTACTTATGATCACTTTTCTTGTTATTTTAATTTTTCTTCCTTTCTGTACATTTTGTTGGTAAAAAAAACCTAAAGAAACAGTTCTGTCAATTTTAAGGAGAATCCAACTGACAGGGCACTGATGTGCCAGATAGTTACAGTATCACCAAGAGCATTTCCCTCGCCCCTGGAGGACATTCACATTGTCAAATAAAAGTTTCCTTAAAATTATTAATAGAGGACTAAACCAGTACATGCATAACCATTCGTGTGTTCCACCTGAAGTGGAGAGGCAAACTTATCACTGGATTAGTATTTGATTCTGGAGAGTGTACATCCATCAATTCAGTCAGGAACCTCAGAGGAAGCGGAGCTCACCCCGTGGAAAAAGAGAAGTTCTGGAAGCTGTCCTTTTATATGACAATAGGGAGACCTCTGAGAACTTTTGAGAGTGGGGAACTCCCATTCCTACCCTCCCCTTTCTCACCACTGAAAGGAGATCCCCTGTCTTTCTTGCCACCATCTCTTCACCATTGTCACTGCTGCTTTCTTGCCTCCACCAGGGCTTTTGTGCACCATTTTGGGTGGCTACAGCGTTTTTAAATGGTGCTTGAACTTGGATTCTTTTTCCTCCTCAGTTTTTAATTTCAGAAAATATAGTTTGTGTGCAATCCTGGGGGTTTCCCTGGGTTACAGACCTCTGAGAGGCAATTGGGACTGACTCTACTGTGCAGATTTTACTATTTACATGGAGACTAGACCTTTGAAGTTACATACAGTGAAGACCAATTTCACCATTAAACTTTTCAATTTCTTTGATGATGCTGGTTGCCTCCAGTGCTTTTTGGGGGCCAAATTACATGCTGCAGTGCTGTGATCCTGTTTCATAACAGGTTCCCCTCCCCGGGGGGGGGGGGACCTCATATGGAGCTCTAGCCCTCCACGTTTACTGTGATACCCACTTTTGCTCCTAGACAAGAAAAAGATAGAAGCCCACTCCTGTTGGTTAAACGTTTAAATTAGCTCCTGGATGAGCTCCTTAGAGCAGGGCCAACGACATATTCTTCAAGTGAACAGAGATCATTGCATACAGTAGGTATATAGAGCTCACTTCTGTATGTGCAGATTAGTGAAATGCTGGCATTTGAAGACTAGGATATTGTTGGCTCACTTCTGGAACCATAAGCATGGAAATGTCTGGTGAAAACAGCAGCTCTTTCAGAGCCTCTTTCTTTCCATATTATTGTTGCATGATAGGGCAATAATGGTGCTGTCATTTTCCAAGTCCAGTATGGATCATGGGAAGGTGGACTTCATTTGGGGGCATTGAATCCACAAAATATAGGACTGATTTGGGGGTGGTAGTGGTTAAAGGTTCTACCTTAATGTGGATCCTGTGCCTTCCAAGCTCTGTCCCCTTTTCAGCAGAAACCCATGTATCAAAATCTGTTGAATAACATACTCTAACAAGATCTGCTGAATAATATGATGTAACATGACCTCAAAGTCCATTTTTAGAGTCTGCTGTTTTCTCCACAAAACCCCATGCCTATGCATCCTCCATGACTGGTTAATACAATGTACTTAATGTGAAGCTGCCATTAGATCCTCTGGAAGATACAGCTAGTGAAGAATGCTGTAGTCCACATCTTATTTGGTGTAGGGATGTGTGAGCATATTTGACCAATGTTTTGGCAGCTGCAGTCACAGTGTGCTCCCAGAACCAATTTGGGATTCTGACTTTGACCTTTATTGCCTGGGTTTCATATTCCTCAGAAAGTCCTTAACCTTGTATGAGCCCTCCTGCCTGATTGAGATCATCCGGTGAGACTGTTTTCTATGTAGAAAGTAAGAACATTCACATCAAAGAGCACAGTCAAGTCTTGAGACACTGAAGTTGTCGACCTGTGGACGTATGTACTACATCCTGCTTTTTAAGAAGAAACAAATGGAGATCTACAGGCAGTTGCAGAGATGGGTGGCCAGAGCCTTCTCCAACACCCTCCTTCAGCTTGCCCAAACTCTCCAGGAGGGTGTTCTGAGGCCCCCATTGGGAGGCCCCCACTGCCAGGCTCAGCATGGCTCCTGGGTTGTTTTACCATTGCCAACAGCCTGAGGTGTAATGGGGGGATTTTGCCCCCCCCCCCAATTAATTTTTTTCCTGAAGATCTAGTGAGACCCCTAAGTTTTAAGAAAAACCGGGGGGGGGGGGGTTAGTCTGCCCCCAATCTGTGGATTTAGACTTGGGAATTAGATATATAGCTGCAGAGCCACTTTTGCCTGCAAGTGTATTGATCATCCATGGATGGGTGTTGAGACTATTCCACTGAAAGTGATTAATGCAGTGCAGTGACTGAGCTGCATTCCAGAAAATTAATGGTTCAGAGTTCATACCAGCTACATAATGCACTCGGGAGTAATGCTAATCAGGTCTACTCAGCTGTAAGTCCCATTGTATTCAACATGGCTGACTCCCAGGAAACGTTAGAATTGCTGCTTTGTTGGGCTTAGGCAAGCTGCTGTCCCTCAGTCCCTATCTGCCCAATGGGGATGACAAGAATACTAACCTGCCTGTGGCAGTGTTCTTGTGAGAATTATTGTCACCATAGATGGGAATGCTAAACGTGTTATGTAAATGCAAAGGGAGACGGCTGCTGCTGCTGCTGCTGACATTGTGTGCTGCTGACTAAAAAAAATCTAATTTTTTTAAAAAAATCTTTTAAATAGAATGAGATTTTAATTGTCTTGCACGTTTGCCTCACACACTTGGAGAAGAAATGTTTTACATCAATAATCAGGGACAGTTCCAGTAGACGAGGCCAGTTTTTTTGAAGATGAGAGATCAGGGCAGATGATAAAGGAAGAGATTCCTGGTAGTCAGTGCCCCTTAAATCTTCTGGCACAAAGACTGCCTAATCTTGATCAATGTATTCTGCAATGTGAAAAGTTGGAAATGATCATCTAGTTGTTGACTCCTGACGGTACAATCTCTACATCTAAAGCCTCCTTTTTTTTTAGAAAGGGGAGAGGGTCAGTAGCAGTTTCTGTAAACTATTTTCAGACTTAGATCACAAAATAAACTACTAACAGCAAGAGTTGCCCCCGAAGTATAAATGTTAAAATTGCTGAAAAATTTAAAATATAATGAAAGTGAGTTGCCATCCAGACTGCTGTATCATTCGGCATTAATGACTAGCCGGTATTCATCTGCCTTTGGAATATAAGCACTAGGTGAAATCTTACTATTTGTTCAATTATTCACAGGCTTGCAAGGTGAAACAATAGGAAGAATGACTATTTCTTTCCAAAAACAATGTATTTTCAAAAAGTGTGTGTGAATGTGTGTGTGTGTTGTACGAGTTAATCAAAATGACTACTGATACTGCAAGATTTTCATAGGGGTCGAAGAATACTGCAAGTGAGATACACGCCAGTTCTTAATAAGAGGGATGGTATTTTTATTGGCTTCAGCTACTGTATGAGACACAAACCTTTGAATCATACTAGATACTTCAGGCAAATGGCTCAAAATGATATACTGGTGGTGCACTGGGAGGTCAGTGTTCATCTATCCATATCTGCAATATTTCAAAATAAAGAACCAGGGAATGATGACACCGAGTAAAAAGCTAGAGATTGCATAAAATAGTTGCTGAAAACTGTAGTCCCAAGTGCCAGACAAATAGAAGAGTTCCTCCCTTCCTCTCCCCCCCTCGCAACATCTAGTGTAGTGGTGGCGAACCTATGGCACGGGTGCCAGAGGTGGCACTCAGAGCCCTCTCTGTGGGCACGCGTGCACAGAGTTTGTCACGTGGGGGGCTTGCTTCTGAGTAAACCCTCCTAGGGTCGTGATTCACCCATTCGAAGCATTGCACGGTTGCTTCAAAGCAAAGCCACCGAATACTACCAAGCTTACTCCCAGGTAACGCGTGTCTCAGATCCAACCATTTTTCCTAAACTAAAACCTCAGTATTCAGGTTAAATTGCCGTGTTGGCACTTTGCGATAAATAAGTGGGTTTTGGGTTGCAGTTTGGGCACTTGGTCTCGAAAAGGTTCGCCATCACTGATCTAGTGCAATTTATCCAATGTCCCAACACCATCAAGCTATGGGTTCCAAGCCTCATTCCTCTTCATATACTACCAATGATTGGAACAGGTAAAAATCAAGGTACTTTTTCATGGATTCCTCTATACTTCTTGTTGTGTCCTTAACAGCCCAATCCTGAGCTGTCATGCCAGCAGGGACAGACCCACTTTGGCGCTGCCCTGTCCACTCCAAAAGGCTTTCCTACAGTGTGGGAAGTCCAAAAAGTCCAAACTCCAAAAACTTACCTTTAAGGGGGGGGGGGGAGATATCATATGCCGCGAAAATTGTGGCGTATGTCCGAGTCCTGCTCCACCACTGCAAGGAGGCTAAACTGGCAGTGAAAGCTGATTAAGGTCAGGTCCATCCCTGGAAATGGCCGTGCCATGCCAAAGCAGCTTTGGGCGGCAGGGAAGCGCTGGCAGAGAGCTGGATGTGCTGGGGTCCAGGCTGCCCCCTGGATTGGAAACAGGCAATGCTGATAGTAATGTAGGTTACCAAAAATCTCCACACAGGACAAAGCAGCAACTGAAAAAATATGTTGCTTTTGGGATTATGAGTATGACACGTCTGCATCTCAAATGTTTATTTGAATCTCTGATAATCATTGGATAGTGGGAGGAAGCTAATATAAATGCAGTATTAGAAATGGTTTTGAGAACATGTAAAGTAAAAGAAATCACTTGATTGCTTTCTCTTTATATCATTCTGTTGCCTGGAATCTGCTTTTATTTTTGAACAATGCCTTGACCATTTAATGAAATTTTCCATATAAATGTAGTTTATTTTCTAGATAAATATAAATAAACCACATATGAATGACAGCATGTTCTGATTCTCATGTAACCTCCACAATACTGATAGGAGGACCCAACATGGATGTGGGAGTTCTCCATTCCCTGTCCAGACTGTCCTAGCACTGCTTCTACATAACAAAGATGGGATCCAACTCTGCCTATTCTAATAATTTACCTTCAATAGTGTGACACATCCAGTGATAAATGGAAAATATCCTAGTAGGAAGAGAAGCCCCACTGAGAAGGAGAAGAAAAGTTTGGATTTATATTCTCCTTTTCTCTCCAATAAGGAGACTCAAAGGGGCTTACAATCTCCTTTCCCTTCCCGCAAATACCCTGTGAGGTGGGTGGGGCTGAGAGAGCTCTGAAAAGCTGTGACTAGCCCAAGGTCACCCAGCTGGCATATGTTGGAGTACACAAACTAATCTGATTCTCCAGATCAGCTTCCGCAGCTCAAGTGGCAGAGCGGGAAATCAAACCCAGTTCTCCAGATTAGAGTGCACCTGCTCTTAACCACAACAGCATGTGTGTGGGATGTATTTTGCTGCATAAATAGCATCCAGTTCTCAAAGTTATAGAAGGTTTGAATGACAGTTATCTGGTCTCATGAACACACCTATGAACCCACAAGAAGTTGCCTTATATTGAATCAGACCATCACAGTCAGTACTGTGTATTGAGATTGACAGCTGCTCTTCAATGTCTCAGGCTGAGATCTTTCATTTCACCTGCTACCTGGTCCTTTTAACTGGGGATGCTGGGGATTGAACATGTGACCTTCTGCATGCCAAGCAAATGCTCATCCACTGAGCCACAGCCCTCTTGTTGGTAGAATTTTTTTTAAAAAGTGATTGCAGTATATGTGAGGTTATTCAAGGCAAAGGGTCACAGGACAATAATATTTCAGATGACAAAAATATACCTGCTTTATTATGAAAAGTTAAGATGTCAACATTTGCCCCTAGGTGATTGTGAAAACAAGAACAGAATATCAACCAGACCAGAAGACCAAAGGAAAACTCAGAGTGCCTAAAATTGCTGAATTCACAGTCAGTTTCACTGATGGTGTAACAGAAAGATTAAAGGTAAGAAATGCTAATTGCTAGCAAGCTATGTGCAGAGCTAATTATCACGGAATAATTAATAAATGACATCTGGCTTGATTCTGGTTTAAAAATAGCAACACTCTCTTCTTGATCTAGCAAGACTGATTTAGCAATCCTTCCCTTCACCCTCTAAGGAAGCTGAAAGGTGTTTGGGTTTCACAACAAAAGTCTGGAATTAGATTACTTTGTGAAAGAACATGGAATTAGCTTTATTGTCCAGCTTCAGTGTGTTCTCGACTTCAACCCACGCTGCCACCAAAAATACATTATGCTCCTTGAAAGGATCTAAAGGTAAGGCAGTTCATTCTCTGACATAAAGCAGGCTTTGAAATAAGCCTGTATCTTGATCCATCAATTACTTATGGGTGTTTATACATATCCTGCTCTACAGCCAAGGGCTCCCCATTCAGTTTGTTGGAGGAAGGGGAACTGTGAGTGCAACAAACTGATTCTGTGCTTAACTGCAAAATTCTGACAGCAGTAGACAAGTGGCCCTAGATTCTAGAAATTCCTTCTTCTGGAACTGAAACAGAGCACTCGTCCTTACATGGAGACAGCAGCCAAATCACATCATGTCTTTCACACTGCAGGGTGGTGGAGTAGCTAGACCACTGTCTGATCCACCCTCCTGCTTACCTAATCACCACTCCCACCATGGGGAGGAGTTGGAAAGCATGGGGGACCAAGCCATAGAACTGATTTCTGAGTGTGCTCATAAGTAAAGCCCACTGTGTACAACAAAGCTTGCTCCAAAGTCTGCATTGCAAGTAGAGTGGCCAGATGGTTTCAACAAAAATACTTGACAAATCTAATAAAAATTGTCAATACATGTGCACACACACCCCACGAGCATGGAGCCTGTTGAGTCGATATTTTTCCTTGGGGACCAACGGATGGTCAACATGTTAGAATTGCAGTCACCTGCAGAGAAAAACAGTGGCTCCAATTGAATGAAGAGATGTCAGGATGCTTTAGTTGGACACACATAGCTTCATTTTAAAAACTGGAAACAACAGGAAACTATTTGGTGGTGAAGTTTTTGATGTTTTTGTTGGGGGGGGGGTTGTTACTATGGCACCCAAACAATGCAGCAAGATCAGCCACCAGGTGAGGAGGGACAGCAACTCTGGCATTTCTGCCCTTCCACTTCTCTTTGATTGCCATGCTGCCTCCAGTTTGCCTCTCTGTGCCTGCCTTCTTCTCCCCGCCTTGGCCATACTGGCTATGGCTTGGTCCTCCACTCTTGCCGACTCCTCCCTATGAGGGTGGGAGTTGTGATCAGGTAAGTAGGAGGATGGGAAGCCTGAACAAGTAGGTAGGAAGTGACAGACTGGAGCTGGTGTAGCAATAGGATGGGCGGATGAAGGAAAAGCCAGAGGTGATAATGGAAAGCAGGAAGTGGAGGTGGAAAAGTGAAGTCAGAGACAACAATGGGATTTCTCCTCTGGCATGATTCAACTAGTTTGCTGTAATGGCTGAGTGCTAGTGATGTCTATTCTTCGGTAAATGCATTTGTTTTTTAATTGTTTTCCCTAAATCATGCTGTTACAATGGGTACAATGGGAATTCCTCATTCGAATCTCTGTTGCTATATTGTGTCTGGAAAGGCTTGCATCTCTCAGATGCCTGTGATAGAAACCACAGGATACTACTGTGTGAGCAATTTGCAAAACAGATGTGAGGGGCAGGGAAACAGAGGTACAGTTTACAATAAGTAAACATGTAAAGGAATAAGTTACATATTCCCCTCAGGATGGGAATGAGGCCAACAAAGTCTAAGAAATGGATGTTCATGTGTTCACAATGTGCTCAACACCACTTCATATCTGGACTATGGCTTCATGACCCTTCCAGTGCAGGATTACCTTCTTTTAAGGTCCTCATTCTGATTGCAAAAGCTACCAAGAATAACAGAGATAATGACTTCAGGTTTACTTATACAAGTGTAAATGTTTCCTTCATAGGACTGAAATGTAGGAAGCATGTTATTTAAAAACAAAGCAAAATAATATGGATTCATTTTGCACCGCTGTGAGTTACCTTCATTCCCCTTGCACTAACCTTTTCGACCTGCTTCCTCCAACTCTTGGATTTCCACCCATCTCAAACACCACCTTTTCCTTTCATCTCCAATTCTAATCCATCCATATGTCTCTTATCTGACAACAACAGCAAACTGTCAAGCTGGGAGGAAGTAAGACTTGAGGCTGAAATCAATGCTGCATTAGTTAGAATTTTTATAGGCATCCTTCCTTCCCTTCTTATAACGGCTGCTGTGGGATTAACTGTGGACCTTCCTCTGCCTGCCAACCATTTTCTTTCTCCAAAGTCCATATGATTTCTATTTTGAACTTCTCAATGTCACTTATTAATCACCCATCATCACAACAGAAGGTAGATAAGGCTGTAAACCTCTCCAGCCTGTTTTTCATAAAGCTCACATGTACCACATTAAGTTTGTGGTATTATTTCCTGACCAAAATGAGTTCAGATAATAGATTATATTTTATTGCCTTCTGTACTGGATTTTTTTTTATTACTCTTCATTTTGATTCCAATGCATATTTTAGGCAAGTTATTAAATACACTTCCCTCTGGTTATGTGCATATCTATTATCTAGAACTGATGAAATCATCTTGCATTTGTGTTTTTGTAACAGGAAGGCAAAGTAAATGCTTAAGTGTTATTAGCTCAGTTTTTGGCAGTGTGGGGAGAAAAAGGGCCAACCTATTATAAATGAGATCACCATATTTGCTGTTGCTGGGTGGATGTGCTCTACAGTTCCCTAGTTAGCAATGTGCTAGAAATTTCATTTTCACTTTCCTGAAGTGGTACGATTAAAAGGAAGTGTTTATGTATATGCATAGATCATGGCCCTTTCTGCACAACAAACTTACAGTTTTTTAGGGCTGGAAATAAAACATTTTCTCCATGGAGCTCCACAATGTTTCCAAGCAGCATTCTCTGCGTTGTTGTTTTTAAAAACCCTTTTACAATTATTCTTTTGTCTGAAATGTTTCAAAGATGGCTTCCCTCTCAGTGTGGTCTTGTTTACAATGTTTTATCTTTCTTGCTGCCAATTTCCATTCCTCTGTGTCATTGCTCAACTTCCCCTCAGCACCAATTTTTCACATCCCTCATCTCTCTTCTTTCCCCCTCGCCTCTTCATTTTCATCATTTTTGTGGGGTTATGTTCTGCTGTTTTGGGTGAATCTACAAAACATCAATTAAATGAAGCTACAGAACATTAAAGCAATAAATCAGTGAAACATCATTTCAAAGATTAAGCTAAATAAACAACTCCACCCTCACGGCAGCCATGAAATGTTTGGAGGAAGTGAGTGCAAGCAAACATTGTGGTAAAATGGGGAGGGGCTCAAAAATGTTCTGGAAATATTCTGACTTGTGTGGAAGGGGCTCATTTCTCCATCTTTTCTAGATTGTAAGTGATTTGTCTCGATAGATGCATTCAAGGTCAAATGAGTCATCATGCTGACTAAAATATGATAGCTGGCTTGTGAGAACAAAAATAGTACTTGCTTCTCTGAAGGGATTCTGGGAAAAATATTTGAGGAGATTTCTTTGATAAAGTTTGAATCTGTGGTTTGCAATTAGGTTAGGGATTTAGCTGTGCTCTTGTGCAAATTATAAGCATTTCTCTAGGGCTTGTGTCAGAAAGAGTTCCTAGATTGTTACTTTTTTCGTGTCGCCCTTAGAAGATAAGAAATGAATTAACTTTCTTTGGGGTTACCTCCTACTCAAAATCAGAATTACCTTTTCAGTGGAAAAAAAATGTTCTAGTGATATGGGAAAGTGAACCTCTGTCATTTCGTATCATGAATGGAAAATAGCTGCTGGTGTTCTGTGTCATTATTATGTTTCACCTCTTTCTGATGAGCTATTGAAGCCCTTTCTCGCTCTGCCTTGATGAATGATTGCCAGCCACAGTTGAGTATATATTGCAGCGAAAATCTATAAAGAAAAGCTGAATTCAGGCATGCCTGAATTACACAGTGAACTGAGGTTATTCCTATTTGCTTAGCTGCATAATTCTCTGTAATTTTCTTCATCTGTACATCTAACACAACTTACCCCATGTTCTGAAGTCATCAGATTGCATGTTTCCTTGACATCACTGACTTGTGGGGACAGAAATCGGCATTATACACACTGTTATACATATATGGATACATATATGGAGTAATGACATCAGGACATGGGTTAAGTATATGTTACAGAGTGGGGAACAGGAAGGGCTGCCATTTTGTGTGGCAGTCCTGTGTTTCTACCAATGCTGCAAATGCAAATGCCTGAAAGATTGTTGGACGATATGGTGGTTTTGTAGGTTGCTCCATATTTGCAGGAAGTTTCAGAACTGGATGTGCTTATCAAGCAAATCCAGAGATACCCTTTGCTTTGTGCTATTGATTATATGATTGGTTAAACGCACTAATAAAGGAGTATGAAGAAGCTGAAGCTGAACATGGAAAAGAAGCTTATGTAAGTGCATCTGTCAGGCATCTAGGATAGCATTGATGTGATCACTTAAATTGTAGTAACATCAGACAGGAACTGTTGTCCCTAGGCAACTGTTATTTTTTTCACAGCTCCTCTTGCTGAAATATTGTACCATTTCTTCAGCTTGTCAGTTCTGAAATATGATACTATATTTCCTTGTAGCTCAGCTCAATTACAGAACATCCTGAAAGTTTGGCCAATTATTCTTCAGTTGCATGACTCATCTTGTACATACATTATGACAAATATCTGAGCCACTCTGCGTAGGTGGGATACGAGAAAATGATGTTAAAATAACATTATGACCTAGCCACCGATGCACCAAAGTAATTTCTTTCATTGTAGCCTCTTCCCCCGCCCCCCACAGAGGAGAGATGTCAAAATGTTCTTGATGTAGAAGTTTTCCTGCTGTGTTATAAGAATATACTCAGGGGAAGCCCTCTAGAAGGGTTTTCCATTCTTTCTTGAACATTTCATGCAGCACAAGAAGGACAAGTATCTACTGATAGACATGGTTGAATGTAAAGGGAACACTTAAATATTTCATGGCCATTTGCATTAGGCTTGTTCACAAGTTACAGTGAACATAGGTGCAATCTGTGTATAGTGCTCCTTTGATGTTTCATTATATGATATGTGTTTTCAGTAATTCTCATGTTGCTTTCAGCCCTTGTACAACTAACGTGTGAACAATGGTGTATCAACAGAAAATGGAACCTGGGGCAAGAACTGAATTTTCTGCCCCCCCCCATTGAGCCCAGGGCAAGAACTTTTCCTGCCCCCTCACCTCCCCTCCGCCCTCCTGCCCTATCAAGCATGGGGGCTATCCTCGGGCAGCTATTTTTACCCTACTATTCTTTTAAACTAGTGCCATTGAGCAACTCTGTGCATGTCTGAAGGCGGGGAACCAAGCCCCTCCCCGGTCCGGATGTCACTATCTCTATTCAGTGCTTTTATCCCCATTTTTGCCAGAGTATAATTTCAATGTCAATTTCAATGAATTTCAATTTCAGTGAACGCTTTTAGTCTGCCCACTTCCTTTTTCACCTTCTTTAAATAACCACTGGATCAACTCTTGGATAGTTTGTTTGTTGGGTAGTTTGATGTTGCCAGTGGATTAAGATGTCTCTAGGATCCTTTTGGCCCAGCTGAGACCCTGAAAAGTTGCTGCGATACTTCCTTGGCTGGCCACCCTCTAACTGAGTTGATAAGTGTGGGAGCTCTACCTCTAGACAGAATCCAAACCTAGTATCTTGTCAAGTCTAGTTGCATTTGCAGAAGGCACTCATGACTGTTCACAGCGTATAGTCCAGGGGTCTGCAACCTATGGCTCTCCAGATGTTCATGGATTACAAATCCCAATTGGCCATGCTGGCAGGGGCTGATGGGAATTGTAGTCCATGAACATCTGGAGAGCCGCAGGTTGCAGACACCTGGTATAATCAAACAGGACTGTGTCCTAAGTATATATGAAACACTCTATTGGGGTGGTTTCTTCTACTATCAAAATATATAACTCTTTGAATGTTTATTCATAATTTTAAGTTGTCACTGATCTTGAACCCCATCAATAATCTGGTTAACATAGGAGTTACCGGACGTTTCGGGCTGTTTCCACAAGATCAGTGTGTTTGGGAAGTGAATTTTTTCGACCTTCTCCACAGTGCTGGAGCATTTTCTTGCTCCCTCAGGGGTTTCCCTGGATTTTCTGTGATATTTCTCAAGTCTATTTTGCTCTGAGGCTTTGGGAAATATTGCAGTAGCTCTTGTGCGGGTAAAAAATATTGGATTTTCTAGCCACATGGCATCCATTTTTTGACCCTGTCCCCAGAGCTGTCATTCCACCCACCATTGCTGGGAAGCGGTTTTTAATTTTTTTTAAAAAAATCTGGACTGGAATACTATTATATCAGTATACCTTTTTAACAATAGGTGTAGCTGCTTTCATTTAAAAATGTATGTCTCTAGGATGGTCTTCTGTTGCAGAGACATTAGGAAAAAAGCATATCTTCACAACAGAAAGGAATAGAGACCTACCTTTAATTATTATTATTTTTTTTGCAATTTGGAGAACTTGCTATGTTTGTGGTTACAGTGGTTATAATGATTATATCGTTATAATGATATTCTAGTGCTGAAAAACAACAACAAATGCTCTGGTGCCCAGAGGGTGGTGACCACTCCTGGGGTAGGGGTTGGGGCAGGGAAACTGGTGGGAAACATACCATCTGGAAGCACCTTGTATCTGCAATTTATCTGCAGCTACACTACAAGGAGAAGAACACAACATTCCATCTCCATGTGGAAGCCATTTTTTATTCAGTCATTTTTAAAGGATCTGTTGTTCCTTGCCCTGATAGAACAGGCAATTTTGCTGAGCAGCAAGCATGACCTCAGTAATCACTAAACTCCTCCAGAGGAATTTCCTCAGCATTGGCCTTGTCCAGCTCAGTGGTTTCATGCATCACTTGGAAGGACAGCTTGTAGGAGGCTTCCTGTGTTCCTTGCCTCTTGTGGTTATTTCTGTCAGAGATGCAAAGTGCATCAGAGCCCTAAACTTGATAGAAGTAAGCTACAGCTTTGGATGAAGTGGAAGAAAATGGGTGGGAGAGAATTCTGAACTTGGGACATTTCAGAAAAAATAATTAGACACATACATCGAACATCATTTGATTGTGCCAGACTGAAAAAAACCCTCTTTCTTTGATAAACCCAGTTTTACTGTTGCTGACGGTATCTTTTCTTTTTAATTTGTAGTCATCCTGCTAGATCAAAGCTACTGTTTAAATGTGTGTCTTTCAAACATGCTGTGGAATTTAGACTTTAATTCACTTCTTACAAGGCCAAAAAAGCAAACAGAAAATTGAAAGAAGACAGTTCTGGCCACTTGATATCTAAGCTGGCTTCTCTCTTCCTCTCTAATATGCAACGTTGCCCTCCCACTTCTGTCTGTAAGATGTTGTGCAATGCTGAGACTCTACTTAAGTCAACTAAATTGGCAAACTGATGTCAATTATATAAGAAAAGAGTGGGGTTGTGTATTTTCAATATACATGTGCAGTGCAACTCATTTATGTATAAATGGTTCAGATCTGGATGACAACCAGTTACTGATAATAGAATAACAAGCTAATACCATGGCAACCATCAGACCTTGTGCCTGCTGTCTCTGGGATGCAGAGATACTGCTGAAAAATCCCATTATATCCCATAAAATTATAATTGCTTTGGGGGAGAACACCTTCTAATGAACATGGATTTTTTCCCCCTTCTGCTTGGTTCCAGGTAATTGTCAGCTAGCTAGCTCACTTAAGTGCTGGGCTTTGCACTATGTTCAAATGCTTCTTTATTTCAGGAAAGCAAGATACAAAAGGAAGAGTGGCTGGTGTTAAAGAAGCAACTTTAGGGCTAACAACTACTGAAGAACAAAAGATAGATATTCATGCTGAAATGGTATCACCATCTCTCTGTTGAAATTCTGTCCCAAAAGGGAACTGTGGGGAGGTCTCATTGTTTTGATGCCCTCTTTTTTTCCTCACCTAGCTTAAAGCCTTTGTGGCATCTTTTCCTAACTAATCTGTGGTTTTTTATGTTGTGCAGGTGCATTTGGAGCCCAAAGGAAGGGGGAAGGGCCCAAAAGAACAGCACTGCTTTGCAGCGGCACATTTACCCTCCCCAGGGCACTTGCCCTGGTGATGGAGGCAGAAGTGCCAGTGGCCGCCAGCTGCAGAAAAACCTGAAAGTCTGGGCCTCAGCAGTGCTGCCCTGGTGTCTCGAATGGACAGTAAAATGGGTCAGGGGGTGGGGAGAAGCAAGCCAGTGTGTTCTTGGGGCCCTCCCAGGATTTTGGACCGGGACTGTAAGCTCTAGCGGGCTTTCTTAGGGGAGGTGTGTGAAGCATTTGTTGCTCCCTGTGTCTCCAGAAATCCCTCTTGGAGGCAGCAGGGTGGGGCTGCCTGACAATTTCACTTTCTCTTGGTACAATCTTTATCACTTGCTACAAAGAGGGAATCAAGCTCCCCATTCCCAACAGGGTGATGGATGCTCTCAATTCTGATGGCCTTGTTATATATGTTGAGTGCCCAATCTAGTGGTGGTGCCGACTCCCGAGACTGAAGGTAGAGATCTAAGCCCAGAAACCATGTATGTAGTGTAATATCCAGGTGTTAAATTTTCTTTTTCCTCATGTATTCCTGTTTTGCTTGATAATTTCCTTATCCATAGGTTTCTATGGTATATAGCAGAACTGGGATACTTTTATATTATTGTGGAAACAGAATGAAATCTAGGAACAGGTGGGGTTCATCCATTCCTTTCTGAAAGTAATATGTAAACTGTGTAACCAAGTCACAACAGACTCATAGTGATGCCATGAAGTACCATCTCATGGGGTTTTAAAACAGTGGTGATTTGCCACTTCCTTCTTTGTAGCAGTTTCTAGAAAATTATGCCTGCATGTTCTCCTTCAAACTGAGCGTACATTGCTTTTGGGTTTGATTCTAGGTTACACACATGTTTTGCCCTCTTTGGCAGTCACCTCGCTCTCAGATCAGAGAATCCCCATGGTTTTCAAAACCTGTTTAAGTGCAACTTTTTCTTTTCCTTCTCAAGGAAAGTCAAGGATATCCATGTGTGTTAGGCTTTCTTTGGGTTTTCTCGCTCTCCCTGCCTTCCTCCACCCACACCACAGCAGTTCTTCCCACTCTTTGTGCTACCATTCTAAAATGATCAAAAGAGCTTTTTTTAAAAAAAATAGTGCTGAAATTTACATGATCTAGTGAAGTAAAACTAGATCAAAGTGGCAGACAACCTCTTCAAATGAAGGTTGCACAGAAAGAACAAGGAAGTGGAAGGTAGGCAGAATGGTGGCTTGGCTCAGCTAGAGACACTTTGCAGGAAACACTTCTGTGTAAACAGAAAACCATAGGAAAAATCCACTGTGAAGCAAATATCCATGGTAGTCTCCCATCCAAGGACTGACTCTGCTTAGTTTCCATGCACTGACAAGATCAGGCTAGGCCAGGCTATTACAGCTACAATTTATTTTTCTGGATTTTCAATGTACCTCCAGAAATAATCTAAGACATAAGAGATTTTTTCTGGATGTCCACTGAATAAGGATCAGAACTGGATTAATTCTTGCGCCAATTTCTTTTGCTTAGTGAGGACTGAGACCTAGCATGCTAAACAAAAAATGCATAACCTATGTCTGAAGGACTTAACTTGGCCAGAGTGGGGAGATGTTCTGGATCCTTTCAAATCCCTCTCAAAAATCTCCCTAAAAATTCTTTCTTGGGACTGCCAGTGAGAATCCATTTTCAGTGGCATGACTAAGGAAAACAAATGGAAGAAGCAAGCTGTTATTGAATGTATCTCAAGGTAAGGTTTATCTGCACTTATGAAACATCTTTCCAGCCCAGCAGTCAAATCACAAGGATATTTGGAGGCTGAATTGTTAAAGCATTATCGGATTCCCTCAGAACATTTAATTATATTTATTATAAAGCATCACAGACTGCCGACCGAGCACTAATCAGGATTGAGCTTGCCTGGGTGCATATTCTCAGAGCAAGTAGATTTTCAGCAGTGTTCATTTACTCCCCTGCCAAACACTTATGACAGTCTGACTTTGGGAGCTGCAGGAGACTTTACAAACCTGATCTTTACTGATGTTTAAATGAAAGCTGCAGAGCTCTTTTGTAACCCTTCCCACCCCCAGATTTTGAGATGGGAAACGTTTGCCAATTTGAAGCTATGCATGTGTGGTAAAAAAGAAAAGCATTTTCTGTTCAAATGAGCCAAATCAACCCAAATTATTTTCTGGAGCTTCAGAATGTTATGACAGTCCCTTCCGTGAACATAATCCATGAAAACTTTTTTTAAAAAATAACTTTCGTAAGACATTGTAATTGGGCTGTTCAGAAAAGACCAATGAGAGTGGGTAGGTGGGTGCCTTTGTCTTCCATTGGACAGAGCAGGGTTGTAATCTTTCCCAGAAGAAATTGCATCAGTCTATTTAGTGGCATATTTTAACACCATTTAAATTCCTGAAAATTAAAAAAAATCTCATTTATTTTGTCAGGGGGCAAAATAAAATGGATCAGTTTAAAACTGGCGAGGTGTCTGCCTCAGGATAGAGCTCAATGCATCCTGTGGTACAACAGATGTTCTTAGACAGTTACAGTGTATTAGAGTAAAAAACTGAAACCAATTGAGGCTTTCAGCAGAGTAATTATGATCTTTGCCAGTTTCCTGAAGCTTAACATTTGTGCTTTAATCCAGGGACTTAATGTTCTTAATTTCTTGTTTGAAAGATTGTAGACCTTTGCTGTGTGCTTTCGCTGCCCCTCACCCCACCTCTTTAAGTTACTGTGGAAAACAATATGGACAGCTGTTCCAATCAGTCTCTGCTTGCAGGTGTCCAAGGAATCTGGATGGCCACTATTACAGAATGTTGGACTTGATGGACTATCTGATACTGCAAAACAGTTCTGATATTTTTATGCCCTTTATAGAATCTGACACTGAATTATACCAAAGCACGGTAGACTTCTGAGCAGATTGTTTTTCTTTCTGAGGATTGACAGACAAATGTTACTTCGTTGTGGGTTTTCCAGGCTGTGTGACTGGGGTCTGGTAGTTTTTTGCTTTTAGGAGCGAAAACTGGAAAACTCTCAACAGCCAATTTGTTCTGACCGTGAAAGCCTTCAACAATACAAATTTTGCTTTCATACAACTGTTGTTATATATGGAGGGGAAGGAACTGTTTTTCCTCGGGCTGCTGGATCACTGAGCTTTTCATCTTCCATGGCCATGAACTGTCACACACTTATTTCAAATCACTGTTTTCTAAGTCAGTTGGCTGAGAAACTGTAAATTCTATTTGGAACTCCCAGTATCAGGGATGGTGATTCTGGGGCCCTGGAAAGAAGTCTTCCCTGTTGCCCACTGACTAAGCCACTCCTGCCCAGTATTATTTTAAATTCAGGAACACGGGAGTCTGACCACTATTGTGGCAGAAGAACACCTTAAAGCAGGCGTGCAAACTCCAGGTTAGAAAGTTCCCGGAGATCTGGGGGTGGATCCAAGAGAGGGTGGGTTTTGAGGAGAGGAGGGATTGCAATAGCGCTATGATGCCATAGAGCAGTGGTGGCGAACCTTTGGCACTCCAGATGTTATGGACTACAATTCCCATCAGCCCCTACAATTGGCCATGCTGGCCATGTTGGCAGGGGCTGATGGGAATTGTAGTCCATAACATCTGGAGTGCCAAAGGTTCACCACCACAGCCATAGAGTCTACCTTTCAAAAGAGCAGAGAAACTGTTCTTTGTAGTCTGGAGATCATTTGTAATTCTGGGATACCTCCAGGCTCATCCTGCTACCTTAAACCAGGCCATTTGCTTGACCTAAGATGGCCCAGCCACTCTTTGCGTCAAAGATTTGGCCAAATAGTTGTTCCCAAGGCCATTTTATTTCAGGAAAATGGTGCAGGGAGGAAAGGCTTAGCTCCTGCCTCCTTGTATAGTGGTCTTAATTCAAACTCACCTCCATGTGCCTCAAAACTGTATCATAATAAGATAAACAGATGCTTGATTGGCAAGGCTTCCCTTGTATTTTCTGGTTTTGCCTCTGTGGAAATCCTGCCCTTTGGGCTCGATGCCTCTTTCTTTCATGATATTCATGAATTAAACTATTCACTTGTTCAGTGGTATTCTCTTCACATTACTTTTGTTCATTTTTTTTTCATTTCATGGCTATGTTTAAGATAAACCACAGGACACAGAGCTTAAGTCTGGCTCCAGTGAAGTCCTTCCTTGTAAAGCCTAGTGGGTAAAGGGGAAAAGTTAGTTGGCCTTCCTGAGCCATCACTGATTTGGATGAAAATAAACAAATGTAGCAGCTATTTAGTTTCCTCAGCATACAAGTGAAGGGCCAGGAGGAGGACTGTAAATGGCCTTCATCAACAAGTGAGGCTGCCATATAAGCAGGTGAGAATTTCCCAGAAAAATGTTTATGATCCCGGTTGGTAAGATCAAATATCTCTGTGTCTCTTTTTCCTTCCCCAGTTGTAAGCATCAAAAATATGTGCTGGATTCCTAATGATAATGATAATAATAATAATAATTTATTTGTTTTATAAAATGCCCACCCCTGGAGGGCTCTGGGCGGTGTACAGCATAGAGGAAAACACAACATACAGGAAGAGCATAAGCAAAATTACAAATATAAAATAAATATAGCTCTATAAAATTAAAATAATAAGTAAAACCAAGTAAATGCAGCGTACATAGATTAAATAGCGTCCGACAATTTTAAAAAACCCTGGAGAGGGGAATGGAAGGCCCTGTAGATACAATAGAGCCACCTAATTAAAGGGTGGGGCAATCCATCAGTGGTCAGCCTCCCCAAAAGCCCGGTGGAACAACTCAGTCTTACAGGCCCTGCGGAACTCACCAATGTCCCGCAGGGCCCAGACAGTTGGAGGGAGAGTGTTCCACCAGGCAGGGGCCAGGGCTGTAAAGGACCTGGCCCTAGTAGAGGCCAGCAGCATCATTGAAGGGCCGGGAACCACCAGGAGATTGGCCTCTGCTGACCGCAGAGGCCGAACTGGGACATATGGGGTCAGACGGTCCCGTAGGTACGAGGGTCCCAAGCCATGTAAGGCCTTAAAGGTTAACACCAGCACCTTGAAGATGACTCAGAACTCAACAGGGAGCCAATGCAGGTGGCGCAACACAGGCAAAATATGATCTCGAATGGCACCTCCTGTGAGCAAATGAGCTGCCACATTTTGTACCAGTTTCAGCCAGTGGCGAAGCCACCAGGGGGCGGGGTGTGCGCGACGTACCGGGCACACCATTTCTAGTCACATGGGGGCAGTGGTGGTATCCAAAAATTTTAGTAACAGGTTCCCATGATGGTGGGATTCAAACAGTGGCGTAGCGCCAATGGGGATGGGCGGGGCACGATGTGGGCGTGGCCGGGCATTCCAGGGGTGGGGCATTAATAATTTCTCTGTTACTGTAAAAAACTCTTACTGTAAAAAAAAGTTCCTAATTTCCAGCTGGTATCTTTCTGTCCATAATTTAAACGCATTATAGCAAGTCCTATCGTCTACTGCCAACAGAAACAACTACTTCTCCTCTAATTGACTGCCTGTCAAATACTTAATACTTCCAAATACTTAGTTTTGTTTCTAGAAATCAAAAGAAGGATACTTTCCTTAAAAATGAACTTTACCATATTTCTAAAACATGTTTTGAAAACAGCCCAACAAGGAGAATTATCCCGTTTTCTACCTTCGCTAACCAGCCACATAGGAAACAACAGGACTTTATGATTTTTGGACCTAATGGAATTTCTAACGGAAAATCAGACCCAGTTAGTAACCCCCTCTTGGCACACACAAATAATTAGTAACCCCCTCTCGGAAACTGGTGAGAAATCCCCTCCCCTCCCCTTCCCCCCCGGACACCCCCCCTGCGGTGCACCACCCCACTTACTTTTAGGAATGGAGCAGGCCGGAAGCCTGCCTACGTTGCTTGGGCCTGGTGGGAACTATATTTCCCAGGGGCTCCTGGGAAATGTAGTTCCCACCTCTGTGGCTCCAGGCAACGTGCAGGGCAGGCTTCCAGCTGCTTCTTCTCTCGACCTGCCTCGCTTCCTAAAAAAGTAAGTGGGGTGGGGGTGGTGCCAGGGGGGGAATGCCCACGTCGGGGGGAATGTGTGTGCCGGAGGGGGCTTGCTAAAGCCAGGAGAGTGTGCACCATTGCTCCAGCTATGGAAATGTATCTATTGCTTGCAACTCAGCCACAGTCATGGCCTGTGACCCTGAGCTAAACTTATTTCAGTGAATAATATTCAAGGACAAAGTCAACATTCACAAAGTGGACAACGTTCAAGACTGTCTGTAGTGATGCCCCCCCCCCACTCCCAAAGTCATCTGCTGTAAGAGGGAAGGCTTGGGGAAAACTGATTTTCCTCCTGGAGTCTGGCTGGAGTTACTGGCAAAGAGGCTGAAGAAAAACTCCTGTCACTGATTTGTTTAGCTTGGTCTTAGTCTGGACAGGGGGACTAATTCGATTGAAGTGCCTCAGTGCAATGGACTGGACCAGACCTCCTTCAGGTGTCTTCCAGCCCAATGCCGCTATACTAATGTATTATATGCAAGAAGAACCAGTGTACCATGTGTGACAGCAGCTACTTTGAGAGTTTTATTTCATGACCCATGATGGCATGTATGTAGACAAAATCCAGTTCATTACTTCAGCTTTCTCCAGAGTAAAACAACCACCCTGTTTTCTAAAAGGATCTTTAAACTATGCAAGAACTGCTTTTGATTTTATTTCAGGCAAAAGTTCATTAACTTTGGGTTGGATAAATTATTTCTGTGTTTATTTGAAAAAAAGTTTCAGTCAATCTTGGGATCTTACTGTGGTAATAAAGCAGTGTTGTATGTTATACCAGAACAGGGTATGTCTTTGAGTGAAAGTGGTTTCATTCACAGTCTCACTCCACCTTCAGGGTGGTCAGCTTGCCATTCTCCCATGTGGGACTGCACATAGGATCACAGCGATGAAAAACAACATTACACTTACCTGAGCCCTTCGGGGGTAGGGCGGTTTATCAAATCGAATTAATAATAATAACAATAATAATAATAATAATAATAATAATAATAATAATAATAATAATAATAATAACTGTTATTAATCGAGTAGTCTTCTGTACAGGCACACATCCCTCCCTCCTTCCCTGCTGTGGACTTCCTTCATCCCTCTGACACTTACCTCTGCCATAGCGGCTGGAGAACAGAGGAGACAGCTTCCTCCCACTCGAACCTTATGACCATTTTGGTGGAAAATCTCCACACCCACGCCTCCTAGGGAGAGGGGGAGAGAGTGCTCTACAACTACAGGAATACTGAGGAGAATTCACATCAATTCACATGCTCCATTTGTGGACTTGCAGGATTTCAGTTGCACTGGATATATCATTTGTTAACTTGCACCCACTGTTGTATTTTAAAGGCCTTGAGGTTTTTAATGCAAAATCCCACATGTAATGAGAGTGGCAATGTGCCATAGATGGGAAGTTATGAGATGTCACTTATGAAAGGTCAGCAGCTGAATGATGTGCCCTTGTACAGTAATCCCATTAATCGAATCGCCTACCCAGATTAGTGATTTGAAAGGCAAGTCACTTTCCATCTTTCTCAACACACATGCTTTCCTTCTCCTCATGGTCCAGTCAGAACCACCACTCTGTATGCTAAGCACTGATTGAGAATGTTGGTTGGAAATGAAGGATCCTGTCTTGGTTTTATTGCTGGAAAAACAACAGGTTGGATCCAATAATGAACAGGTGGATGGCACAGGCAGTAGTGGAACCTCTCCACTTTCCCCTCCTCCAACAACCTCTGACAAAGAAGAGTTGTTTTCTGGAGTTATGGGACACACCAGATGGGTCAATTACATGCAATGAGAAAGGGAAAGAAGTGAAATTTCCTTCCCTGCCATTTTTGGCAGCAGAGTACTGTTGGTAGAAGGGACAGGAAGGGCAATTGGGTTCCTTTACATATTCTCACTGTAGTTTCCTTACCCATGACCATTCCTCCATCCCTGGAATTTAGCTCTCTCAGAAATGGCTGAATGGGGTAGAGAAAGCCGGGAAGATCTGTACTTTTTGTGTGAGTGAACTTCTGGATCCAGTTGCATTTCTACAAAGCAACACCAGATCCTAACTGGATAAATGAGCCAAAATCAGACAGCATTCAAATTTCCGTTTGCCAGTTACATGTGTTACATAGAGCCAAAATACTTTACTGAAGGGGTTCAGTTGTAACAGTAGCACGAAGCCTTCCTTCTAATTTCACCCGGGTTAGTTCTTACTCTCTTTATAATTATCACTGGCCTCATTTTGTGTCACAAAAGTCAGACTTAAGGTTTGAGAAAAATGAAAATGCTATAGCTTCTTAGAAATCTGGCTATCATGCCTATTTACTTCACATTTAAACTTTTACATGCAAAATGAAGTCCTCAAATACTATTCCAACTATCAGGACTAAAAGACACAGTGAGACCCTTGACAATTGTGCCATTTTGTTCAAAGTTTCTTGCACATCTCAAGAATGTCTCTTCAGACTATAAAAGGAAGGCAGGACCTTTGTCTGGATGGCCGATCAGATGAGACTATTCAGTAAGATTTCATTGTCAGATCATGTGGTTTTAGCTGTGTGAGTTGTTAGACTGTTAGACATCAGTGGTTTCCTGTGGGGCCAGAAAGTAGCCTGGAAGGTCTGTGTGCACGGCACTAACCAGTTGGTTGAAAATTAATAAAAATCCAGATTGGTTTTAGGACAGCAGACTCATTGTAGCATAAAGAAATTGCTGCTGCTTTATCTTTGGTCCTCAAGCAGAGATGTCAAGATTCCTGGGAATGGAACATGTGAATCTTGGTTTTTCAATTAACATTCATGCTCAGTTGAAAAATCAAGGTAGAGGTGCTTCCTTATCACAAAAGGAATAACCTTAGTGGGCTAGGCTAGAAAGGATGTGAGGGATCCATATATCTGAATGAAATAAGTTTATTTCGCTAGAATTAATGAAAGCTGCAAGATCCTATTCTCAGATTGCACAAGGTTGCTGTATGGGAAGTCTTCCTGATTTCAGCGTAAAGGAATGGGTTCTTTGAAACTGACCAATTAAGTCATACCTTGAACTTGCTCATGCCCCTTTCTCCTTCTTGCAGGCATAATTGAATGGTTTAACCCTAGTTTAGAATTCCTACTTGTTTGGGGAAAGCAAACACCAATTCACTGAGGCACTTATTTTTGGATACCATGGTGAATCAAGGCAAGAGGTTTTGCACAAAGTTCTATACAGAAGCAGAAGTGGGAGAAATGAAGGGTGCATGTGTTGGTACACAACTGAAGTCTGATTAAAACTTCTCATGATGTCTGAAAACAGCCTAAATATCTGCACATCTGTATGATCTTAACAAAACTTGATTTTATTGCAATGCAAGTCACTTTATGTAATATGCAGTAACAAAATTCTAGCCTCTTCCATGCTTGGATGATAGGGATGAATATCCTAAGCCCCTCCCTCTAAGATAGATTCCAAGCAGGAAGTTAATATTCAGAATTTGAAAGCATCCGAAGCATTTTAAGATGTCTTGAGTGCTTGCAAAGTGGATTCTCTTTCGTGTTTGTTTGTTGAAGGCTTCGGAGTTGATAATGAAATATGTCATATGGCTTTGGCTTGGCACCACAAAACATTTTCAGATGCCGAATCCATTAGGGCTCTAACAGCCACTCGAAATGATATTACTTGATGGAGATTGACCAGTCTAATTGAGCCAGCTACTTACTGCGCAGCAATTTAATTATTTGACAAATTGCTTGGGAACATAGAATGCGTGTATGCTCTGTGCTTTTGCTACACTAGCAAAATGCATGGGGAGTTAGCACCAAAGATCTTACCTTAGGAGGTAGCCTTCTGCTTATTCTTAATTACATGACATGTAGAAGTGTAAGCACAGTGCCAAGGAGGATTGTCTGATATATTTCTAAATGCCAAGCAAGCAGAAAAATCAGAGGGGACCTGTGTTAAAGTGAAAAACATGTCAGAGAATAAGAATATTCATTTTGCCTAGCGAGTGCTACCTGTGCAAATATCTTAAGATTGGGCTTCACTATAAGCCTCTAGAGAGCCACTGATGGCCATCTTTTAAGCTTCCTAGGATTCGTTATTGGTGTCAAGGGTTTTCTAAATTTAGATGGGTTTTCCTAGGGGAATATGGAAGGCTGCTGTGAAAGCAAATCCTCTATGAGCTACCCTGTGCTTATCTATCAGCCTGGCTTCAGTGGGAATTATCAGTTATTCACCGAGGCCCATAATTCCTAAGAGCCCATTGTCATTTGGAACTGACACTGCAGTTGAACATGGTAGCAACTAATGCTTCTCACCTTCCTTTGAGGTTGAGCAGGCTTGTGCTGTGCCTGTTGGATGTATATTTTTCATTTTATTCTCTTGCTCATTCTTTGTCATCCACATGGCTGTTTCATGGACTGAATGCTAATTTTGTATGTGTGGTATATTTGCCAGGCTAAGCAACTGGTGCCTATCTGTCTTACCCCAAACATTCCACTGTGATCCATGCAATGATCACCTCCAGATTAGACTACTGCAGCTCTCTCTACTCAGGGCTACCCTTGAGACTGATCTGGAAACTTTAGCTGGCCCAGAATGCAGTGGTGAAGGTCCTAACAGGGACATCATTGAGATCACATATATAACTAGTGCTCCACTAGCTGCATTGGCTTCCAGTTGATGTTGGAATCAGGTTTAAGGTTCTGGTGTTAACCTTCAAATCCCTAAATGGTCTGGGACTATTGTACCTATGGAACTGCCTATCCCTATTATTATTATTATGAGTATTAAGCTCAACTATAATGGAGAGTATTAAGTTCAACTGGAAACAACCAACTGGTGGTTCCTTGCTTTAGGGACATCTGGTTGTCCTCGACTAGAGCCAGAGCCTTTTCATCTCTGGCCCCAGCCTGGTGGAATTCTCTGTTGAATGAGGCCCAGCCCCTGTGGGATCTTGCTCAATTTTGCAGGGCGTGTAAGACTGAGATGTTCTGCCACAATGATGCAGTGATAGCTGCATCTTAGCTGGCCTCCCTACCATTATTTTCTTTTTGTTTCTTCAGATGTTCTGGTTTTGGATTTCATTTTCTTTGATTTTTTTCCTTCTCCCTATGGTTTTTTCTGATAGGTCATTTAGTCATTCCATAGTGAGAGTCTATTGATGGAAGGTGAGCAAGTTTGTTGAGGAGGTAACTCATTATGTGGATCTCATGCCAGAGCAGGAGTATGTAAAGAGATGGGTCTATAAAACAGGGACCCATTTTTAGGGGACTACTGAAGACATCTTGTCCAGGGATCGAACAGTCCTAGAACTAATATCACACATATTAACTGTACCATATAGCAGAGGGCTGATCGCCCAACTATTATTTTGCTACCAACATTCAAATAAGCATTCAGAAATCCAGTTAAGGGTTCCCCATGGATCTCCTCCTCAACTGAGGCTAGATCACTTCATAGTTTGGGCCCTAGTTGGAAAATATTTATTTCAGTATGAAGAAGCTCCATCCACTAGCTTTCCTGACCATCAATCCCTCATTTCTCAACTTATCCTTTGGGAAGAAGAGGTTGGTAGCAGAGATTCTGGCAAATCAATGTTGCTCCCCATGTTGCTGGGGAGAATGCAAAATATTGTTCCTAATGCATGCTGCTTTTAATTACTACTGCAAGTTGTAATGTGTTGCCATCAGCTCTTCTGGAGGGAAGATTTAAGAATATAGAATGTTCTAAAAGGGTTTGCTCTTGTGATCTGGTTATGGTTGAAACACTTGACTATTCTCTGTTTGTATGCCCTAAATATGATAAGATACGCATGAAATACATTAATTCCATTTTCTTGCAATGTTCTCAGAGGCATGAGTGTTACAAGATACCCAACCTCCTGAACAGCTCTGATGTGCTCTTTTGTGAGACTGTTGCAAATTTTTTACTGGAAATCAGCAATTTTAATTATGTTTTTTAATCTTGTTTTACTTTGAAATTTTGTCCTGTTTTGTATGCCAATAAAGACTTGTTGTTGTTGTTGCTGTTAATTACATGCTGGGAATTATTTCTCCAACAGCCCTATGAACAAATGTAGGCGCATTCCCAGCACTGATGCTGGGAATCATGAGAAAAGTTGGTGCCAATGAATTCCATTGTCTGCATTGAGGCCAGGAAGCATAGGGAACAATTTTTCCCCGTCCTTTTGCGGTTTAACACTTTCTCTTCCACATACATACAGTAATTACCAGATTTCTGGGGTGACGCTACCATTGATATTATTCCTCTCTGACAGCTGGCAGGGTAAATTTGGAAGAAAGCAGCAGCAGTAGTGATGGGGAAGAGTGCCAGGGAAGCCTGATATCAGGGATCGAATAATTAATAATGATGCTCAAACATGTGCCAGTTGAGCTCACTTAGTGATCAGGCAGTCAAAATGAACTGTTTGGCTGTTGTATATTCACAAGAACAAGCTATTTGCAGCCATAAGAAGCCGACTTCTAGCTGATGAAGGATCACTTGGGAATTCACTTCTGATCGACAGTCAGGGAGATTTTGCTGTGTTTTATGGAGGGGCAGAATGAGGATTTGACTCCCAATTCGTTTTTCTGAGCACCTATTCTGAAAACTTTGCAGCAGACTGAAGTGGATGGAGGTGGGGGAGATCAGGAACCCAGCCAGTTTTCCTTTTCTTCTTTCCACCCCAAGCTGCCAGCTGGGATTGCAGCAATTCTTTCTCATCTACCTTTTGCAGTGCAGACACCTGTCCCCTCTCAGCTTGGAGGGATGGAAAGAGCTCCTTTTAAGGTGTCACCGTGTAATTATTTCACTGAGGACAGGTGGATAAGAACTTGACTCCCAACTGATCCCCCCTTCAATTTTAAGTTGCTTCTGATCAATAGGCAGCTAAGAGCTTATTGCTCAGCAGCTTTTCAAGTTGCTTGACTGACAGTCTGAGTGTTGGACAAGGAAAGCTTGTCTGTGAACAGGTTCACTGAGAGATCCATGTTACTCCTAATAATGGATATTCTCCAGAATTATTTTTGAATCTGATTTGAACCTAGATGAGAGCACTGAAGTTAATCTGGGTTGGGCAAACTCACGATTGCTATGGTGTTATACGTTATTGTGTGCCAACAGTACCCTTCTGCCATCGACATTGACTTTACTGACTGTTTTCTATGCAAGAGAAAACATAGGTACAAACCAGATATTAAGATAAAACATTCAGCAATCAATAGGGGAATATTTCAGTTTCCCTGGACACTCAATGACAGACTTAAAGTGGAACTTCAGTAGAAAATTCTGAATCAGAATTTGCATGCAAGTTTGATATCAGACTTGGACTCCATAGGAACTTAAGTTGATTAGCTCACTAGGAAAACTAATTGTTACTCCTTACAGGTTCATTACAGGTTTTTCCTACTTTGCCAGTTGGCCCATGCACACTCTGAGTTGATTGTTTACTTTTTTGGCTGGAACTTGCTTGTATTCATACTCTTCAGTATAACGCCACAAACATTTTCCTGAGAAACGAGGCCTCCCCACCTTCAGCTGTTTGGATATAAAATATTTCTGCCAACTTGAATGTAACTGTGTATCTGAGAAAGTGGGCGATGGCTTGTAAAAGTTTATGCTCCAATAAATAAATGTTCAGATTGTCAAAAGAATGTTTACCATTTTGGATTTTGGCTGCTCATAGAATCTATCATAGATTCTATCGCTAATCACAGAATCTATCACTAACAATTTTTAGTACGCCATTTCCTGCAAACTGGCTGATGGTGACAGTCTTCTTATAGTTGTGAAGGCTAGCAAATGCCAATTGGATCCTTGCCCATCAAGGCTGATTAGATCTTTCCAGCAGATATAGATCGTCCTGGTGGCCAGGATAATAACCAGCTCTTTGCTGGAGATTAGATTCTCTCAGACAGTCACTTAAGGAAACAGCGGTTCTTCCACTATTGGAATAATTGATCAGTTGTTACCAATTTTTCTTTTCCGGGGTGTGTGTGTGTATTTATTTTATCCGTCTATTTGCAAAAATTATATCCCACCCTTCTGCCTTCACAAGAGCCATTCAAAAATGACTGAGCATGTGGTAGCAGAGCAACTTCAGGATTTTTGAGTAACGCAACTTTTCTTGACTCATTTTAATTTGGCATCAGATCTTGTAGGACAGGCAAGGTTTTACTTGCATTAGGGAAGGATCTTCATTTACGAACTGATAGAAGTAATTATCCTCTGTTCATTTTATTAAATCTTTCAGTGTTGTGTTACTAATCTTTTTGGAAATTTCAGCAGGTATCCCATCCATGGCTCTTAGGTGTTTTTGTCCTTTTTTGTCCAGTAGGATGTCCAGAGATGTTGAGTCACCTCCCCTGGACTTGCGATGTGAGCTACTGCTAGGCTTGGTGCGGGCACGGATTTAATTTACACATCGGTGCAAGATCACTGAGTGAGATCACCTGCAGCTTTAGAGTTAGGTGACCTTAATATATCAATGACATGTATCCCAGTGTTTAACTAAACAGATAGAAGCAGTTTGACTTGTTCTGAATCAGTGTCTGGATTCAGTGGGCAAGTAGCTGAAGATGAAGAAATTAAAACTGACTCTTGTTGTCAAAACTAAAGTTATGCTCATGGGAGATGCTGATGAACTGAAAGGGATTGACTTGCCTTTGTTGGTTGGGGTATAGGTAGGATTGCCAGCTCTAGGTTGGGAAATACCTGGAAATTTGGGGGATGGAGACTGGAGAGGGTGGGGTTTGAAGATAGGAAGGTGTAATGCCATAGAGGCCACCCTCCACGCAGCCATTTTCTCCATGGGAACTGATCTTGGTTGTCTGGAGATAAGTTGTAATAGCAGGAAATCTCCAGTTACCACCTGGAAGTTAGCAACCTTTGATCCAGAAGATGTTGACAAGTAATTGAGATAGCTGCCATGTTAGCGAAGCTGGTGGTCCAGCCATCAATAGCCTCTTTTTTCACTTTTGGTTCATAGAGTGGGCTCAACTGATTTGGTTACACTGATCTACATTTCTGCAACTTTCAGGTTGGATTACTGTAACACACACTCAGCAAGAATTCAGTGTATTACAGTCTCCCAGCCTTGAACCATTTCAGATCAGGATTTACTGTAACCTGCCCTGAGAGTGCGTAATAAAATAGAAATGGAAAATGGCGAAGGAGGAAGACAGGAGCCTTTTGTCCAGTGGTGGGACTCAAATAATTTAACAACCGGTTCCGGTGGTGGGATTCAAATAATTTAAAATTGGTTGTTTACAAGCACCATTTTAACAACCGGTTCTGGTGAAGTGGTGCGAACGTACTGAATCCCACCACTGCCTTTGTCCCCCTGTGCTGTGTTTTTGATCTGAACTGGGCCTCTTTAGCACTTCTAAATTGAGTCCCCATGGGAAATTCACAGATGGCATATGGCTACAAGGCCCCATGTGATTGTATGATAGATGTAGCAACTCATTTGGACCTGGGTTCTCCTGAAGATGACATATGGAAGTTTCAATTGGCACGAAGTGGAGCTGTGCACTCCTTTTTGGCGATGGGGTCACATATGTGAACCTAGCGTACTTTAAAACAATGTCACTGGATTCCAATTTGCTTCCAGGTCCAATTCGTATTAAATTCCTTCGTGTCCTGGGACCCACATCAATCAAGTGCTGCCCAGCAAGTCCTTCAGAAGCTGCCCTTCTGTTTGCCAGGGTTGCAATGGCAATGGCTAGAGAATATATTCCTGTCATCTGGAATGGACTGCCCGATGAGATTCACAAGACCTTCTCACCCTTTTCATTTTACAAAGCTTGCAAGACTTGTCTATTTGAAAGGGCTTCTGCTTTATAATCACAGGCATCTGGTTTTAGTTGCACTTTCTTCAGGTATGCTTTTGTGTACCTGACATTCTGCTCTGTACCACCAGAGGGCTTTTTGTAGCTTTAAAAAATTAGTAGTTGCTATAATTTTATAATGCCATTGTGATATAGCAACTACCCTGGGGGGAAGATCAGCAAAAAGCTCTTGGGTGGTGCAGAGAGCGAGGGAATGGCAGGTATGAGATAATGATCAATGTAAAGTGGCATGAGTCTGAGTGGGAAATTTGAAAATGCACAGCTTCCTATCCAGATAGCATGCTAACCTATTGTGACTACAATCTTTCAGGAAAGATAATAGCAAAGCAGGGGGAAATCCAGTAAAGTGGACAATTGGAGGATGACATTATGTTGGATTCTTTGAAAAACATTCCTTCAGCTTGTGTGGGTGAAGCTGTGGTTGGGTGGTAAAGCATCTCAGAGGGGGCTGGGCTCAGAGGCAGAGCTTCTGCTTGGCATACAGATGACCCCAGGTTCATTCCCTGGCATTTATAGTGAGAAAGGTCAGGTAATAGGTGATGTGAAAGACCTCTGCCTGAGACACTGGAGAGCCACTGTTGGTCTGAGTAGACAATATTGAACTTCATGGAACAACTGTCTAATCTATATATATAAAAATCTAACAGTGTGTTTGTCTCTGAGGGGCTACCTCATAACCTGCTGGACGAACTCCTCCCAAACTTCCCAGGCACGTCACTCTGCCAAGCGAGAGTGTTTAGCAACATTTACATGACTCCGGCACCCGTCCTGAGCTATCCAAATCCGGCTTTCTTAGCGCGAGCTTCCTCTATCCCACGCCCCAGGTGTTCTCCTCCCCCCCCCAGATAAGCTGGCGTCCATTAGAACTTGCTCTTTCCAGCTACAAATTCCCTTCCCCTTCCAGCCAACCACGCTTCTGTGCATGCCTCAAACTCCCCTCACATCCCTCGCTTGGAGCTTAACTGTCCCGGCCATTTCCAGCAGCCACGCAGTCCTCCACTCTCCACTCAGCTGTGCATCGTTACGCTTCCTCCCGAGAAGGCGACAAAGACGCCTCTCTGCAGCGCTTCACGGCTTACATGCATACCCCTCCCCACCCCTCTTGCTTTCCCCTGGCCAGCCACTTCATCCCCAACAGCGGCCTCAGTCAGCTGGCTCAATAGCCAAACGCTTTGCCCCGCCCACTGTGGGATAAACTTCTTTTTCCCTTTCCCACCCTCCCTTTTGCTTCCCCGCTCTCTGGCCTTCCCCTTTGCACAGACACACTTCACACAGCCATAGCTCTCCTCCCATCCTTCTCTACAACCTCTCTCACTGTGCACTCCACACACTTCAACACAACCCCCTCATCTCACACACTCCTCTCTGCCCTCCCTCACAGCCACACTTCACACAGCCTTTTAGCCTCCTCCTCCCATCCTTTTTCTAAAACTTCTCTCACTGTGCACTCATACACACTTCAAACACAAACCACCTCTATCTCACACACTCCTCTCTGCTCCCTCCCTTCACAGACACACTCCCACACAGCTATAGCCTCCTCCATCCTTTTCTAAAACTCTCTCACTGTGCACTCTCACACACTTCAACACAACCACTCCTCATCTCTACACACTCACTTCTCTGCCCTCCCTCACAGACATTAATTCTACACAGCCATAGCCTCCTTGCTCCATCCTTCTTTTTTTCAAAACTCTCTACTGCACTCCCTACACACTTTCAACACACAACCACCTTTATCTCACAGCACTCCTCTCTGCCTTCCCCTCACAGCCACACTTCACACAGCCATAGCTCTCCCTCCATCCTTTTCTTAAACTCTCTCTAATGTGCACTCTACACACTTCTGGCACGACAACCAACTCATCTCTACACAATCCTCTCTGCCCCTCCTCCCTCACAGACACACACTTCTACACAGCTCTTAGCCTCCTCCCATCCTTTTCAAAACTCCCTCTCACTGTGCACTCCACACACTTCCAACACAAACTTACTCCTATCTCTCATTACACTCCTTCTCTGCTCCTCCCCTCACAGCCACACTTCACACAGCTATAGCCTCCTCCATCCTTTTTCCTACAACTCCTCTCTACTGCACTCACACACTTTAACACAACCATAATTCTATCTCACACACTCCTCTCTGTCTCCCTCCCTCACAGCTGCTACACTTCACACAGCCCTTAGCTCTCCTCCATCCTTTTCTAAAACTCTCTCAATTGCACCTGCTACACACCTCCCAACACAACCACTTCCTATATCCTCACACTACACTCTTCCCTGCCTCTCCTCACAGCCACACTTTCACACAGCTCCTTTAGCTCCTCCTCCATCCTCCTTCTCATTGACATCTCTCTCTAATTGCACTCCCCACACACTCTTAACACAACCACCTCTATCTCACACACTCCTTCTCTGCCTCCCTCCCTCACAGCCACACTTCTCACAGCCACATACCTCCTCCATCCTTTTCTAAAACTCTCTCACTGTGCACCCCCTACACACTCCCAACACAACCACCTCCTATCTCACACTCCTCTCTCTGCTCCTCCCTCATAGACACACATCTCTCACAGCCTCTTAGTTTCTCCTCCATCCTTCCATTCTAAAACTCTCCTCACTGTGCACTTCCTTTACACACTTTCAACACAACTAATCCACCCTCTTATCTCACATTTCACCTCCTCTGCCCTCCCCTCACAGACACACTTCACAGCCACACAGCCTCCATCCCAGACCTTTTTCTCAAGATTAACTCTCTACTCAGCTGTGACCCTACACACTTCTAACACAACTTACCTCTGAGAGATCTCTACACACTCCTTCTGTCCCTCCCTCACAGCTTTCACACTTCTACACATTGTGCCATGCCTCCCATCCCAAAACTCCCCTCTCACTGTGACACTCACACACTTCCAACACAACCACCCTCATCTCACACACTCCCTTCTCTGCCCTCCCTCACAGACACACTTCACACAGCCTTAGCCTCCTCCATCCCTTTCTCTCTGTGACAACTCTTTACTCACTGCACTCTCACACACTTCTAACACAAATCCACCTAATCTTATCTCACACACTCCTCTCTGTCTCCCTCCCTCACAGAAGCTACACTTCTACACAGCTCATAGCCTCCTCCCATCCTTTTTCTAAAATCCTCTCACTGCAATCCCTCACACAGCTTCTTAACACAACCACCTCTATCCTCTACACACTCCTCTCTGCCCTCCCTCACAGCCACACTTCACACAGCCATAGCTCTCCTCCATCCTTTTCTCAAAACTCCTCTACTTGCACTGCACCTACACACCCCCCCAACACAACCACCTCAATTCTCACACACTCCCTCTTCTGCCTCCCTCACAGCCACACTTCACACAGCCTTAGCTCTCTCCAGATCCTTTTCAAAAACTCTTCTCACTGTGCACTCACACACACTTCCAACACAACCACCTCTATTCTCACACACTCCCTCTCTGCCCCTCCCCTCACAGCCATTCACTTCACACAGCCTTAGCCTCCTCCATCCTTTTTCAAAAAAACTCCCTCTCACTGCACTCTACACACCCCCCAACACAACCACACTCCCATCTCACACACTCCTCTTCTGCTCCTCTCTCACAGCCACACTCCCTCACACAGCCTTAGCCTCCCTCCCTCCATCCTTTTTTTCAAACTCCCTTCTACTTGTCACTCAAGCACATCTCTCTAACACAAATCTCACCTCATCTCTACACACACTCTTCTCTGCTCCTCCTCAGACACATCTCTTGGCCAGCTTCAGCCATAGCTCTCCACCATCCTTTTCTAAAACTCTCTCAATTCAGCACTCCTCACACACTTCTAACACAAACTACCCTCTATCTCACACACACTCCCTTCCTCTGCCCTCTCCCTCACAGACACACTTCACATCAGCCTTTTAGCCTCCCTCCCATCCTTTTCTAAAACTCCTCTCACTGCACTCACACACTCTCAACACAACCACCTTCATCTCATTACACACTCCCTTCCTCTGCCCCTCTCACAGCCACACTTCCTACTAGCCATAGCTCCCAATCTATCCTTTTTCTAAAACTCTCTACACTGCACTCACACACTTCAACACAACCACCTCTATCTCACACACAATTCTCTCTCTGCTCCTCCCTCACAGACACACTTCCACACAGCTTATAGCCTCCTCTCCCATCCTTCTCTCTACAACTCTCTCTCACTGTAGCACTCCACACACTTCCTAACATTGAACCACCTTTCTATCTCTACACACTCCCTCTTCTGCCCCTCCCTCACAGACACACTTCTACACAGTAGCTGCTGGCTCCTCCTTCTTCTTCAAACTCTCTTCTTTACTGTGTGACCCCACTTTACACACCTTCAACACAACCAATTTCATCTCTACACCACACCCTCTCTGCCTCCTCCCTGACAGGACACACTTCTACACAGCCATAGCTCTCCTCCCATCCTCTCCCTACAACTCTCTCTACTTCGCACTCCCTACACACTCCTCAACACACAACCACCTCATCTCTACTTACTTCACCATTACACTTCTTTCTGCCCCTCCTCTCTCACAGCTACACTTCAGCACACAGCCATATAGCCTCTCCATCCTTTTCTCAAAACTCTCCTCTAATTGCACCTCTCACACACTTCAACACAACCACCTCTATCTCTACACTACTCCTCTCTTGTCCTCCCTCACACACCTTATACCTTCACATACCAGCCAGTAGCTCCTCCTCCATCCTTCTCGCACAAATCCTCTCTCTACTGTGACACTCACACACTTCAACACAAATCCACCCTCTATCTCACTTCACACACTCTCTCTCCTCCCTCACAGCCACACTTCACACAGCCATAGCCCTTCCTCCCATCCTTTTCAAAACCCTCTCTCCTGCAATCTACCTCTCACTTTAGTGCTCTTTAATCGCTCAATCCCTGCCTCACCCAGGAGCTCACCACTCAACTCATCCCACTCTACTCCACACACGCCAGCCTCTCCCTCGCCTCCTCCCTCAAGATTCAGCTTCATTCAGCACTTAACGCACAACTCTATCACCACACTCCAGCCCCCCCCTCCCTCAAGACTCTTAACATCACATTTCCACTTCCCTCAACCCATCTTCTACCTACACCTCTCTGCCTTCAGTTACTTCTAACACCCAGCAGCAAAACGCACCTGTAGCCTCTCTACACACACAAAACTCTCCACCGACACCACTCATCTCCTCCCTGCCTCCTGCACATTACAACTGGCCTGGCACAAGTTCACCCACTCGGCTTCCCTCTTCAAACCTTCCCTTGGTGTGTGTGTGGGTGGGTGGAGGTCTGATGTTCACTACAACCCTCCCCCCACCTCAAGCGAACAACAACCTCCTGTGTAGACGTGCTCCATGCAATAAATATCCAACGCATTCTCAGCTCTCAATGGGCTGTACGCCATAGGTAACCCAACACTACTCAAAGGGGTCCAGCAGCTAAATAAGTCCATACACTACAATCCACATCTCTAAAGGTACCTACCCTGCAACATTGCTCACTATGGGATCTTTCTATCGTCACAATTCTCCTCCCTGCAACACCCTTGCAACCCAAAAACACACCCATTAACAGAACAATTGTGACCCACAGACCATCCTTCTGCCCTCCCTTCTGTTAATGGGAGTACACATCCACAGTTCCCCAACCTCACAAGATGCACTTGGCTCAAACACAATTCCAAAAAATAGCAACAAACTGATGCCGCACTCAAGCTTCGATATTATGAAATAAATTTTTCTTTTACTATTATGTATCCAGCTTTTGTCATTTTATTTACTTCCATCGGTTTGTTGTAATTGAGGCCACAACATTGACAGGGTTCTTTCAAAGGTGAGGATGTCCCTATCCCTCACGTGATACCCATGATACCAAACAGATAGTGCTATATTCCAATTCTAAGAGACTACAGTTCCTTATCCTCGCTTTAGCATCTCGCTTTTTTCATCACCATCAACAAAGCTATTGTGGGCTGCAAGCTCTATAGTGGAAAAGGTGTCGTATCTACACTGGTCAATGCTTCTCTCATGGCCAACTATATCGCTGTAATGCTCCAGGAGTATCCAGCACTCCCCAGAACACCTCTTACATCTACACCTGCAACAGAGAAGCAAGAAATGTTGTCTACCCACAAGCACTGCAACCCTAAACCTACAGGAATACTACACTCTGTCTGCACACCCTTCCCCCTTACATGAGACTTACTTACAGTAAATCAACGCTATAACAATGTGGAACTCTAGTAAGGGAAAAGTGGTGGTGATTCCATTTGACCACCCCAAAAGGCTATGCTGCGGATCATTGAACCTGCATGCACATCTGTGTGGGTTGCGGACTGTTATGAGAAGGACAATTGCCACAGCAACGCGTGGCCGGGCCCCGCTAGTTTGGTATAAGGTAGCTTCATAAGCTTAGGTCAATTTGAACTGTGGAGTGTTGGGATTAAGATGTTTACAACTGAGCAGGGAAACATGGAGGATTATGAAGTCACAAGCAAGATAAGTTCTACTAGATGTTGAAGAGGAAAGAGAGAGTGAAATGGCTGGCTTCTTTTGTCAGTGGCAGCAGGAAATTTAATAAAATGCTTAAGGCTGGTTTCAGATCCTTCACAAAAATCAGTACAGAGTTGAATCCTTTGCAGCCGCACATTGGCAATTGGCAACAATCACCCACAGCCTCACCCACTAAGAGGGGAAAAAGGGGAGCGAGCTCCTGCTGCCACTTATACCTATTCCATTTGGGGCTTGGGCAGCAGGCTTGTAGAGGTGGCTTGGCCCCTACCCTTGGTGGCTAGGCAGGGTGGGATGGCAATGATTCTGGGGCCCTGTCCTGGACTTTTGCTCCGAAGCTGTAAGACCACCTCTGCTTGTGCGCAGAAACTGACTTGCAATGCTTGGGAACAAGTATTATTTATTTATTTATTTATTTATTACTTAAACTTTTATACCGCCCCATCCCCGAAGGGCTCTGGGCGGTGTACAACACAAAAATATAAATTAAGTTACTAAAACCATTAAAACAGCGATAGCAATAAAAAGAGGTGTCCGCCAACCCCAATTTTAAAATTCTCCCCGAGAAAAGAGAGGGGGAGGCGGAGAGTCACGTTAGATGGTAGGCCCAGATATAAGAACCAACTGGGGGCCAACTGGGGGGGCACCATTTCAGCGGCTGGACTCTCCTGATTCATACACCACTGGTAGAGTCTGATTCATACACCACTGGTAGAGTCTGGGGCCCCCAACATGGGCCACATGTAATGTTTTGATCTCTCAGCAACTTGCAAGCTCAGATACTTTTGCAGAGTGATTTAGTTTTTAACCACAGCCATAAGAACTGGATGATGTTGCATTTTGGCAAAAAGAGAAATAAAATTAAGGTCAAGTTCAAAACTGGAAGTTGCTCCAGAGACATGGAATGATGACATTAGTTTCCACAACAATCCAAAATAACATCTCGTCAGTTACTCTACAAGGAAGTGGAGTAATTGTTCCCCCTCTGTGATAAATTTCTGAGGATAAGGTTGGAGTAAAAAGTCATGATTTCCTAATGTTTGTACAGAAAAAAAATCCTTTCTATTGTGCCTGTTCTATCCACTTGCAATTTTTATTTCCCTTATGTGGGGATTTACATTGCTTAAAGGTTTACTGAGGTTCGTGTGTGTGTTTTGTGTGTGTGTGTGTGTGTGTTTGTGTGTGTGTGTGTATGTGTTTAGAGGTTTATTCGGTAGTTCAGCTCTCTGATCCCAGAGTATTTTAATGTTTAATGATTTTTTGCCTTTTTCAGAGTACTTGCAGAGCTGTAACTCATGTTTCTCACCTCCCAGCCTATAGGCAGCTTTTTATTGTCGAACTAAGCATCTGCGGACATTTTATCTTAGATCGGTTTTTATTATACATTTTCATGAATAATATTAGGCCGTGGAAATGTTTCTCTAACTAGGAAAGGTGGGGGAGTGATCCTTTATGAGAGGATGAGCTCAGGGGAGGGATCAGATTTTGGGTTAAAAAACTGGCAGATGCAACAATGCCATGTCTCCAAGAGAATGCTCAGAACCAGATAAACTGTGAGCAAAGATGAAAAATGAGACAGAGAAGCAAGAGTTGGGGGTTAGGAAAAAGGCTGGAAAGTGCCAGGGGAGAAAAATTGTGACAATCCTGTTCACTGTGTAGGTGCTCTTGAGACTAAAGTGAGGACAAAAGCCATAGCTACTAGAGACCATTAGGAATGGAGAACAGGAGCCCTCACTCTTGGCCATATGAAGCTCTGGCTGGGCAATGTATAGCTGTACCACCAACTTTCCAAGTGCTGCGATGTCCTCGGTGCAGCTCAACTTGTGTGATACTATTGAGCAGTTAGGTTTGTTCATAACTGATGGTATTTTCACAAGTTCTGAATTGATTGTTTTATACTTTTCTGCCTACATACTAGATACTAACCCTGATCAATTTGTCCAATTTATATATGTCAGAGATACAAGGAATTAGTCACTTCATAACTTGCCTTTCTTGTTCAGTTTGTTTTCACTCTCAGTGTGTTTTCACTGCAGTAGCTTCTCTATTGCTAATCTACATTCTAGGGCTAATCAGGAAATACATATGGAGCAGCTCTGCTGGAACTGAACCGCTTTAGAATTAAGGTGGAATAATCATGTGACTGATGCCTCCCCCATGATAAGAACTCCCTGCTTTTAGAAAGCTAAGCTTGTAGAGTGGGAAAGTCCAGGATTATCACTTTTTCTAAAACATTACTAGTTTGCTATATGCAAGGAGGGTTTTTAAAAAATTACTCTCAGAGAAAATTCCTGAAGGTAAATTTACAACATGTTTTTGCATCTTTGAATATGCCTTTGGTGCATTGATTTCAGTGGCTTTTTATGGCCTGAGTAACAGCTGTTTAGTTTGCTTAACCCACATGCATGAACTGAGGAACTCACCTTAAAAGCACTCAATTGCACTGTTTGACTCTAGAGCAATGTGAGAGCGGAAGAGGGGCTTCACAGCTTCCCTTTACATGCTGTTTCTGCTGGCAGAAGTGGTGCGAGAGGGAAGCCTGAGGCCTTTGCTCCTCCCCTTGCAGTGCTTCACTTTGTGAGGTGAGCTCCCCAATTCACGTGTAGCTGCAATTTGGGTCAGGGACCCCAACCGAACTTGTGCCATTTACATTGGCCCTTATAGCATCAATTCACAGGGTTTTTTCGCAGAGCTGGCAGCCTGGTGTATCCTCATCTGTCCATTTGCAGCACACAAACTTAAAAAACAGCATCTGCCTGTGACAGTAGCGCAAAGCTGGAAGTTTTCACTCTACAGTTTAGATTGCACCAACTGGTTGCTCCAACTACTTTAGTCAGAGCCGATGAGACATGTCTTCTGGTACGCCTCTCACATCAAACAGATGTAACCCAAGTATCATAGTAAAACAAATCCTTCATGAATCCTCCCCTTATCAGGAGCCTCTAATTTTGTCCCCCTGATTTCCTCTTGACAATGTGTTTAAGAAAGAATTGGTCACCCTCCCCATGTGGTTTAAGGGGAATATGGCATGCTGATTCAATTTGGCTGACTATCACTCTACCCTGAGGTTTGTTTGCAATTATTAAATACTAGCCAGCTCCTTGAAGGTTTCATCACATGGTGACTCAACCTCAAATAATGAAAGTTATCCATATGAATGGTTGTTAGTGGGTAGAGGGGTGCATTCAGGGCTGCCAGAGCCACTATTGACACCTGGAAAAAGATTCCCTCTGCATACAGTGCCTTCTCACACAGAGGGGAGATGGAGGAGAGCACAGTATACTTAGAAGGGAAGGAATTCATCAATACTTGTGAAAACAAAAAACCTCCCTAGGAATCCATAATCACTTGCTTCAACAGTTTACTTAACCAGAAAGCATAATAAAGACTTTGGCTTGGCTGATTTAATCAGATGTAACCCAAGTCTCTCTCTCTCTCTCTCTCTCTCTCTCTCTCTCTCTCTCTCTCTCTCTCTCCCCCCCCCCCCCCCTCTCTCTCTCTCTCTCTCACACACACACACACACACACACACACACACACACACAGACAAATGAGACAGGTGAGTTTCTTGGGTGTCAAGAGCAACCTGGGTCCCAAGTAATGTAGTCCCACCCCTCAGTAGCGTTGGTATTTTCCTTTTCATAATGGTAGGTAACACATAGATTTTTTGTCAGTAAGTGCTGAGAGATGGGGGGTCAAAGGCTTGGATCATATGAATAATTTTCATGACCACTATATACTTTTAGCTATGGCATGTTTTCCCCCTTCCACTAAAACTTCCAATTGCTCAAGATCAATGGATTTCAAGGAGCCCATGCATAAACAGAAATGCTAGAGGAAGTGCACTGTGTGGCAGAGGCTATCCAGTGCACATGAAACTTACACATAGGCTCCAAGCCCATTTTAAAATACTCAAACAAACCCTTCTGAGCGTTTTCCTTGGAACAATTTTGGGTGGGCTTTATTGTTGCTCTTTTATTAAAAAGAGAGAGAGAAATCCAGACTTTTATGAAAGATATACACAGAAAAATGTGTACTATGAAGCTCTGATACAAGAATACTGGACATGATATTCATTCTGTTTCCATGTTCAGATAAGTGCTGCACAATGTGATGGACAGCAGTTCATTATGCTCATTTTTAGTATAAGTCATTTGATCATGAGATTGCACATGTCAATTGACTAATATTTTTTTTCATTTTCAGGTCACAATTCTCATAAGTTTGGCTCTTGCATTCCTCGCCTGCATAGTGTTTCTTGTGGTATACAAAGCTTTTACCTATGACCACAGTTGCCCAGATGGATTTGTTTATAAGGTAAGAGATCTAAGATGGATGGACTGTCCCTGCTAATGATAGAATCTGATTGACTGTATGGGTACAATTTAGTCCTGCATTTTTCCTTTAGGACCAAAGACATCATTTGTCAAAAACATGCTGAAAAGTGGTTAGTACTTTAGGAAGCAGGGGCTTGCAGCATTCTCTGTCAGCTGCAATTATTTCAAATGCAATAGGTTTAGATCTGCAGATAGACCCCAACTATTGCTGTGTATTCCTTTCTTAATGAGCTGACAGAAACTGGCTCTCTGAGTTGGTTCATCATGAATATGACCCACAGTTTTGAGACTGACACTTATGTTCAATGAATGTTGGTTTTCTGATCAGTTTCCAGTTTCCTGAATCTGTGAAAATATGAAAGTACTAGCGGGGCCCGGCCACGCGTTGCGGTGGCAGTTGTCCTTCTCATCACAGTCCGCAACCCACACAGCTGTCCATGCAGGTCCAATGATCCGCAGCATAGCCTTTTGGGGTGGTCAAATAGAATCCCTCTTTCCCTTTTCAATTCACATTGTTATATGGTGGAGTCTTGTTTTTTTAGTATAAGGTAACCCTTTCCATTCCACAATGGAACTGTCCAGAGTGCGAATCCCGCTGTCCATGAGGCTGGTTGACACGCACAGTCCTGGCTTGAGGAAGGCAGAACTGGGGCAAGGAGGCTATCCCAGTCAGGCAGCAGAGGCAGGGTGGTGAGGCTGCTCTCAGGATCGGCGGCCAGCTCCCTGGGTTCTGGGGGCCATGTGCAAAAGAAGCAGAGCCGGTAGTGTTGGTTTGCTCCCACCCCGCGGATTTTCTTAGAAGGAAAAGGCAAACTCCAGCTCGCTTTTAGTAAAAAGAGAGCTGTGGCTAATATGTAAGTGAGGAAGTGGGTAAGTGATGGTTGGATGTGAGGGAGGGCAGAGTGAGGTGTGTGAGGATGAGCTGCGCGGTGTATGAGACTATGTGTGTTGTGTGGGAGCGGTGGGTGAGGCACAGAGAGTGAAAAGTTACCCATGCAGTGGGGGGGGGGGGGGGAACCCCACCTGACATCTCACACGGCAAAGTGTGTATGTGTTTCACTTCCATTCGTATTACCTAACAGTATTACCTATTTACTGTTTTAACTGCTCATCTCTGGCCATCTGCGTGAACATTCTAAGGGCATACCAAGCCCTCAGGCCACAGACCTGCTGCACCAACATTCTAAGGGTGACAGTTAAACAGAGCCAGCTTCATGGCCTGGTGCGCCAGGAAAAAGATGTTTTACCTGGCTCAGGTATGGACTTTCGGCGATTTGAAGGTCCGATTACCTGCCCAAAACAGGGAGGAACATCATGTGAAAATTTGGGGGCGATCTGTCCAGCCATTTTGGCGTTAGGGCATGACTAACAAAGTCACTGTTAGCTTTTTATGTATATAGATGTGCACATTCTTCTTAAGTATTGGTTCTGAAGTTGAATAAATATGTAATATATAAAATATGAGGATGGAGTTGAGAGGGTAAGCTGAGAGAATACATTGTGATAAAGCAGCCTCAGCATGAAGAGGAAATTTCAGATTATCACAGCAGACAATAAAACTATATATGTGTGTATGAAATCTAAGAAACTATAAAAGTGGCCAGAGCCTGGGCATAATGGCCTACCTAAAACGATACTGAAAGCCTCATGGCTGGTTAGAGACTTGAACCTGTGTAGGTTCCATCCTAACAAAACTTTGGCCCCTTTCAAACTGCCCTTATAATATACTGTTTGAGCAGCCAGTTGCTAATGGAATTTTTTGTGTGTCATTTCAGACACAATCATGTTGGCTCTTGGCTTCTAACAGATTTTCTTTTTTTTACCCCTCAGACAAAGCCATTTGCATCTGATTGGCATCCCAGGGCTCAGGCATTTTTATGAAAACTGCTTTCTCCCATTTTTAGTTCTTTCTTGTATTTCTGTTTAATTCTTCCAGCGTACTGTTTGAAGCGTCATACTATTTTTTCCTGCCTTTTCCTGTATTATGTTCTTTTTCAACAGCTCCATGCATGTCAATGGTGCTGCTATAGCACTAATGTTATGTAACATTTTTTTAAAAGCTGAAAGAGAACAGTGTGGAAAAAGGCAGGAAAAATAGGGCCCCTGTTTGAAATTACCAGAGTGCTTTAGAACACTTTAGAGACAGCTCAAAGACGGATTGAAAGGAGCTGAAAGAAATGCCTGTAATTGTGTTGCTTTACTAAGAATTGGGCCAACAACAGATGACATCCCGTTTACAATGGAAATATGAAAGGGGCCTTTATCTTTTTGACACTTGTAGTAGGACAAGAAGCTTTTATGGGGGAAAGGTTATTTATGCAATAAACTTAATATCCTATGACAACACTTTTTATATTAGTTAGGTATATCTTGAGCATTTTAAGGAGCATCACAGTTTAATTCAGTATTTATTAGTAGCTGCCAACATAGCTTCCACATGGCAAATCTGTGTTGACCTTTCTCTGAGGCTCATTCCGCACATGCAGAATAATGCACTTTCAAACTGCTTTCAGTGTTCTTTGAAGCTGTGCAGAATGGCAAAATCCACTTGCAAACAGTTGTGAAAGTGGTTTGAAAACGCATTATTTTGCGTGTGCGGAAAGGGCCTGACATTATGTATGTATCAAATGTGGAAGGCTCAAGGGTTGACAAAATGAACTTAATGGCAGATGGGAGAAAGATATGGCAAAATTCTGAATTAACATAGTCTTCTCTGATCACAATGTAAACATCACTAGAATTTCAATATAAATAAATCATGGGATCTTACAATAATTTAATACAGTTGATTTTGTGTACAAATATTCAGGCACACAATCCAATATCTATTTTAAATGTATTATAATATTCCTTATGTGCCTAACTTTTTTTTTTGGCAATGCTTGTGAAGTAAAAACATCTTGTGATTGTTTTATAGTACACTGAGTACAGGTCAGGTGGTGGTTGACGTATTTTCCATTGACTATGATTGCTACTTACTGATCCTCTTTTCTTTACCATCAGCATAAGCGCTGCATCCCAGCTTCCTTGGATGCCTACTATTCAGCTCAGGATTCCAACTCCAGGGGAAGATTCTACACCGTCATCAGCCATTACAGCATGGCTAAGCAAACCAGCTCACGGTCCGTCTCTCCCTGGCTTTCTTCGGGATCAGTAAATCATGAAGTCAAGGCCACCAAGACAGAAGGCCATTAAAGCAGTGTGGTGGTCAGGGGATAGGGGAGGGGAAAGGGGAAAAGAACATCGTGTCTCTAAAGCATTGCTCTAGTTCAGAGAGGGCGCCGTGCTTCTAGTGCAACAAGAATAAACTAACTCCAAGTGCAGGTGTCATCTTAATGGATCTTTCTTTCTCTTGCTCTCTTTCACTCCTTCTCTCTTTGGTGCATTGTTCTCGTTGATTTGTAACTAAGTCACAATCTTGTACAAAGGCATGTTAGGTGTTGACTATATCTTATAATGTACAAATATTTTTAAAACCATTGCTTAATATTTGTTAGAAAAATTAAAATTTAAAAACAAAAAAAAAGCAAAGGCAGATAATATTGACAAGGAAGCAGAAGAGATAGCAAATGAAATTATTCATTGCTCATTTGGTTTAGGAGATGGAGCCTTGAAGTGGGGGGAATAGGAGAACCACATTTGGTAGGCTTGGTTCATTAGAATATGGTGAGAAAAGGAATCTGTAACTACTCGTATAGGTGGAGAGGCTCTATATAATGCCACAGATCAAGAATCAAATAGTTCCTCAGTGTGTTCATATGCAGCCCAACTCAAAAGCTCCCAGAAGCACTGATGCAAATGGAACTATGCTTAACACAGAAACAAAGGGGAAAGTTCTTGTATCCAGGAAAGCTCATCTGTTCACAGGGCCCCCTACAACACACAATGAACCATCACAACAAGATTGCTATTTTGTATGTGTGCTATTTCTCAAGGAAAGAAACATTGACTATTTCTTATTTAAACATGTGAATGCATGAGTACAATACTTACACATTCAAATATTGCTTATCAGCTACCAATTGCAATTAAAATATTAACAACAAACCAGCCCTAAAATACCCCCCACAAAGGCAGGTGCCAAAGTCCAGTAGGGTCAAACCAAGTAGCCTGGCCAGTTAAGTAAATATGCTTTGTATTATGTCAAAAGCTTACAGAAAGATTCCATTAACATGGTCTAGAGGTGTGTTCCTGCTAGATTTTCATAAACAACCAAGATATCCTAGCTGTTCCTCACCCTGCTGAATCTCTCTTACCTTTTTCCAAGTTTCTTTTTTAAAAAAGTAATCTGTGGTTCAGTGTATAGAAGAAACAGGCAGAAAAAAAATCCCATGTACATTTGTGTGCACAATTGTGTATAACCTGTGATATTCACTCTGTTGCCATGGAGAGATTCTTCAGGATGAGTTTTTCACCCACTTTAGGTTCATTTTCCCTATGGACTATAAAGGCCAAATCTAAATACCACATTATGTGATGTGGAAAAACCCTATGTGACTAGCGTCACATTACAATTGGTGTTTTTTCTCCAGAAATAATCTGCATTCAATTGGGAAAAAGTTCACCGTGTTCCTTTAGGAGTAAGGTGAAAATACTTATTTTCCTATAATTACTCAGGTACTTGAATGCTAGATCCGAATGATGTTTTAATTTAAAAACTTCAACATGGAGCAGTCATTTACCAGAAACAGGGCACACTGGGTTTGTGATTTGTGAAGCATTAAAGTATTATTGATCCTCATTCTCAAGAATGAACTCCATGCTCATTTTGACACCAATAGACCACTCAAAGCCAACTCATGATGAAAAATACCCACATGAATTGGTACAGAGGCTCAATTTACATGTTATATTTGCAGAATAGTTACTGATCCCTTTTAGTTGGATCCCATGCTGCATCAACAATTTGTTGAGAGATTTCATACCACATAGAGTGCCCAGATCACTTAAGCATTTGACACATCAGTGTCAGTGGCCAGAATGGAATTGCAGTTCTAACATAGAAAACTGCTGGGAATTACTGTCCAATAGATGTCTTGGGATTCTGGTATTCAGATGGTAAATTCTCTGTCAGATTTGCTGGCTTTCAACATGAAATTTTCTTGGGAATGTGGAATGAAAAAACAAACACCTGAGATGACACAAATCACCAAACAGATCAAGACTTTAAATGTCACTTACCCAGGTGCAATGAAGGTTTGAATATGATATCTTGAAAAGTGTCTGATTGGTAAAGTATTGTAATCCACAGGAACATGTTATTTGTTTTTCTGAGTGGAACATTTAAAAATTCTTGTTTTGGTTTGCATCAGTTTCATCTCAGTTTTCATGAAGAATAGAAAACAGAGGGCATGTTCCACCAAAAATGACTCCCGTCCAATTTTTATTTTTGTTAACGGGATTTTCTGGGGGATGGCTGATATATGTATCTGAGTATGCCCAAATTAAATTAAATTAAACTGAACAGAATTCAAAGGAAAAGAACTAGGCAAAATTGAACTGGATTAAAGCCAGTAAAGTTTTTTCCCTCCATGTACAGTTCTCCTTTCTTGCAGAGACCCAGTCGAGCTAGTTCCAGCTGGTGGTGAGGATCTTAAAAAGTGAATTCCAAAGTCAGTTGTCTGAGTTAAGGTAAATGTTTATGTTTCATTTGCAAAGAAAGGCTCATTGAGCTAGAGACTGATTCAACAAGAGTCATGATAAATGGTTGTATAATGTAGCCAAAATTGTAGTGCCAAATCTCATTGTCTGACTTTAAATCCCTATCTCTACCCTTCCCATATCATTTTTCACCTGTAAATCCATTTCTCACCTAACATGTACAAATACATGGAAAAAAATAACAATGATAATGTCTAGATCAACCACTGGACAATTTATAATTTTGTGGTGTATTTTATGTCAGTAGGTAGCAGAGACTGAAGTATTTTTGGTGTAGTTCTTGACCTTTTCTGACAGGACAAATAAAGCTAGATGTGTCTGAGCGTCTTTGCTATTGTGGTACATTTGTTGTCTTTCATTTTCTCAAAAGGTGCGGAGGAAAAAGAAATGATGTGTGTGGGAGAAAGAACGTGCTTTAAATCATAAGTTGTTGACCTCCCAGATCTACTTCAGTTGGAATAGAGTGCAATGCATACATGGATTTTTCTTACATGCAAACGCATGCATGCATCTTAGTGGGATTGAGAGGCTGAGAGAATTAAGTGGTTGGGCTGCTAAATAGTTTCCAATACCTCTGAGAATCCCTTTGTTTTTTTCACAAGGGAAACAAGTACATGGCATCCTGATAGCATCCAAACACAAAATGAGGCAAACTCATTGATCTGAATATTGTTAAGCACACCCAACTTAGTATTTGATTATATGATGTTTTCATTGGCTGTTTTGTTCATTAATTATTTACCAAGCATTTTTATAATCTGTCTTTTCCCCATGTAAGGGATCAACAGATAAATTAAAACATAATATCTTCAGATAAAGCCTTTGTAAAACAAACCATCAAAAGATAATAAGACAAAAAATAAGTGTGGTCTCCTATTTCAGTTGAGTTTGAATGCTTTCAGGAAGAGAAATGCTTTTGTTTGGTCTAGAAGAGCAGTTGGGATGATGCCAATTTCATCTTTCCAGGAGAGAATTCCACAAGCTGAGGCTGGCTGCTGAAAAAGGCTTCAACAGGGTTCCAGCCAACTTAACCTCAGCCAAAACTGGTTCTGGCAGGAATGCACCATGCATAGATATTAACATATTTCTAAAATATAATCAAATCTTGAATAATTGCTTCTCTGACACAGCCCACAAAAATCAGATTGGATTAACATCCACATTGAAGAATTTCCAGAGTAATTTCATTGTGTAGCGTCACTGCATAAGATTTTTCTCCAAATTACCTATTTTTAATTTATAATGGCTTGGATCCATTCAACCATTCCACTGTTGGTTGACTACATATAAGCCAATAAGTAAACAAGTAAACAAACAAATACTATTTTACATAGCAGTTTAATTTAAAATATTTATATGCCACCTTTCCATATTAACTTGATTTGGTTTCCAGTAACAATCATACAACTGTAGTGTACAATAAAACAATATAAAATACTATGAAACAAACAACATAATCAGTATAAAAACAGTCTGATACATCAGTGTTACTATTAGTTTGTCTACTAAGATGTAAATTTGAAGAGTACAAAATATTGATCTGCAAACACCAGTGAAAAAAGACCAACCTACAAATTAGCAATTCATTAAACACACAGGTATATCAGAAAGCTCTAGCCTGGTGAAAGAAAGTGAGCAGATTTGGTGCCAGGCAGACAGTGGAATGAAGGCACTTCGCACACGAGATGCTCCAACAGATATCATAACCAACAAACTCTGACTTTCTTTTACATATAAACATAAAGATATAAATTCTATGGAGAAAGTTATGCAGTAGGTGATTTTTTTTAAAAAAATGCTGATTTCAAAACACTGCATATAGTTTTTAAATATCCCTGAATCACTTCCTTTTCTAAGACATTTAGGGCTTATCATCCCCTCCCCCTCCCACACACACACTTTTATTCTGTTTGGGATTCAATAATTCATAGGAATATGTTCTCCAGAAGTCTTCCTCAGGTTTGCTGTTAAACAGAAAAAAGTGTGTGTGTGTTTGGGGTGTGTGTGTGTTCAGGTAGTGGTGGGATTCAGCAGGTTCGCACCACTTCAGCAGAACTGGTTGTTAAAATGGTGCTTGTAAACAACCAGTTGTTAAATGATCTGAATCCCACCACCAGAACTGGTTGTTAAATTATTTGAATCCCACCACTATGTTCAGGCCCTAATTTAAGACTTTCTTGTCAGCCAAGAAAGGACAGGATACTAACCTCCAATTGAAAAACCAGCAGTTGATCAAATGTTTCTCAAGCACCAAACAGAAACAGGCAGCCCTCTTAAAAGGTCACAAACAGACAAAAAACATGCTAGTCATTAAGTCATATCAATACACAAGGGGATTAATTTTTGATGATGTGCTAGCTGAAGAGTCAATGTAATTCAAACTGAGTAATATTAATTTGGAAATCCCACCAGCACAGTCTCTTGCCAGGTTATTTCCTTCTCTTGAAAGAACCACTCTCTTCATCTGTCCCAGGGCTCTGGGAGTGGATGATGAATCATGCTGTGAAATCTGATCTAGGGATTTCAGAATCATCCCTAGAAATATTTGCTACCAAGGTATTGTCAGGGATAGTTACCATAATCTTTGAAAACTATCATCTGCAGTTAGAATTCTGTCATTTTCTTTTGTTAACCGAGACTGAAGCAATAGACAAGAATATAGCTGTGACACCTGACTTTTACGTTAACCAGTTTAAGAATTAAATTACTGTTCTCATTTGGGTCACCCAGTACACAATGCAATCTACAGCAGGGAACTTGGTAATCACAATGTAATAGATTCTCAGATTTGTTTCATATACTTCCTTGAGACACATGCAGACCACTGATGAATTTCTTGGAAGAATATAACTTTGGGCTTTTGATTCTCAATTTTCACCTTCTGGAACATTTATAAAACAATATTAAGTGAAGATTAAAATCATGACAGCACTTTATCAACTGTCTATAGTGACAGGAATTAATTTCATTTATCTGTCACCTTCCAAAAGTTAAGGGCAGTCAGCATATATGGTATTTTCTTTGTGTTAAATGCACAGTTATTCTGTCCATAGACTTGGTACATTGGTGACTGGCCCAAGAGCAGTCTATGGTCTTCTTGGCTGACATTTGCCAGTATCTGTGTCTTCCTGTCCAAGTCTAGCATTCTTGTCCCAACAACACACTGAAGGGCTATGCAAACTGAACATGTAATCACATGCAGTTTCTGGATCACATGCAGTTTCTGGATCACATTCTGCTTCCTCTGAATGAACCAAGTGAAGTATAATCCTGATAATGCATGTGAGAGGGAAATATACTGCCACTGTGGCATGCATGAACCACAGACTAAAGCCATAATAAGACGATGTGACCCTTTTAGTTTCATATGGTAAATATTCCTTGTAATCATGTTCCACCCAATATGATGGTGGCTGGTATTTGCCACATCAGGAAACCTTTAGTTAGTTAATTCCCCATCCCCTTTTTCCTCTGAAATGCTAAGTATGTGGAGGTGCACACACTGGCAGCAGTCACCCTGTGAAACTTAAGTAGCGGGATGCTGGGACCACCATGGTACTGTCAGGGTACTTGGTGAACACAAAGGCTGAGTACCTCTCATGCCCATCCACCCAATATGAAAACAAAGCTCTATTAGTTTTCTAGGAAAGGGTTCTAGGATTTTCTGCTTCAGAGGAAAGGGTAAAATCCCCCCCCCCCCCCGCAGTCTGACTACCATTTAATTTACAGGAAAATTTCTCAGGGGCCACTGGTGACCAGGGCCAAGCAGAATCAAGCAGGGCATAGCAATTTATGCCTGAGCCTCAGAGCTCTCATCAGTCATGGAAGTTTGTATCAGCTCATCAACAATATCTTTCTGCACTGATTCCAGATTTTTTTTTTGTGGGGGTGGGGTGGTGGGGGTGGTGATGAAATGGGTGAGCTAATGCCCACAGTGAGCCCCTCTGAGCTAAATGACTCTGTGATGCTGAACTGTGACACAGCAAGGACTGCTCAGCTTGATTTTCTGAAGACCTGTTTTTACTTCCCTGACCTCTCCTGGGTCTCTCCTGAGTGAGGTCAACATCATCCACAGCCACCTACCTTCAAGATCATCTCAAAATACTAACCATATAATCTTCTGATTAGTTACCAGGATCCAGTAGCTCAGCCCTAGAACTCTACCTTGATGAGTGGCACCAAGGAGACACAGTTCTAATAAGTTATTTCAAATATAAAATGGATTCGGTTTTCACAGCAGTTTTTAAGGCAAAATTTCACCAGACAGATGATTTTAGAGAGCAAGCATGGTGCAGTGGTTAAGAGCAGAGAGACTCTCATCTTGAGAACTGGGTTCAATGAGTAGATCCCCCTCTCCTCCACATGAAGCCTGCTGGATGATTTTGGGTCAGTCACAGTTCTCTCAGAACTCTTTCAACCCATAGGGAGGCAGGCAAGGGTAAACCACCTCCAAAGGTCCCTTGCCTTGAAAAGCTTAAGGGGTCACCATAAGTCTGCACTATCCACCATCAGATGACTCTATTCATCAACAATACTAGCCAATGGCAGCTTTTGTTTGTGATATTGATCTTCTATTTCTGTGAGCAGCTATGAGAATCTTCCAAGTCCCTTCCTAACCATGTTCAACTGATCTCTACTTATTTATCTTTGGAGTGCAATTATTTCCCAACTTGTGAAGGAACTATGGTTTTAAACGTCACAAGGTGAATCAGCCCTTTGAAAACTACTCAGCACTGTTCTAAACTTGTGAATAAAGTTGTCATGATAGCTAATATGGGAAACAGTCCTTTTAAACTTGGATGAAAACCAAAACAAATCTGAGGGTCTGGTGGCACCTCAAGGACCAGCAAAGACCAGCAAATCGATTACACCACAAACTTTTGTGAGCTACAGTCAAATTCATCAGATGTGCAATGAAGTATTAGATTGTTGGCAAAGATACATGTACCCAAAGCTACAAACAGTGAAAAGTGGGGGGGGGAGGGGAGGAGGTTGGAACAAGGAGAGGGAGCAGCACACATTTGTGCTGGTGGATTTGCCTTCAATGGGGCACTTACCCTGGCAGAGGGGTAAATTTGCTGTTGTGCAGCTGCTGGGACATGGTGACGGACGCAGAGCACTGGGACATGGTGCCGGACACAGAGAGTCAGCATCCCAGCACCTGTGCTGCTACTGCCTTTGTAGTGGGGGCAGGCTGGAAGCATAGCCGGGGGAAAAGCTGATGTTTGCTGGCTTCCTCCCGGCCATTTGTTGCCTTACCGCTGGCAGCTGATACTTGAGGCTTAAGCCACTGAGAAAGTGAAGTAAGTCTATTGAGTCCCCATGGGGGAAACTTTTTCATTTTGCAAACCTCCCCACATTGCTGGGAAGCCTCTATGGGAGTGGTAGGGCAGCTGCGGGCCTGCGCTACTGTGTCTGGCCGCCTGGCTGCTTGGATGGGGCTGTGAGTCAAAAGAGTAACAATCTACTCAGAGTGTGGATGATTCCTAACTGCTGATGGATCTGAATTATGTGTATAAACCTTAATGGAGAATTACGCATATAAACCTTAATAGACAATTGCTTTTTGTAGAACAACTAGAGTTGAGTCCAGTAGCACCTTTAAGGCCAATAAGCTTTTCAGGATATGGGCTTTCCACAAAGCTCTCTTTGTCAGTGAGCTGACTAACCCTAGTCTCTACAGAGTCACATCTAACAATATCAAATCTGCATAAGAATTCTAACTGACCCTCTGAAACTCTTCTAGTGAAGCACTGAAATCTTTAAGTCTATTATTAAGGCTTATTAGTTCCTAGGGCATTGAATTGCTCCGCCACTGGTTTTAGCTATCTGGTTGTTCAATGATGTCTTTGACAAAAGGGCATTTCTTGCCTTCTTTGTATTGATCCAATTTTACATATACTCCCAGAATTGTGGAACTGGTAAATAAGCACCTCCCCTCCAGCTCATCATCCAGGTGAACTCTGCAAATACCCTTTTATTCCCATTAACTTGCAGGCTCATATTTGGCACTACAACATGAAATTCTACCCTGTGATACCATTGCTTAAAATTAAACATTACACCTTTTGGTGTAATGGGGGTCAATCCTGAATTAGTAATAGGGATTTATTTATACCTAGATCCATCAAAGGTCTAGGCCAGGTTTCATTTTCAATGCAAAACATTACCCCTAGAAAGGATAAAGAACAGATCTGAGTGTCTGGGCACTCTTGGAGGTGCACAGGGCATTCCCTAAATAATTGCAGGAAATTCTCCACACATCAGGAATTAGGGGGAAGACTTGCAGATAGATTTCAGACTTAACATTTCTTGTCTAGAAATTCAACAGTGACTGGTGTGAAGAAAAGCCCCATTTTAAATGACCAAACTGTGAGTCCTTATGATATCACTATGGACATACACCAAATTGAAATGCAGCCGTCATATCTCTTACACAATGTGGTGATTAATCTGCGGAACTGGGTTTGATTCCCCACTCTGCCATATGAGTGGCAGACTCTTATCTGGTGAACCAGATTTGTTTCCCCACTCCTACATTCCTTCTGTTGGAATGACCTTGGGCTAGTCACAGTTTTTGGAACTCTCTCAGCCCCACCTCATTGTGGGGAGAGGAGAGGAAAGCAGTTTGTAAGCTCCTTTGAATCTCCTTTCAGGAAAGAAAGGGGTGGTGGTTAAATCCAAATACTTCTTATTGTGAAAGGGTGCTTGGGGTTCATCTTATCTATATCTCCTCTCTCTGTCAAGACCATTATTTCTCATCCATCCTTCATCAAAGGACGGACATCAGAGCAGCAGATCTACTTGTCATTATCATATTTTATTCTAACTAGAATCCTGAGGTAGATCAGGGTGAAAGAGTGTGACTGGCCCAAGGTCATCCAGTGAGTTTCATGGCAGAGTAGAGATAGGCACATTCTTTCAAAATTAAATGGGATTTTCTCTCCAGTTTGCCATAGGATTGCAGCCTCACCTTGTTAACTGAGAAGTATGTAACACTTGCAAGGATAAATATATATTTTGAGAAGTTGTCCAATGTCTTCAGTTGAACTTCCATCTAAAATAAGTATGCTTGGGGATGCAAACTTCTAGCCTGACCCTCAGTTAATAGATCAGTGTTAGAAGCCAGGTTCTTAAATCCTAATGAAGTTACAACAATATACTGTACTGTACAGGCTGCTACTCACTTTGCTAGCAGAAAATCAGTTTCTGGGATCAACAGATAAAAAGGGTCTCCAGGATTAAGACAGGGAAAGGTCTTCTTCAGCCTGAGACCTTGAAACTTTACTGTCTGTTAAGATTGGATGGACCAGTCATTTGACTCAGTATAAGGCAGCTCCATATGTTAACAGAAAGAAGAGCTCGTCAAAATTCATATGCTATCCCAATTTTCTCTACCAGTTCAGTAAAAATCCCCTGGGAACTCCTAGAGTTCAAATGGATAGATCTGGTTGAAAATGACAAATCGATTAATATTTGAAAATGTGTCATAAAATAGCTTGTAAGCTTTTTTCCCACATTAAAGAGGGTGGGGGAAAAGATGGCTTCTAATATTCTGCTGCATATTGATACGGACTCCATCTCCCTCACCTGCCACAACAAGTCTCTGCGGCCCAATGTTGACACTCGATGACATTATTAAGAGGGAACATTTTTCTATTTTCAGTAACACTTGAGATTTTAAAAAGTGCAACACTTTTGACTATCATATTGAGTATTAATAATAATTTGACACAAAGAGTCAGAAATTGGGACAGCAGAGAGACCGAGGTCCTTGTAATACTGATATTACTGTCAGGTGCTATATCTGTGATAAGTTCAGTCAATTTAAATGTAGAATAATTGGGTCCCTTCAAGTATTCCATCAAAGCAAAAGTGACCACATTTCTTTGTAGTAAATTGCCAAGGCAATCTGCAAATATAAGAGGTCTGCTGGTTCAGACCTGTGGTCTATGGAGCCCAGCATCCTGTTTCAAACAGTAGCCCACTGGCTGCACTGGAGGGGTAATGGATAGGGTAGAGAGGCCAAGGGCTTCCATGATACAGCCTCATGACACCAGTGTTCAGGGTTGTAGCTTCATAAAATAGTGCTTAGGGTTCATCCTGAGCACCGTGTCCCCCACCCCGCCCTGAAAGCTCTGCCCCAGCCCTGAACTCCTTGTGGAGTTCGGAACAGAGGCGCAACAGGGGTTGCCCAGCCCCAAATCTCCACGTGGAGATTGAAAGTGGCAAGGGCCCATCTGATCCTGGCCTCAGTGAGGCTTGGGCCTAGCTTTAAACTGCAGCCTTCCAGCCTGCAGCTTAGAGCTCAAGCCAGAAGCCATGATCAGACTGAGCACTGAGGACTGACACTGTTGGCTCTGCCCCCCAAACTCCACATAGAGATTAGCCAGCTTGCCAGTGTTCAGCTCTGCCTTTGCCCCAAACTCCATGGGGAGTTTCAGACTAGGGCGAAGTTGCGAAGGGTGTGTGGCTCTGCAATGCACCCCAAGGAATTGGTGGCCAGGGCTGTAGATCCCCCCTAGTTATGCCACTGCCAGAGTTTACAGGTCTACTGCATCTGAATGTGGAGATTTCCTTCAGTCATCATGGCTAGTAGCCATTGATGGATCTACCCTCCACATCTGTCTAATCTCCTTATAAAGCTATTTCTGTTATTTAGCAGTGGGAATGTGGTGTGGTATAACTTGATATTATTAGATCTTGGAAGGTAAGCAGTGTTGGTACTTGGATGGAGGACTACCATTAAAGATTTTGCAGAGGAACACATTGGCAAAACACCTCCATTTTTAATTTGTCTTGAAACTTGAAAGCCCCTTGCTGTAGTCACCATAAGTTGGTCACAACTTGATGGCACTTATGTACGTACAGATGCTTTTAACTGTCACTAAATCCACTGGAAGAAGAAGAGTTTGTTTTATATACTGCTTTTCTCTACCAAAAGGAGTCTTAAAGTGGCTTACAATTACTTTTCCTCCCCCCCCCCCGGCACCTTGTGAGGTAGGTGAGGCTGAGAGAGTTCTGAGAGAACTGTGACTAACCCAAGGTCACCCAGCAGGCTGCATGTGGACAAGTGGACAATCCATATGGAGAAGTGGGAAATCAAATCCAGATTAGAGTCTGTCACCCTTAAGTTCCTCAAAAGAGTCCTGTTTCTCTTCCCTGTCATGTTCTTTTATGAAAAAGAACTCACCAGTGACAGGCCTGACAGTGACCACCAGAGACTCTCTACCCATGCCACTTGGCCTGGGCTGGTTCCAATGGCCATCATGTAACTGATCCCAGCACTGGTGGCCACTCTATAACTCAGGAAGACTTTTCCCAGGGAGAAGCTATTAGAAGAGGGAAGGAGGAAAAGCTGAAGAGTGGAGGAAAGACAAAGGCCGTTTCTGCACGGCCCATTTATGACGGCCTGGGGGTGCCAAAAAAGGCGCCCCCAGGCCACCGTTCGCACAGGCGCCGCTGCTGCAACGCAGCAGCGGCGACCTGACTCTTCTTCCCTCCCCCCAGGGCGGTGTCAAGCCGCCCTAAACAACAACCCTTTAAAGGGTTGTTGTTGGGGAGGGAGCGTCTTCCCTGCGGCGCGGTGCGAACCGCGCCGCCGGGAAGACGCTGTCTCCCGTCTCCAGCCCACTCATCGTGTCCTCCTCGTGCGCCTGCGGGCGTGCCAGCCCGCCCACACTGTCCTCCGACCTCCAGGGGGGTCGGAGGGGCAGCGATGGCAGACTCTGACACGAACAACGGTCAGTGAGGAAACAGAGAGGCGACTCCATCGCGGGCCGCCTGCCTCCGCCTGCGTCCTCGCCTGCTCGCACGCCATTGCGGCGAGCAGCTCACGCCGGCAGAACTCCTGCCGGCGTGGGGGCGCCTCCTGGCCGTGCAGAAACGGCCAAAGTTAGGTTGGCAGATGGATGGTAGGGGAGAATGAAGCAGGAAAAAGGGTGAGGCTATGTGGCTGCCAGATAAAGAGAAAACAAAGGGGAGGGGATACAAATGAAAATGATATGCACTCTACAAGTCATTGTGGCTGCTGGAAGTGAAGGACTCTGTGCTGTCTCCTGCCTCAATGTCAGAGAGGGATCAGCAAGTCAGAAAGCTAGAGAGGGTCAAGACACTGGGCACCTTTTCTATACTGCTCTGACACTATCCTACACTATTTGATGTGTAGGTTGCAACTCTCAGGAAACTTCCTTCCTGCCCACCCGCCTCTCCTCCTCTTTCCACCATTCTTGCACACATTCCTCCATCTTACACCATACAGACAGCATTTCTCACCATCCAGCTAAACAGATTAGGATAGAGAACCTACCTCTCCAGTTTTTTATCCAGAATGTTCATAATAAAACCTCCTCTTATTAGGCATTTCCCGGACAGACAAAATATTTCGGGGGAAAACAAAGATTATACGTACTGGGATGTTTCTATCTCGGTTTCTTCCTTCGCAGCCCACCAGAGCATTCAGGCCGTGAGGAAGAACTCCAGGTGGTTACGCCCAGCCCCTGGTTTACTTTCATTTTCCTCACCAACATTGCCACGCATGCGCAACCTGTCTCGTTTTTCTGATGTTCTGATTGGCTGCAGGCGGTGAGGCAGGAAAAATAAACCCACAGTTTTGTCTCCCACAGTGTTTGCATGGGAGCGGGAGCAGAACATTTTTTTCAAAAGAATTGCCAATTTATCATTTTTTAAAAGCCGCGGGATAAGGGAAATCTCGTGGGGGGAGGGGTCGAATTAGACTTGGAAGCCATGTGGAAGTCATGGTCGAACTGGGATGTTTCACCTCCTTATCCCAGGATATATGGGCCATGTGAAAAATACCTTAGTTAGAAACTGACTCCAAGCTTCTTTTGTTTTCAGCATACACACATGCCTGGGTAAGCTTTGCTGTGTTTTGTCTCTGTGCAGTGTGCTGTAATGGAAAGGTATCTCTTACCAGCAAGAGATGCTGATGGTGGATACCCCTCTATTGTGTGTTCTTGGGTATACTTATGGAAAAGTAAAAGAGCTGCTAGGCTTCCCTGGCTGAATTTAATGCTCAGTCTCACCTTGGCATTTTCAGTCTCTTGGGGGAAAAGATTTGTAATCTTTAACTATCTAACTACAAGCAAATAAATCAAAAGGAAAAAAAGTCTAACAAAGCCTGCTACTACACAGAACAGAACCTGGAATGAGCCTTAAAACTTGAACAACAACAAAACTGAAAGACAAATGCTACTAAGAAATCTGCCACTTTAGTATTCTCACTTCCTCCTCCTACCACCCAACACCATTATACTACTCCAAATGTAATTAACAACAACAATTTGCCTTTGCTTGCGAAAATAAATATATAAAGGGGGAGCAAAAGAGATGGACTAGCCCACTAATTGGTTTTGAGTTGCAGGGAATTGGTTTGGTGCGTGACTGTTTGACAATGCAATCCACCTTGCACAAACATATGGTATTTTAATTCACTTGGGGACTTCAATGTCAGTGCCCGTCTTCGAGCCTAAATCATCAAACACAGTAATAAGTTAATTAAAACAGAGATTAATTCCTCTTGCTTTACAAATAAAATAAGAAGGATGTTTGAAACAAACTGACTGTAGTTTTCTTATACACACACAGAGAGAGATTTGGGAAACAATCTGTCAAGCCCAGTGACTGAAGTCGGTGGTTTGGAAAGGTTAAACTCCCCTTGGGACTGCAGTGTGAGGCCTACACTGCACTGGCTCTCAACCTCAGTGTGATTCTTCATGAAACACTCCCTGTTTCTTCCATAATGGGAAATAATTCATTGTAACAAAAATTGATGAATTTCAGCAAAAATTCAGCAAAACTTGTAAAGGGCTGAACTCTGCTAGCAACCTTGAAGGGTACACTGAATAAGAGAAAGAAAAACAAAAACTGTTATACATGTTCATTCTAATGGGACTACTTTTTCAAATCCGAAAATGAAGTGCCTGAGTTGCTTTTCACATTATTACATCTGAACAAAATCCTGGGATGACAGGAAGAGAGGCCTCTGTATATCTGGGCCAGTTCCCTCCTGTGATTCCTCCTGGGTCAACCAATGTGACTCCCACTAAGTTTCCAGAATTTCTTGATGTACTACTGTATTGATACTACCTTGACTTTCTGAGCTCAGAATCATTGAGTAAAGTGTTCTAACCTAAATCAATTGATGCTATAAGAGAGAAAATCATAGGTAAGCACTTTTAAGTCCTATCAATATGACAAGAGTGTAAAACATTATTTCATCTCTGTATGCTTTGACTGAATTGTGTCCTATGTTAAGGCAAGCAAGCTAGCCTGCAATAATAACTGGGTAGCCTCTGGTCATATGGGAAGCAGACCGATGTATTGGTGAAGGTAGCATACTGTTTTGACATAACAGATGCTCAGTTAACAAGAAAAAAGCATCTTCTTAATGAATATCAATGCTTGATTTATTATTCTTCAATGGAAGGACAGCTGAGGCCACAAGGAAATGGAAAATGGATGGTAAAGAAGCAGGATACATTTTGTATGAACCAAAATGGATGGTAAAGAAGCAGGAAACATTTTGTATGAATCCAAAGAAGTTGCTTGAGCGGCTGCCAGACATTTTGGCTTAATTTACAGCAGCATCTTTTCTTACTTTCTTGCCAGCGGGAAGTCAGTGAGTGATATAAAAAATCAATTTGAATTCCTATCCATGTACTGCCTGAAAACCACTAGATTCAGCATCTACTCAAAGGGAGAGTACTGTAATTGAGATGAAATACTCTTGTGCTCTCCTTGAGAAAGAATGTCTTCATTCGATTCTCTAGAAACTATTCCTTTTTGTTGTTCAAGGCAGCTCTATGTTTTTGTCACCCATTGCACTTTTTATTCCTGAACAGTAGGAAAGAAAACACTAAGCAAGACAGAGACTTCAGAAACAACACAGCCAGAGCTTGGAATCTCTAAGGAGACAAAAACACACTGCAAATGCTCTTTGACTTATGGATGCAGGAATAATTATTTGATTATCTCAATTTTTAAAAATCTGCAATATTCAAAATTCAACATTACCTTGATGGCAATTATTGTTTTCTCACAGGGGGAACACCCCATTTGTTTGCAATTTAGCAGTATTTTGAGTATTTATGTATCTATGTATTCAGCATAATGGCAGGTTGGGTAGCTGTATTTGGCACATAACCACAGCAATAAACACAAGTCTACTAGGAATGTCGAAGACATTCTCACATTCTTTGGTTTGACATGAATCCCAGGTTCTTTTGTACTGTTGGTGGAACAGCAACCATGGAATATGTTTGATTCCCTGTCAAGGTTACAGTGTAAGCATATTTTCCTCACAATTTTATTTTATTTTCATCATATGTGTTGTATCATTTGCTTTATCCATTTTGTTTATTTGGAGTGCCACACTCTGTTCCCTATGCTACTTTGTGCCTAGAAGCTGGACTACATCTTCTGGAGACCAGGGCTTGATGTATAATGTTCAAGCACTGGATTCAGCTTTGCTTCAGGCTTGGGATGTAAGCTGTCCTGCTCTGGACTTTGGAGAGGCAGCATAAAAAAAATCTCCTAAATAAATAAGTAATATGGAAAGGTCATGCCTCAGTGGGAGAGCCTGCACAAGGTCCATGATTCAATCACTGGCATCTCCTGTTAAAAAGGATAAAGTAGCAGGTAATGTGAAACACCTCTGCCTGAGCCCTTGGAGAACGGCTACTGCTGGCAGTCTGAGGAGACAATGCTGGTTATCATGAACCTATTATCAGATTTAGTATAAGATGCCTTAATGTCTTTGTGTTTTTTTTATGGTCCCATGATTTTAGTCGGCATCCATGGAACTTGAAGGTTATAATCTCCCTCAAATGAACAGAGAGGAAAAGGACATACCTCTGTGTACACAACAACAATATTCATAACTAATGATTAAAATAAAGTAAACAGATTATGTTGACTAATCTAAAACTTTCTGTGCCTGAAAGAAGCTGATTGATTTCTAAAGAGAAAAAATATATAAGAATTGAATGGTCACAGCAGATTATGGATGGCCATTGTTGGAGTGGGAAAGTCAGAGTTTTGCAGTCTCATTCACATGGCAGCCATTTTCCCTGACTCTTGTGGCCATCCCTTCTCCTCCTCCTCAGGGTACTTTTCATTTGTGTTTTTAAATCAGCAGTTGAATAATGCTATATCATAATGTTTTAATGATCTGTGTAACATGTTCTCTGATTCCCAGCTTCTTTTAATTTAAGCAAAAGAGTTGGTTTTTATACCCGCTTTTCTATATTTCCAATGAAGTGACTTACAATCACCTTCTCTTCCTTTGCCTAGAATGGGCACTTTTTGAGGTAGGTCGGGCTGAGAGAGTTCTGAGAGAACTGTGACTAGCTTAAAGTCACCCATCATGCTTCATGTGTAGGAGTAGGGAATTAAACCAGGTTTTCCAGGTTAGAGTCCACTGCTCCTGATCACAAAACCATTCTAAGTCTCTAGCTTCTTATGTTGTGGTGATATAAGGAGAAATTCTCTGCAATTGAAAGGTCTTAAAAATGAAAGCTTGGAATTCAGGTAGCCATAAATAATTTTTGTTTTAACAATATAACAATATTCAATTGCTAATTTAAAAAAACCTGAAAAAGTCTTAGGGGCCCTAGAGCAGAGGGCAGAGAGGTCTGGCTGTCACTGGATGGACTACAGTAGGGAAAATGCCTTTTGTAGAAAACACTGCCCTTTGCTCATTTCTATATACAGAGACATTCATTCTAGAATTTACCCTTATAATTCAACCACTGAGACAACATTTTGTTTATGAGATGGAACCCAGCTGCAAACTTGTAAATGACAGAAAGGAAGGGGGCAGGGGATGAGCCATCAAGAAGACCCAAGCACAGAGTACTTTAGTGATTACGTATGCTAACATCTCTATATAAAGTAGTAATGATTTACCATCTCACATCTTGCTAGAATGTAGCATCTTAAAGGACAGAGAGGGAGAATGTGGCTAGAAAGTTTTCTCTTCCTCTTTGTAGCAGGAAGATCAGAATGTCAGTGTGGGGCATTCTGCAGGGTAGATAACAGATTTCCAGGAAAAAGAGACAGAAGCTGTCTCCTATCTGGGACAGCTCTTTGGAGAGGCACAAGGCATTAAAGACTAACAGTGCAACCCAAAGAGGGAGGACCACTTGTGCAACCCCTTGAGTCCCCAAGGTCCAGATTCAAAGGCCCTTTCCACACATGGGCAGAAATGAGCCTCCACCAGCATAATTTATGCCGATGGAGGCTCTGGGACCTTTCGCACACTAGCGTGCAAGCAGCCCACACTCCGCATGGAGCTGCCTCTCGGTCAAGCCCTCCACTCACGATCATGTCCAGCATTGCCCTGGAGGGCTGCAGGGACCTGCCCACGCTGCCCTCCGACCTCCAGGGGTCGTAGGGCAGCATGGGCGGGTTCCTGCAGCCCTCCAGGGCAACGGTAGACCTGACGGTGAGTGGTGGCGACGGGGGAAGCAGCGTCTTCCCAGTGGTGCAGTTAGCACCACACCACTGGGAAGACGCTCCTTTGCAAAAACCTCGCTTATTTTGTGAGGTTAAAAGTGGCGGCTTCACACTGCTTTCAGGCGGCCAGGATGGCGCTGCCTCCTGTGCGAACAGCCGCCCAGGGACAGCGTTTTTGCAGTCCCTGGGCCGCTGTATATCACCCGTGCAGAACGGGCCAAAGTCTAAAGTAATTCTAAAAAACTCAAAATGTAAATCCAGTTTATTAAACTTCAAAGAAAGCATTTGTGAAAACATTCCCAAAGATATCAACACTGGTTCACTAACCACTATCCTATAACTGAGTCCTCTTCACAGTTCCTTGCAGATAGTACCGTATTGTAGGTTCTTCCTGAGACCAAGTCTGGAGCAGAATCTCAAAACAATCCATCTTGCCACAGGCAGGAAATCTTCCTGGAAAAACACCAAATGAGTCTTCCAGCTTGGTAGTTGCCCTAGGAGCAGTTCCCCCTTTCTCCTGGCAAGACAAGATGGTGCAGCTCTGTACTAGGGTGCTTTGGTGCAACTATGGCAAGTCCTGTTCATTTTTCTCTCAAATCACTGCCCTTCTGAAGGATTGCTCAGTTCTTTCCAGGTACTGCATTTTTCATAGAAGACAGTTCAGTTCTTCCAGCTAACAAATTCAGATTTCTGGTCTGCCCTTTTTCAGCTTTGCCTTTTAGTGCTTTAGTGCTTTTGCCTTGAGTGCTTCTCAATCAAGCTCTTTTGGCTAGCCCAGTCCTGCTTTTGGCCACCTTTTAATGTTCTGGTGATCATTTCAACAGCATGCCCTTGATCCTTTGCTAAATATACAAATTACCACAAGTCTATACACATATCAGCTATCTGCTAGTCTTTTCTGGCCTAAATTAAATCAACATATCTGTGATCTAGTAATGAGATTTAGGTCTAAAACTCTATATTTTTTAGTACAGACTTCACTCAGAAGCCAGTGTGACCCCAGCACAGATGTAAATGTTACTTGTGCCAGCAGAAGGGGCATTTATGCTGGTGCAAGGGCACTTATGCCCGTGCCAGAGAGCTGTAAGCCAGTGCAATGCTTGGGCAATAGAGCAGCCAGGAAGGCAGTGCTCCTTCGGTGCAGGAGCCTTTGCTAGAGCAGTGGTTCTCAACCTTCCTAATGCGGCGACCCTTTAATACAGTTCCTCATGTTGTGGTAACCCCCTAACATTTATCCATTTTACAAATGGAGAACACTGATGCAAAGTCTTAGGCGACCCCTGTGAAAGGGTCGTTTGACCCCCAAAGGAGTCGTGGCACACAGGTTGAGAACCGCTGTGCTAGAGGGAGTGTTCCTGGGATCAATGCCAGCTTCAGTTGACTTCCTGAATCCTTTTGGCTTGGGACTACCCTAATTTGCTGGCATGGACTTATACCAGCAAAATTGGTGGTGCAGCTCATTGAGCTACTTGTGCCACTTTCACGGGGGAAGGGGCAGCATTACTGATGGTTTCCTGGCCACGGTGCAGCAAGCCTCTTAGGAGGCAATGCTGCTGTCAATTGCTGTGGTGATACTGGCCATGGTGTAATTACCTCCCTTTCTAATGGGGATTAGAAAGGACAGGTTGGGAGGATTTAAGCATTTTCCCTTGCACTATTTTTCTGACCTGACATAGCCCAAGGGAGCTGCTATTGGGTTGGTTCAGACAAACATAGTCGTCATTTGCTTACCCATTCATGTCTTGTTCTCTCTTCAGAATTTGCCATTTTGTCAAACAATCTTTCCTCCCCCAAATCAAAGTTTTAAGCCCTGCTATTTCAAGCAGTTTGAAAGTATATTTTTCCTGGATAAGAAAATGAAATCCCTTGAGTGCTTCTTTATACCAGCAGCAATCATCTCACTATTAATGTCTTCTTCTCTCCTAATTTACCATTAGCATTTGATGAGACTGATGTACATTTATATCTTCAACGAAGGAACCCCCCCCCCTCCCCGGGCCACAAAGCACTGCCGCTGGATTTGCATGAACTGTACCAAGTTGAAATTCAAACCTTGCTAATTTCACCTTCAAATTGCTAATGTCACCTTTTCTCCTTAGAATATATTGCTAGATTCAGCTCTTTCAAAGGGGAAAAAATTGCTGAATATTCAGTTAGCTACTATGGAGACTGTATTACATCTTCAAGATATCTGGGATATCCACCAAAAGTGGAACTTTTCTCTTGATCTGGGATAGACTTGTGTTAGCAGAATGATCTGGAACTATTCCTGGTAAACTGGTTGCCTTTTATTAATCTTCTGTCATTAAATAACCATACTTACCAGAACCAAGGAAGCATGACCAGCTGGCTGCCACATGGTGCCCTCTGGGCAGAGCTGCAATGGGCAGCTGGCGCTCCCACAGTCTGCCACATTAGGTTGGTGACAAGCAGGCAGGGAGCAAGGCTGTGGGGTCTGTGAGGCTTTAAAAAGTGGGCTCACATGTAGTCTCAGCCTCACTTCTTTGGAATACAACTGCTTGCATGTTTGAGGAAAGGTGATGAGGCCTAGAGAAAGAAAAAAACATGCAAACAAATTGTCTTTGGTAAACTTTGTCGGTTACAGCTTGTTTATTAAATCTAGTCAAAGGAGCAGAGGCACAGCATGGGGTGCATTGGGTGACCTTCCCGTCACCTGAAGAATACCTGAAGAATATCATAGGATAGCAAATAACTGTGAACCGTGCAGGTGCCAGCCTCCCCATGGGCCCTCTTGCCACCTGGTGGTGTAGGTCTGCCCATTGCCCCCACCTGGGCATGTGGCTGAATGGCTACACACCACAAATTCTCTTACTGGGGCCCCCAATAATGAGGAGGCATGCACATAGGTACAGTCTTCCTCCAAAAGGATCTGTCCCAATATCTAACTCGCTAAAGACCGGGGACTACTCCTGCTGAATTCCTCTGCCAAAGCTCTAAGCCTGGAGTCAGCCCCATTGAATGTGTCAAATCTTGTGTAACCAGACATCAGTGCCCCACTCAGAGGTGGATGTCATCCATCCTTAGAAATACAGCTCCATCCTTAGAAATACAGATAGAAATTCCTCTCTCTATGATAAGGAAAGAGTGAGATATTCTGTATTTTCTTGAAAGTATACACATCTCTCATTCCATTATTTCTTAGGGGAAGTATTAGTTCTGGATTATTGTGTTAAATAGATCAAATGTGACTTTTACATAGATGCTGCAGACCTGTTTTGGGAATTCCAAAGGTTCTTTGTTATAATTGTGGATGATCATTTGGAGATGATGAAAACTGTGGAGCTATTTTTCTCAGGGCCTGATCAGGCAAAATTCTGGAAGTTCTGTGATAGAAGATCTTCAGCAACTCCCTGAGGTCCTAATAGACTGGTAAATTGGTGCAGGGAAGAAGGTTTAAATCTTATTCCCTATTCACCATGGCCCCAATTCAAATATGCCCCACATGTACCTTGAAATGACTTTTAAAAAATGCTGGAGGGCTCCTGACACGGAACTCCTGATGGACTCTTAATCAACTCTCTACTGTACTGTTAAGATGTATGTTCAGCATTTTATACAAGTACTAATGCTTTTGCAGGTGCATCTAGTACACTGACTTGCTGGAGCAGTGATTCATTCCATCTAGGATTTTTTTAACAAGATTTTTTATTTGTGATGATTATTTCCACTTAACGAATAAGTGCTTGTTTTCAAGTATATCACCCTTTTGCTAGTATGACTAGTTAGTGCTTGAGGAAAGTGCTGAAAGGGAATGAGAAATAACTTAGAGTAGGAATGACCAGCCACTTTTCTGGAACCCAGCTTTCTCAGCCATAATGTCACCACTGACCACTCCTTCATCCTGTAAATTCTCTAGGAAGCGAATGACACCCACCCCCTTGGGAATATTGTAACTCCATCCAGTTAGGACTAGCCATGTCCTTTGCGCCCCCCCCCATTTGGAATGATAAAGGAGAGATTTGGGCATTAAGCAGATATTTTTGCTTCACTTTAATAAACCCACCTGAAGATTTTCTGACTGCTAAGAAGTAAAAGATGATCCCCATGACAGAACAACAAAGAGAAACCTTATGGCATTTTAAATGCTCTTGCACTAGAAAGATTCTTAGTGCTGGCATAACATTTTGTGAATTGAGCCACTTTGTCAAATGCATGTGACAAAGTACTCTGTGATCTATGGAAGTTTGCTTTAAGGTGACACAAGACTATGGCTTATTTTTTCAAGGCTGCTCCTCTATAAATGTTACTATGGTTAGAGAATGGTACTGTCATATTACAGACTAGTTTTTATTCCTAGGGGGATAAAGGGAATTATAGAAGCATTATTGGATTAATGATCATTAAACTGGGATTATGGCACACACCAGAGTAGATTTTACAAAAACTTCAAGCAGCTTTCTGTGAGCAGTAGCTGACATATGACCCATTTCAGAAATAAGGTGACGACTCTGTCTTATCCCTTTAACCACAGACATGCCACATGCTAAAAATAAAGCTAGCCTGAGGAGACCCACAGTGAGAAATCAGTCACAGGGGTCCAGAAGTGAAATATCTAGAGCAGGCTCCGCTCTCGAAGGAATAAGAATCCACATCTAATGACCCGTTCAAGTCTCCATGTTGGTTACAGTAGTTTCATTACTTTCTGCTCTGTTATTTTGGCCTGGCAAATCCAAAATATGACTGTTAAAATAATGGATTGGTTCCTAGTAGCTGCCCAGAATTTTAGGGAAATCAACAGAGGCAGTTGCTTAAGAAAATCCTCCACTGCAATTTCTTACTTCATAAAATTATGTTTTCACCAGATCTGGTTCTCCTTCATAAGCACAGATGCCATCAACACAGAAGCAGGCAGCATGTGGGATAACAGGCAAATCAGTGAGCCAAGATTTTGGAAAGACTGCTTCCTCATACAATTAGCTCAGATTCTTGCAGACTTTAAAACATGTGACTTTTTTTCTAAAAGAGTCGGCATGCGCGAGAAAAACCAGGTTAAAGTTTGACACTGACTTTATATACTGGCATCCTTCACTTATTTGTGATGCTGTTAACTGTACTTGTCCTGCTTAGTAGTTTGGTCACTGATAAGCAAGACATAGATGTCTGATATGCCAAGAAAAAGTTTATGGGCTCTTCTGCTGAGCTACTCTAGATATTCCTTTGTTTTCATTGAACTTCCCATATAACTAACTAGTAGGATTGGACTGGGAAGAAAAAATGGAGCAAGCTGGGTTGCATGGCCTTTTCTGTGTTATAACCCAATGTTGCAGGGTCTACTCCGATCAGACTTGACCAGTGGAACCACCAACGGGTGTCAGACCATCTATTCAGTGGTGGGCTTCAAACAATTTAACAACCGGTTCCGGTGGTGGGATTCAAATAATTGAACAACTGGTTGTTTACAAGCACCATTTTAACAACCGGTTCTGCTGAAGTGGTGCGAACCTGCTGAATCCCACCACTGCATCTATTGCTTTCTCCTGTGTCACCTGCAGGTGGTCAGTATTGGGCAATATAGGAGGAGTTAAGTTTGCCTGGCCTAGAAATCAGTAGAAGACTAGAGTGGGGCAGCAGTGATAACATAACATCAGTTCCAGGAAAAGCCAAAGAGATTTCTAGAGTGAGCTGATGCACTTTCTGAATTTTTGTTGGGATTTTGCAAGTGTCTGTCACAACTCCGTCACAAAAGGGTTAACTGTTTGTATGTAAATTGTGTATGAAGTCACAATTTATGACCTGATCTATTAATTAGCTATTGGTCAGTCAAGTAGCCATTGCTTATATGTTAGTGCAGTGGTATACTGCTAATGGGGACATGGGGTATCCCATGTCCCTGGGCACATGCTGTTTCGTCACATCGGGGATACTGGCTGGGTCCCCGTGTCCGGCCTCTCCCGTGGTGCAGGGTCCTGGCCGGTGCCCAGCGGCTCCCCCTGTGCTGGGGCACTGCTTACTGGTCGAGCTGCTTGTTGTGGCTGCAGGCTGGCTCCCACCCCCTCCAGTGAGGCCAGGGAGAGCAGGAGCCAGCCTACCACCGTGCCGCCTGTCTGAAACACCCGCTGCCAAGTCCCACTCCCAGGCCTCCCTGCAGGCCAGCTTCTGTCTTTTCTGTTCTACTCTGCCAATGTATATATGTATACCCAACAATTTTTCCTGGACACGATATAAATCCCTTAAGAAATTGCTGGCAGTTTCTACAGATTATGAAGTCACTTCTGGACTTTTCCTGGAAGTGATGTTGTGCCATTGCTGATGGCATTTTAATTTTTTTTCTCCCACCAACCACTGGAGTGCCAGTATAGCAGATAAAACCTGCTGGAGATCTCCCGTCCCTAGCAGCCATATGGCAACCCTAGGAGGAACAGAGGTAAATTAAGAGGAACAAATGCCCTGGATAACGACCCTGCTCCCCCCTGCCAAGGAGAGAGGGAGAAAGAGACAGACTGCCTCCCCAGCCAGCCTTGCACTGCTCAGGGCTTGGCTGACCATTGTCCTTGCTACCACTGGGCTGACCCAGTCCCTGTGGGGCTGTCAGGGCATCATCTCACCAGGAGAAGTTTCAGTAGCTATAATCTGCCCTTAAGGAAGAGCCAACAGGTAAGCCAACACTGACCAGGTCTGATTGGAGTGTCCCCCTCACATCACAGTGTTAATGAAGTTTGGTTCTGCTGGCTCACAGCTGCAAATGGTCTCCACTGGAAACATTTCTTACAAGTTAAATGGACAGTCTGTTCCTGCTTACCAGATTCCATCACACCATTCTTCTATTAGTTCAACTCATTTATTTTTAGTTGCCTCTACAAATTGTATCAAAGTGAGGTACCAAAATTAAACACAAAATGGATGTATTTTGTCCTGGACTTTGTTGGTTCTGGTATCATTTATGGGAATGGTATTTTTAAATAAAAATTAAAAAGCTATCTTGCATTCACTAGTATCAAAGCTACAGAAATTCCTGGTACTCCATATTTGCTATATTTGTGTCATATGCATGCTATGAGTCCATTTCACTGGTTTTTAATTATCCATTTGTTTTTCTGTATTCTCAATTTCCCCATCACAATTTTGATTTGTAATTGCACTCTTTATGGCTTTTTGATTGGAAGTATTTGCACAGGCATGGACTGTTGTGATACTAAATCTACTCTGAGGTACCCTTTTTCATTAACCTCTAGCCTGTTGATGTTTATGAGAACTCTCTTCAATATGCTTGTCTAGTTCCAATACTTTCCATATCCAAGCAGGTGGGGAAGTGGAGAGAAATTGAAGTGACATGTAAAATTAGAATCACGGGGCTTTTTAGCCTCTGTGCCTTATTTTCAGCACTCATCTTCTTTGATTGACTAAAAGCCCAATAAGGGGCTACAGGAAAGTGTAGTTTTTATTCCAGTCTGTGTTGTTCCGTCGCTAAAACTCATTCACTTAAGAGGCTCACACTGATCTTTGACTCAGTTGTCTGTCTGTTGCTGAAGTCCATATGATTATTGACCTGTCCTCTATAATTTCCCAACAGCAAATGACCATTGCTAAGAAAACAATATGTTCATAATCACAGTGATAAGTTAGAAGTATGTCATAAAGTCATACAAATTATTTTCTCTTCATGTGGATGAGCATCAGTAGTATGACCATGAAAGGAGAGAGAGTTCTGGAACTGAAGAAATTCTTGTGGCAGCCTACTGCTACCTTTATTTCATATTATCACCCCATTAAGAACACGTTCTGTAGTTTTAAAAATAAATTATGTATATTATTTTATAAAATTACACACACATGGGGGGGGGGAGAAGAGATGCAATCTTTATATTCAGTCAAAGAGAAACTACAGTTTCATTATCCCTACAATAGTCCTGAAACTATTTTTGCTAAACCATTTTTGCTAAAATGGATCAATGGATAACACATCAGAACAATGAATGTGTATGGGAAATGACAAATGTATATAAAAATGCAATAGCATTTCATTAAAAAAATACAAGACCACATAGTTTTAATCTTTTTCAGTTCTTTTTCTTTGATTATTGTTTCCATTGTAGTACACCCTTGAGTAGCAGATATATGATGGGAGAGTGACAGGCTGCGAGGCTTTTCTAGAATCTCTAGAATCTCTGATCAGGAAATATTTAATGGTTTCTAGTACCAGTCAAAATGGTGGGAGAAGAGGACTACTCCTGCCCCAACACAAGCACCTGTGGAGCCAGATAGTCCGTGCATAAGTGACCAGCTACCAAAGATTCCAGGAGACCTTAGGAGGAAGTATGTAGATCTGCCCACCACCACCTGACATCTGTCAACAACCATAATTGTCAATCCCAGTGCAGCATGGTTGGTGCAGGCCAGCCTCCCAAGAGGGGGAAAGAAGAGGAAAACTTCTGCTCTCACTCATCTAGGAAGGACTTAGGCTGATTTACCATCAAGGTGCAGCTGGAGAGTCCCAGGACAACTTGGTCAAAGGAAGAAACTAAACCAAAAGAAAAGCACGAGATTACTTCTCTTTGTCTTGTTTGATGTGCCTCAAAGTGACTGATATATAATGTTTTCCAGCTTCCTTCACTATGAATTCTCCACCTCTGAATAAATAATCCCTTCTAAGGGGAATCCTCATGAAACACCATACATCAGAAGCAACAAAGAGAGACTAAGCCTTCATATTGGCTGAATAATCACTGGTTTATTGATAGAGACAGGCATATTCCTGTATGATAATTCCCCTTGCTCATTGCTGATTGGATTGTGATAAGCTGTGAAGTTTGGTGATGAATTCAATATGGTTGGTTACGTACATTTTTTTTAAAAGAGTGACTATCCAATTATTTTTTCATGTGCTGGCAGAATTTGAAGGATAATATAAAGGTTAGGAAACAAATCGAATGCAGAGACTTTTAAGCTGTTTTGGCAGATGAGGGTGTTATGTGCATATTTGCAAGCCATTCGCCTCTTATTTGTCACCTTAGTCTATTAGGAAAGAGGAATTTATTATAAATCTGAAGAATTCTATTTGAGGATGTTATTGAAGTCTGAACCTAACTCACTCCATGGTGTGGCTTGGCTCTACTGGAACATTTCTGTAGACAGAAGTATTTCCATTTAGGTCACGGGCTTTTCTTTCAGCATTTCAGGGATATTGCGGCTACTGTGAGAGGAAGGAGAAGAATGGTGTTACACTAAATGCACCATTGTATCCAAGTCTGTGCCTTGTACCTGCAGCCTCAACCTGTCTATTGAGGAGGAATAGGTGCCATTGAACACCCATGAAAGGACTCTACAGCAGTGATATCCAAAAAGTGGCAATATGCCATAAGAGGAAGGCATTACACTAGTTGGCAACTCATTTTCAACAATGGGCATATTTTGAACTGAGAAAGGGCTGATGGACCAGTAACATTGTTTCTGCCCAATCACTCAATCCCGTAAAGCCGAGACACAGGCAATGGATTCTTGCATAGATATACAAAAGAAATGCTCATATTTGTCTACTAAAACTAAACCACTTTTGTACGACGGTACATAGAAAGTACAACACAGTTTATTTGATTGTTGAAGTTTAAGAAGGTATTACCTTTAATCAGATTTCTATCATCTGATCTTTCTGCCATCTGTTTAAAAATCCGGGTCTATTTTATCCCAGTTTCTCCCTTCACATGGGTGCCCATTTCTGTGAAGGCCGGGAGGAAATACTTCCATTTCTTTCGCACAAGCTTAGCTTTTTTTGTTTTTACAATCCAGATGCAGCACACATGCTCAAACATCCCTGGTGTGCTGCATTCTGATTGATTCTTGCCTCTAAGGCAATATTTCTGATTGGCAGATCCAAAGAAACTGCAGGAAAAGCAAGCAGGACACCCCACCTTTCTCTAGCTTTGGAAAGGAGCTGGTGCAGTGAGCAACACGGCAAGCACATTGTGCTATATAAAGTAAAAACTTTTGACCAATACTGGGCAGAGCACTATGTCTCATCCATATTTAAAGGTGTGCAAGAAACCACAGCACGAGACACTTACCCCTGATATACCAAATAACATTTGACTGGTCTTGGGGGCAGGCAAGCGCATCCCCCCCAGACCCCATTGGGAATGTGAGCCTAAAGCTGGGGGGCTGGACTCTCCAGGCTGTGGCTTGCAAGTGGTGCTTGGAGAGAGAGAGCGGCACTTGGCGAGAATGAGCAAGAACAGGGTGAGCGCTTGTGCTTTCCCACAGAGGGTCACTTGCCTGGCTCCCAGAAGAGCTTCCCAGCCCCTCCCATTGGGAATGTAAACCTAGAGCTGCAGGACTAGGCTGGCCAGGCTGCAGCTTGACTAGTGAGTGGCACTTGACAAGATCAAGCTGGAACTGGGCTCGTGTTTTCCTGCATGGGCTCACTTGCCTAGCTCCTGGAAGAGCTGTCAAAGTATAAAACTTGCTTGGGGAACATTTTGGAAAGGGCGGGCTGCAACTCAGCAGAAATAAAACTGACATGATGTAAGGCGAGAAGATCAGGTGGTGGGGTGGGAAAAATAAATTGGTTTTTCTCCCATGGCCTTTGCATGGGAGCAATTCAACACAGGATTTTGGAAAGATTGACATTTCAGCTTTTTTTGAAAAACACGGGATGAGGGAAATATCATGGGTCCAACCTACTTTAGGATCAGGAACTGTGCGAACTTCTTAGCCAAACCAGGACATTTCCCTTGCTCAACCCAGGATATTTGGACCATGCTGAATTGACCTTGGCATGTTATTCTGGTCTACTGTTTGGTGTAAAACAGAAAACAGGAATTTTTTTTAAAAAAAAGTCCAGCTGTTTGAAAAATCCCATTGGGAAGACAGGCCATTTTTTGGTGGCATAAGTTGGCTGCCAGCATAGGGGACATCCTGCCCTGGCTGAAAGTTCTTAGGGATTGGACTAAAGTTGGCTCCACTCCTGGGACCACCCCCTCCCTGGAATGCCCCTGGAACACTGGTGCAGCCTCCTGTGGTACAGGGAAAACAGTAATGAGGAGCACCTCTTGGTTCCTGCATTGCAGTACTCTGCCTCCAAGGTATGTCTCTTGGTGCTGGTGTCCATGCCACTTTGCACAGTGCTGGTGGCATGGGTGCCAACCCAACTCTTCTGTCTCTTCCAATGCAGCTTAAATTGTGCCCCCCTCCCCTTTGGATTACACAGTAAGTAACTGAAAAATATGATTCTGGGAGGGCTCTGACAAAACATCTGTTTTTAGGTTCAGTGGGAAGAGGGGGTTAAAAAACCTAGGGTGACTTGACTTCAGATTTCTTATCTCTGTGTTTTGACTTGAACTTGTCATTTTGATTTCACTTCTGCTTTACATGAATCAAAACTGCATATCTTCATTTTTGCACAATTTTCTGTGTCCTCACTCCAAATATACACATTTTTCAACATTATCTGGTTGACAATAAACCACCATTGTATATTATACATATAAATGACATCCAGTGCAAGTACAATATGTATATTAGATTAAACTAGAGTATACCAAAGAAATTGATTCTACAGAACCGATGGCAAAAAGTAGGTAATTGAAGCTGTTGTAAAAAAATTTAAATAGAAATAAAACTGGGAACATCAATTCATCTCTATTAATGAGGAATGTTGCCTCTTTCTAAGCTTGCATGGTAGCAGTTAATTGATTGGGAAGCACATGGTTATGGCCCTTCATTCTTTTCTTAGTTAAAATTTTGGACCCTATTAAAAAGTAGTCACCAAATAGGGAAGTTCCCTATTTTCCTGTGGCATGTTTTGGGGAAAGACAGATGAGGTACAAATGGGGGCCTTTCCTCACTTACCTTAAGCCCCGTGCTACTTGAGGAGAGTAGTGTGGGGTCCCCCGGCACTCCCCACGAGAGGGGCGGCAACAGTGCAGCCGCCCCGACGCTGCTGCTGTCGCGCCCCCTCAGCGCGCGGCATCCCTGGTGCTCTTGCAAAGGGCGCCTTTTGATGACCCCGTGCAGAGCGCGGGGTTGTGGGGACACCTGGGCGCACAGCTTAGGGGGGATCATGCTGAGTGGGGAAACGCCCTGGGTAAGCTTTCTGGGAATCAGAAACTGATGGGGGCCAGTGGTGGTGGTGGTTATAGGAACACCATAAGGGGTTAGACTTGTGGGCCTCTCATTTTAGTTTCCTTTAAAAATTTGTATCAGGCTTATACCTTATCTGGTTACTCCAAGTGGCTTACAAAAAGCCTTCTGAAATAAAAACTCCTAAATAAAAAGGTGATGGTTATAATTGAAAGGGGCTTCATTAAAGAATAAAAATAGTAAAACAAGAAATGTATTGTAAGCAATAAACATACACTTGAAACATACAAGAACTAAGAAAAGATAGGAAGTTGGAAAGGGTTTCAGGGAAGGGTGAGAATGATCAGTCTTGAAGGGACAAAACAGAGCTGAGGGAAAAAAACAAGGAGCATTTCCAGGAGCAAAAAGAAGAGCTCACATGTGAGATGGAGGGTATGCACATGGATCCAGAACACACACAGTATGAATGAGCTAAGGATCAATATTTATACCCCAAAGTGGGTCCTGAGGCTGTATGAAGTAAGCTGGCAGAAAAAACAGACAAAAAATTGATTGCTTTTCTGGGGATCTGACAAAAGGATAGGAGAGGCTTCATGAGTCTTCAGAACCCAAGAGAATGCCTGGGCTATTCTCTTCAACACTGATTGATTGTTGGGATGGTTGCAGATATGGTAAATTATGGCTTGTTCGTAGTGCAGATTATATTGCCTTAGGGTGACACAATGGGAATTAGCTAGCCTAATTGTCCAGCCAGGCACAACTTCAGGCCAGGGGAAAAGTTCAATGACCCACTACCTTCCTGCCCAGGCCTGACATACAAGATGGATCCCCAAACTCTCTGAGAGGCACTCATTTTGGGGGAAGCAGTGTCTTTGACCCCCTTGCCTTCATAGCACCCCTTTGTGAAAGGAGAATTCTGTTTGTTTACAGATGAGGAGTGATGTGGAATGCTTCAGGGATCTGTCCTGGGTCCTGTGTTGTTCAACATCTTGAATAAAGGAATAGAGCGATGGTCATTAAATTTGCAGTTGATACTAATTTGGGAAAGGTAGCAAATACAGTAGAAGACAGAATCAAGATTCAAGGTGATCTTGACAGGCTGGAAAACTGGGCTAAAACTAACAAAATGTGATAAATTTAAAGTTCAGCTTTTAGGTAAGAAAAATCAAATACATAATTATAGGATGGGGGAGATTTGTCTTGACTGTCACATGTACAAAAAGGATTTAGGGAATCTTACATAGTAAACCATATGATAGCAAGAATAAGAAAACATAGAAATTGCTACAGGCCATATTAAGAATTCTAGTCTCTCTCTCTCTCTCTCTCTGTGTGTGTGTGTGTGTGTGTGTGTGTGTGTGTGTGTGTGTGTCTGTTAGAAGGCTGTTTACCTTATAAGATAAAACTACATGTTGAGAATATAAGGAACTTAAATATTTCTATAGTGGGAGGAAGATATGCCTAGAACCAGTGGGGGAGTTGTTGCTATGCCACATGCTAATTGGACTGTATAAAGGAAATTGTAACCTGCATCACAGAGCTCCTGTTCTTTGAAAGCTTTATGCTGCCTTTTTGCAGCTGCAAAAATAAATGTTTTTCCTTCCACTCCTGGTATTGGTTATTGGGCTCACTGATAGCAAACAAGAAGATCCTGGAACCCTAAATTAGGACAACACATACACTGAACATGAGGCAATAGTTGTGATGCAATAGCTAAAAATGCAAATGTGATTTTGGAATGCATCAACAGAAGATTAGTGTCCAGATCATAGGAAATAATAATATAACTTTACTCTGATTTAGTTAGACCATACTTGGAGTACTGTGTTCAGTTTTTGACACAACAGTTTATGACAGATGTTGAGAAGATGGAACCTATCCAGAGGAGGATGTTGGTGGGTCTGGAAACCACATCCTATGGGGAAATGTTGAAGGAGCTGGGTATGTTTAGCCTGGAAAGGAGATGACTGAGAGGTAATATGAAAGCCATCTTCAAGTATTTGAAGGGCTATTGTAACTCCTATTTAATTCAAAAAGGGATATCAAAGAAATATTGTTTTCAATTAAGAACTGAGGGAGTTCACATCTTTGACAGTGTGATCCCACCTTGTGATTCTTAACATTCATGGAAATACTAGTAAACAGACTTCAAGTTTGTTCTTTCCTTTTTTAAAATCAAAAATAATATATAGAACAAAAATAAAATAATATATAGAACAAAAATAAAATATGTAAGACAATACTTAACATGTAAAAGTTCAGACCTTTGGTGCTCAAGTAGACCAAGAATATTAACATGTAGTTTTATAACAAGATTGGAGTCCTTTAAAAAAAAATTTAAATTCTTTATTGAATAATATTCAGCTGTACATATTCATTCATCAGTTAAATATCAATATCCATACATTGTCTGACATGCAATTTATACATAACTTTAAAAAGGAGCATATCACAGTCGTCTAATATATTCTATTCATATAGCCTTTTCCTGGATTGCTCATTAACTCCCTCCCTCCCATTTTCCTCCCACCTTCCCTCCCCACCCTTTCACCCTCCCCTTTGACTTCCCCTCATTCTCCTTAAAATAATTAATCCTATTTAACGACTACTATTCTAGTCTATTAAGTATAACTTGTTCGTATATTCACAAGAAAGTTACAAATATTTCTCAATCTAAACTTAAATTCACCTAAAGCGAGAAAAGAAAAGTTAGAATATTTTAAATATTTTTCTGGAGAGATTTCAATATTATATTTATTTGATAGGTAAATTGTCCATGGTAGCCAGATCTGTTCATAGTTTTCAGCAGGTAGCCCCTAAACCTGAAAAGAAAGTCTATCCATTATGTACAGTGTTTGAACTTTCTCCCTCCACTCTTCCATCGTTGGTAGCTGATCTGTTCTCCAGTGTCTCGCTACCACAATCCTCGCTGCTGCAAATAAGTTTATGGAATAATAAATGTTTGTAATTTACAGAAATTTTCTCTTCCATTAATGACGGGCCTAACAGGTAAGTAATTGCATTTTTCTCTATATCAACTTCCAAAATTTTTGTTATTTATTTATGAATGTCACTCCAAAACTTTTTTATCCTTTTGTAGGTCCACCAGACGTGGAAGAATGTCCTGGTCTCCTTCCTGCATTTCCAACAGGTTTATTCAATTTTTCTTTTCCTTTTTCCTTCAATCTTATTATATTTTGTTTACCCAAGTAGTGCTGTAAATTGTCTGTCTTTATTGCATCTTTGGTTTCAAAAGAAACCAGTGTACTTTGGTTTCAAAAGAAAGTTGTCTGGCTTGGAACATTGCATCTAATGCATTTTCATCATTTATTATATTTGGAAAATTCTGTAATATTGTACCTTGTGATTGACTTTAACAATTAAAAATACTGTCTTGCCTTCTAAACCATCTAATATCAGTCCATTGATTATTAGACAATTTCTAAAATAAGGGAATAAGGGGTGTTTGTGGAGGAAGGAAATTTCAGTTTGTATTCCTAGCAGTTCGAGTGAAGGACTTTCTGGTCAATATTACAAAAGGACGCAATCTCAGACTTCTGAGATCTGGTTTAAGAACATAAGAAAGAGCCTGCTGGATCAGACCAGAGTCAATCTAGTCCAGCACTCTGCTACTCACAGTGGCCCACCAGATACCTTTGGAAGCTCACATGCAGGATGTGAAAGCAATGGCCTGCTGCTGCTCCCGAGCACCTGGTCTAAGGCTTTGCAATCTGATATCAAGGAGGATCGAGATTGGTAGCCATAGATTGACTTCTCCTCCATAAATCTGTCCAAGCCCCTTTTGAAACTATTCAGGTTAGTGGCCATCACCACCTCCTGTGGCAGCATATTCCAAACACCAATCACGCGTTGCGTGAAGAAATGTTTTCTTTTATTAGTCCTAATTCTTCCCCCCAGCATTTTCAATGTATGCCCCCTGGTTTTAGTACTGTGAGAGAGAAAAAATTATCTCTGTTAACATTTTCTATCCCATGTATAATTTTATAGACTTCAATCATATCCCCCCTCAGACGTCTCCCCGCTCAGTCCCAAACGCTGCAGCCTCTTCTCATAAGGAAGGTGCTCCAATTCCTCAATCATCCTCGTTGCCCTTCTCTGCACTTTTTCTATCTCTTCAATATCCTTTTTGAGATGTGGTGACCAGAACTGAACACAGTACTCCAGGTGCAGTCGCAGCACTGCTTTATATAAGGGCATGACAATCTTTGCAGTTTTATTATTAATTCCTTTCCTAATTATCCCCAGCATAGAGTTTGCCTTTTTCACAGCTGCCATGCATTGAGTTGACATTCCCATGGAATGATCAACTAAGATGCCCAAATCCTTTTCCTGGTCTGTGACTGATAGCATTGACCCCTGTAGTGTGTACGCGAAGTTTGGATTTTTTGCCCCTATGTGCATGACTTTACATTTTGCTACATTGAACTACATTTGCCATTTCTTAGTCCACTCAATTTATAAAAGTCTGCTTGTAGCTCTTTGCAATCCTTTGTAGTTCTCACCACCCTACATAATTTGGTATCATTTGCAAACTTGGCCACCACGCTACCTATCCCTACTTCCAGGTCATTTATGTATAGGTTAAGGAGCACCGATCCCAAAACGGATCCTTGGGGGACACCACTGTCTACATCTCTCCATTGTGAGAACTTCCCATTTACACCCACCCTTTGCTTCCTGTTTCTCAACCAGTTTTTAATCCATAGGAGGACTTCCCCTCTTATTCCTTGATTGCTGAGTTTTCTCAACAGTCCCTGGTGAGGAACTTTGTCAGAAGCCTTTTGGAAATCCAAGTAGTATTTCCAAAAGGACCAGGTTGTGAAAACAGCAGATCAGGTTGTGGAAACAGTAGATCAAATGGCAAAACTTTTCCTGTAACAGATTGCAGTTGCAGAAGCACATGAATGAATGCCCTCACCTTTAGAAAACTCACTGCAGATAGAGAAGTGGATGTTAGGAAGAACCAAAGGGACAATAAGACAGCAATGTTGTGTACACGTCTTTGGGAGTAAGCACACTGAACTCAGTGGCATTTTCTTCCAAGGAAACACAATTGGAAACCAAAGTACACTGGTTTCTTTTGAAACCAAAGATGCAATAAAGACAGAAATTTTTCCCATGTTTTTTCCCAGTCACAAGAAAATGAATTGCAGTAGGAGTATCTTCTGATCAGAAAACTTGTGTCAGTCTTCCAGTGGCACTGATATTGTGTTTAGAATTTTGATGGGAGAGCACATCATAATCTTCAATAACTGTTTTGTGAAATTCTCTCTTCTGTTTTCCAAGTCATCTCTATTTGCATTAGATCAGCCAGTGTGCAGGAACAATTGACTAATTACAGAATTCAATAAACTCTCCTGCTGTTCTACCACCTTTGTTCTACCACTTGGAAGCCTTTACTTCATTCTATCTTAAGAAACACCTGCCTTTGTTTCCCAATGGAGCAAACCTCCTGAAAGCCTGAAATATCAGGTGATTCAAACTCCCTGAGCTCACACATCTCTTTCTGACTGTAGAATGACTTTCCTTCCTAAGTCAGCAAGTACTTGGCCTTACTCTGATTCCCTCAGTAGACGTATACGGGCATGCAGCACACGTACATACACTCATACACCTTCTTTTTAACCTCTACCTCTGAGAAAAAACTTGTCCCCAGGAGAAAATGAAGAAGTTATACTAACCAGGCATTGTCAAGCATACATCATGCCCTTTTAGGGGCAAAATCCTCTCCAGAGTATAGTTTAACACAAAAGGAAGAGAGAATAAATAGATACACCAGAGAACTACAGTGATTGTAAGTTTTCCAAGTGAACATAGCCCTCCAAATTCTAGTTCATCTGCTATTTGTAAATGAAAATAAATAATACAGAAAAATGTAATTTTGGCCCTTACATTTAATACCATGGTTACAGATCATTCCTTGTGCCCAGATTAGGAATGCAATATTCCAAACAGCCAGCATTGTCACCAGACTGACCCAGGGAGAAGTTTTGGTTTTACTGTAGAAGTAGAGTGGTACGTTGATTTCAAGGAACACTTCTTGGCTACCTCAGAGGCTGTGTAAGCAAGAAGAGTATTAGATCATCACTTCCCTTGATGCTAAAAGATATTTGAGGTCAATTGAAGAACACAATTATAATCTGCAGAGGACTGTGGCACTGAAATTGTGGATGGTTGGATACCAGGCTCACTAGATCTGCCAAACAGTTCTAGGATCTGGTACATAGCAGGAATGTGTGAACCATGCTTGGAGAAGGCTGCATCAAATGTAACCTGCACATGACACAGAATACCTTCCTCGGTGTTCCTTGGTGTTCTGTTTCAGATAGAAAATAATCTTTCCTCTTACACAGGAATAACCAGTAGTGTCTAGTCCTGGCCACATACACAAGATGGATATGCAACAGAGGAGAAAGTTCCTTATTTTTGATAGCTCTATGGATAACATGGAAGTGGCCTCCAGTTTTCAGTGGCCTCCAGTTTTTGTACCCCAGTATTATGTTGCATGGCACCTTTCAAAATTTGCTCTTTTTGCAAGGTATAGATACCTTATAACCTTTTGCCTTAGGCCATCTCACTGATGCACTCTCCAAAATCTTTTTTGTGATCTGCTCCCTATGGCAATTGAGGAACTACTCCAAGACAATACAAATATTTGCAAAAGTCAGATTTATCTTACATTCACACCACAGGACACAGCATGGATCAGAAGAAGGAAGAGAAAAGCAAGACAAATTACAGGTATTTAAGTAAAACAATTGTCTCACCACTGATAATAGTCATTCATTTTCCAGTTGCAAAAGCCTTACATCTGTCTATTGAACATTACAAATAATATAGTCTGCCAAATGGCAGAGGAAGATCACTTCTTTTTGCTTCTTCATTGACTACCCCCCTTCTATCAGTATTTCTTTCCAGTCCCCAGATTTTAAGAGCCAAAATAGACATGACAACATGGATGCAAGGAATATATCTTGACAGTTCTTTCCAGCAGCACACAGATGATGGACATTATTTGATAATTAAAATAGTTATATTCCACCATTCTTTTGTGATTCAAGGTGGCTTACAATGGCAAATGTAAAAGTAGGCGAAGGACAAAAAACAAACCCCCTCCCCCAAAAATGCCTGCAACCTACATCCCATTAAATGCTCCAGTATTTAAAATGGCCTTGCACCATCTCCTCAAAACTTCTAGAGATGGTTCCTCTACTCACTCAGAAAACCTATTCTGTAACATGAGAACTGTAATGGTCCCTGTATCCCCTGGCAGCTCATTCCCTGTTCCTTGCTGTCGCCTGCCCAATACATGCACTATGTCAACAAGGAGATGGAATTTATCTAGTTTGGCTTCTTCTGGTCAAAGTGGATGAGAACCAGGTAGTGACTGCCACCACTGGAGAAGTTCCAGTTATTAGAATCTTCCCAGTCTGATAGTGGGAAAAATGGTCTTAGGGTCCAGCTTAGCTATATGTGCGTATGGGTGACATTGGATGTAAAACTCATGCTTCCAGGGTGCTTGTTCCCCCTCTGTTTTTCTGAGTTTCCTTCTAACTAAAGATGGAGTTGTCAGGACTAGTGTCCTTGTGTAGCCTGATCAATCTGACTGCAAGCAGTTCTTTAAAGTTCTTTAAAGGGGTCTCTCTCAGAGATGAGATACTTTGGTTTATTCCACTAAATATCAAATTAATTATGAAACACACCTGCAGCATTTTGAGGTGCATGCCTCATGTGCAGGGAGGGGGCAGATCACACACACAGATGTGATGCTTGACTTGGGAAACCCTGAGCAGAGGTAGTAAAGTATCCACTTGCTATCAGCATTCTTCTGACAGAAGATCCTGCTTTCGCCTTTGCCAAGATTCAAACTGCTCCAAACCAGGGCTGCTACCAGAAACCCACTGATCTATGGCCGAATCCCCACTGCTGATTAATCCCGGGATACTCACCCGAAATATCCAGGTTTCACAAAGAACTCCCCACAGCTGAACCGCCAAACACAGATTCATTGCGGTTCTGGCGCTCCCTCCCTTATCCCATGTTTTTCCAGAACTTGCTTGAATGTGAACCTTTAAAAAAAACATGTCTCCAATCCAGGTTGGTTGGGGGGTTTGGGGGTCTAATGTGGTTTCAAATTGCCTGCCATAGAGAGAGATGCAAATGACTTCCAGCCAATCAGAGCATGGCGGACTGTGCGGGCTGTGCATGCAGCCTTTTTTTTCGTGCCAGCTGAATCTATTGTTGTAACGTGTGAATGAGAGAACATTACTTGCTTAAACATGTGCATGAGAGAACATTACTCACTTAAACGTGTGCATGAAAGAACCGTACTCGCTTCAACGTTAGCATGGTTTTTTCATGCAAGAAATCAAGTTCCTGCCCCAACGTGGCACAATACCCTATCAGGATGAGGAAGGAAGAACCGCTGAGCAGATCGTGCATTCAATTGCGCAGTAGTGGGGATTGTGCACTGTTTGAAAGCGTGATTGAGACGGATGTCCTCATCACACACACACGCTGTGGTGGGGAGGGTGAAACCTTGATGAAAAGGTGCCGTTTCTTTTGAAACCTGGTTGTATCTGTATTTAATTTTCAGTGGGGATTTGGCCTATGATTGGGATATCCACCATTCAAACTAGAGAGCAATTTCATAGTGATCACTTCTCATTACAGTTAACTAAAGATTTATTTCTACCATCAATGGGTCCCAATTTTTCTTACAGAGTAGTAGAGGAGATAAACTGTAAGCCAAAAAATGGAAGAGAACTGAATGGAACTGAAAAATAACATTACCACCGCTTACACGGAAAGGTTTGATCAGTTGCTTTGAGAACTGCAACCCCTTTACACTATTACTATGAAAACTAAATGGTTTGATAGGGATTGCCAGGCCCTGAAGGTCCAGAGGACAAGAGCTTATCAGAAATTTAGTTCTATAGCTAAACAGCTATATGAGGCTGTACTCACAATGATAAGGGAAGCATAATTGGAAATATCATTGATGAGCTGGAGATTAAGCCCCACAGTTGCCACTGGTCCAAACATGGGGTGTCTTGCAGTCCACAATTCAAGATAAACAGGCATGCAGCCATACGCCCTCAGTCTATACTTGATGTAACCCATCCTGGTCTAATTTGTGTCAATTTAGCCAAGTTCTCGAACTTTAAGGGAATCAGGGGCAAGAACAGACTGACTCATCCCTCAGTAAGGAGAATGGGGATACATTCAACAGTATGAGTAAACTCCAGCCAATAGTATATTCATTTTATTTTCTCAGGTGAAGTTCAGCTATATTTCACATTTCTGAAATTCCAGTCACTTTCTTGGACTTATGTCTTAGCTGTATTCCTTCCTCTTAGAAAACTACCATGCATCCACTTATTTCAGTGCTCCCATTGAGTTCAGAGAGGTACTTCTTGTCAATGGGAGAAGTGTGGCTATTATTGTACCATTTATTTCTTTTTCAGGTCTATCTGATTTCAGTTTGCTAGATATTATTTGTATTAGGCCAGAGAGACACCTGCTCTCCAGATATTTGTTTCCAAGCTTCAAATTTTAAGGAAGCTGAGAATTTTTTATTTGGAAATGGCTTGGAAAAATAAGCCTTTATTACATGTCATATGAATATCATGCCATGGTTTTCTAATGTTATATTGAGATTCAATACATAAGGGGAAAAAACCCTCAATTTCCACACCTCATGTGTAGCCATAATTTACATGTTCAATTTTTTTGGTTAAATTCATACATTTTGTGGTATATATATTTCTGAGTGGAAGACACAACCTTACTTCCTCTGTCCACAGGAATTCCATATTTTTGCCTGACTATGTGGAAGTAGGCTTTCTTTTTCTTGTCTCATCCAATAGCAAAGTGGGGTTCTCATTCAAAGTTCCCACCAACAAGAAGTTTTGCTAATTAACTGTACCTTGCCCTTCTCAGAAGGGTGGAGATTTTGGGATTAGCTAAAATTTATACACACAACAGGATTCAAGGACTAAGTCTAGGTTTGGTGCTGATGCATCACTTTTGGTGTGTGTATATATTCATGGACATCTCTTGAATTTTTAATGTTTGATTACTAAAGTATGTGATGACCAGAAGCTGTAATGGATTGCTCACTGTAAAAGACTACACAAAAGTCTGTGACATCAACCTGTAGCATCTGAAGTAAAAAACCTCTAGAACATCAAAGTCAAATGAAACTTATAAAGCCTAATTAAGGTCTTTGCCAATGCCTGAGAACTAAAATCTAAACAAAGTTGTATATATTTCACCCTTGCCTACTTTCTGTCCATTTCAGTTTTCTCCTAGCCCATCTCATCTGTTTAATAAATTTTACTTCTGTTCATTGAACTTGCCTCATTCTTTGGTGATAAAAGGGATTTGCCATCAGTTAAATAATAGGGTTTCTTTCTTCTGGGAAGAAGAAAGGTTTCTTTCATAACAGGGATTCTTTCTTCTTTCACCTTCTGGGAAGTTTTAGGGCTAAGCAATGGAATTTTGAATTATCTCACACTATCATCCCAAGCAGCTCAGTCGCTAAGAAAAGAAGAGAAATCTGATCAGCTCAGTCAGAGTGTGTTTTGCTTGCCTCAGAAAGTTAGGAGGGTGAAGGGGCCTATCACACTCACAGTGGAAGTCATCACATGATGATGCAGCTACCATCAAGTGATGGGCATGTATGTGTAAACCAGCTTAATATCCAACTCTAGCAGAATCAGATTTAGAAAAATATTTTGGATTCAGTTCTGCATGCTAAATTTCTAGGTAAAGTGCTGCTGGATCACATAAAATTACCTTCCAACTGTACAGTCAAGTCAGTCACTAAAAGCTTTGTGCTATTTTCTTTCTGTGCCTCACGTGCACAGGCAAGAAAGAAAGAACTATTGATTTATGTTCAAGGCAGCTTTGTTTGTTATAAATAATCAATGTCTTATTTCATGAAACTGAGGGACAGAATAGAAAGGCTGTATCAGCTTCTTAGCAGGATCAATGAGCTGGTGTGGTGCAGCCTGGGTAACTGAGAAATTTCTGAAAGGCAGAAAACCAGCATTAATTTGGTTGAACACTGATATGGCTGCTTTTTAGGGAACTATTCATGCTATTGTTTGTACTCATTATGACAAACACTCTCAACAAGGAGGAACACTTGGCAGTGTTGGTAGCCAATAATGAACCATAACTATAATCCAGCACTTTCCCAAAGCTTGCTTGCTTATGTTTATGCCTATCTTCACATTTTCTCAAGGTAGACTTGCTTAGGCAAAGCAAACTCCCTTTCTCTAAATCAGTCCTGGAGTGTACTTACAGTTTTTAATGGAGCTGCAGCAGAAACATTAGACACAATACATGCAGAGCTGTTTTGATGAAAAACAATTATAAAGATTTTTTGTTTAAATTCCAAAATATTCCTTGTTTGGGGTCAAACTGGGAAGTCTATGAAAGGAAGACACAAGACCAGGGAGGTAAGGTGCCCATCCATGATCACAATGCTGTGCAAGAATTCTGTTGAGAGCTTATCTATCTTACTCATTTCATTGGTGTTTGTATAGTATAGCTTTTTTGTTGGATTCTGTCCAGTATGGGGCAATTATAAGTGGAGAGATGACAGAATGGAGCTGGGAGTATAGGAAAAGGAATATCTTGCTTTACTTTCTATGTTAAAAAGACACCACAGGGCCAGCATTAATGTTGTAAACTTAATTTTGCTTCTGATATCAAAATGGCAGTGTCTTAATTTAATTGGTGTGCTGTGTGGTTTCTGGGCTGTATGGCCATGTCCTAGTAGCATTTGCTCCTGACATTTAGGAGAACACAGCCATATAGCCTGGAAATCACACAACACTCCACTAATTTCGGCAGTGAAAGCCTTCGACAATATCTTCATCTAATAGTTTCACATGAGAAAATTGTAGTAACTCCAGCATTGACCAGTCTGTGAGGTGTTACACGTATGCTTTGTAAAGCAGCAAAATGGAATTAGATGGTACAAAGAAGCAGCTACCTTTAAATTACTTGTAATAGTGAGTTATCTGGAGATAATTCTCAACTGCGTATGCTTTCACCGGGAACGTGAAGATCATACTTTTTTCACCTGCAAACAAAGCATCTGAATATCCCTGATGTGTTATGTAACATAGTAAACAACTATACTAACATTTGAATTGCTGCTCCTTGTATAGTGGCTACTTCAATTCTAGCATGGGGTAGGAGTTAAGAGCATGGGGGCCCTAATCTAGAAACTGGGTTTGATTCCCCACTTCTCCACATGAGCAATAAACTCTTCTCTGGTGAACTGGATTTGTTTCCCTGCTCCGACATATGAAATCTGCTGGGTGACCTTGGGCTAGTCACAGTTCTCTCAGAACTCTCTCAGCCGCACCTACCTCACAAGGTGTCTGTAGTGGGGAATGGAAGGATAGGAGTTTGTAAGCTGCTTTGAGACTCCTTATAGGGGTATAAATCCAAACTCTTCTTGTAACTATCTGTAACAGTGCTCTGGCAAGGGGCATTAGCTGTTGCCAATGACTGGCAAGAGAAAGAAATGGTAGCTAGGACTACCTCATGTAGCCTGCAAGAGTGCCTACAGAAAATAGTGAAAGGAAGATGAGGAAGAAGAGGTGCTCCCAGATGTTTATTGTTTCTTTTTTCAAAATGGTAGGAATATTTTTAAGAGAGTGAGGGTGATAACAAAACCTGATTGGTGTGTACAATGCAAGTTAATGTGACATCACTGTGGAAACATCAAGAATCAGAGTCACTTTTGAGCATCTCTTTTTTTTGTCAGAATGACCCCTGAGAACTCAAGTTTTCTCATTAGAGTGAGCTCCATATATTGAAGTATATGGAGTTCTGCAGTCTGTGTGTCCTAACAGAGTAAAAATTGGGGTATATTAACAGAGTCTTGTTCAGACAGTTTGGATGGTGTTATTTCAGGGATTTGTAAATGGATCTTGCCATCAAATCTTTAGTGAAACAGCAACAAACTCATACACAATTCCAGCAGGTTAAGAATGAGTATGAGTCTTCTAGATGCAAAAACTATTACCATTTGATAAGCTGCATTGGAAATTGGGCTCTGACACATGAAGAGGATGGCTTAAAAACCCATATAACCCCATATGTGGAACAGGGGCATCCCCTTCTCTTCTTGGGAACTCTAACTAGGGATGCCATAGTCTTCACCATGAATAAGCTTGACATGAATAAGCTTGACAGTCAAATTCACTGTGATTGCTGGTAGAGATTCTGGTGAGAAGATCTCAGGATTAGTTCACTGGTGTGGCCAGTGTCTCACACTCTTTCTGTACTTGTTGGAAACAAATGGAAGCTCTCTGAATGCCCACTGGATAAAATGGGAACCATGAATATTAATTTACTTGGATGGGTTCTACTGAAATACAATGAGAAACTGCACTGTGCAAATAAAATAAGGGATGGATCGAGGGAAAAACCTTCAAGATAATTAGTCAAATATGGTCTTTGCAAGTAGAATAAGGCTGCAGTTCGGGTTTCTGGAATAAAAGGGGACCTACTTCTAAATACACTTGTTTAAAACTATGTTCTGAGTCACTGATGCCTAGAATTACTGTCCCTGGGACTGGCATTAACATTTCAGGTTAGAAATGACAACCTGTGAATGGAATGATGGCTGTTGTGAGTACAATGGGCAAGCACAGGACACACAAGGACTTGCAGGGGACATCTCACTTTCTCATCTTTTCTTTCCCCCACAGTTAGCTGCCCCCTTCAGCTTTCTCTCCTTCCCTCCCCTGGCAGCCTTCCCTCCAGAAAAGTCTAGCCAAGTTGCAAAAGTTGCATGGTGGCCTACACAGCCAGTGGACCCTAGTTAATTATGCAGTGGACAGCACCATTGGCTTGTCAAGTTGAACAGTGGCCCTTCTGGTTAACATGGTGACTCCATTGCCAGACCCAGCCAAATAGTATGGAAGATGTTTGTGATAGATTGTTGACATATTCATGATGACTGGCTGTCCTGAGGTAGCCCAAAATTATGACATCAATAGAGTAACAGGCCACAGGCATCTAAGAATAATGGATGAAGCATTGCCAATAATTAGCAAAAGAAAGCAAGAAATAGCCAAGCCTACTATCTCATATTATTTGCAGCTGTTACAGTCTGAGATGGACAGAACTTAAAGAGACGTAACAAGATTTGAGAATTAAAGAAACGTAAGTACAAAGTGAAAATTTATACTGAGACTTGGAGTTCTTAGTGTATATTTTGAGATTCCCTTTCTGTGTGTATTGTTATCCATGTTTTGTATTTTTCTTTGTTATTGGTCTTTTGGTCTTTTGATACAGACTTTTAAATTATTTCCATCAAAGGTATAGTTTTAAAGCTGTTCTTTGAGCCAGACAGAGGTTTTCTTTTTGCATATCTACATTGTTTCTGGCTCGTCTTGTAAACTGGTTGATGTGTGCCTGCTTGCATAGCTGTGCATCAGTGGGAGGTAAGTAAAAAAAAAGATGCACCTCTGTGCGAGGGTGCGTTGGGGTCCCATGTTAGCTCCGGGGTTCCCTGCATGGAGGTGTGTGAAAGACCCAGGCCTGCACCAGACTTGTGTATCCCAGCTTCACCCCGCTTTGTTTTGGCCATGCAGAAAAGGCCCTAGAGATGATTTCTGCTTTCAGGTACCACAATCTGCTGCCTCCAGCTTGCTTCTTTGTAGATGTTGCCTGCCCAAGACCGGACATATGCAGACATATGCTGTGGGGATGTCTTTAATTTTTAAATATGTGGGAGTTTTTTAAGCCATTCAATGGAGCATTGTAGCAAACAGCAGTCTCTACAGTTCTACAGAGGAATCATTGAGTCTGTCATCTGCACCTCTATAACTGTGTGGTTTGGTTCTGCAACCCAACAAGATCGTCACAGACTTCAGAGAATAATCAGAACTGCAGAAAAAACAATTGCTGCTAACCTGCCTTCCATTGAGGACCTGTATACTGCACGGGTCAAAAAAAGGGCTGTGAAAATATTTACTGACCCCTCGCATCCTGGACATAAACTGTTTCAACTCTTACCCTCTAAACGTCGCTACAGAGCACTGCACACCAAGACAACTAGACATAAGAACAGTTTTTTCCTGAATGCCATCACTCTGTTAAACAAATAATTCCCTCGATAATGTCAAACTATTTATTATATATTTATTATATAATTACTGCACTACTTTTTTCATCATTCCTATTACCCATCTCCTCCCAATTATGACTGTATGACTATAGCCTGTGCTGACATTTCATTTTATTTTATGATTTTACATTTTATGTTTTTATTACTATTGATTGTTTCCTGATTGCTTACTAGACCTATATGACAATCATTAAGTGCTGTACCTTATGATTCTTGACAAATGTATTTTCTTTTATGTACACTGAGAGCATATGCACCGGAGACAAATTCCTTGTGTGTCCAATCACACTTGGCCAATAAAGATTCTATTCTATTCTATTCTATTCTATTCTATTCTATTCTATTCTATTCTATTCTAGACAGAAAAAAAAACTGGACGTCAGATGCTCATACAAATCATTCCTTAGCTACTGAGATAGGGTGACATAAGGCTCATAGCCTGTTATTAAAGCCACAAAAAGGCATTTAACGTGAAGGTGAATAGGCTGAGATAATACGGAAAATTCAGCATAATTATGGATTGCAAGACAGCTGAGGCTGCTTCACTGGGAAGATGAGAATATTTCCAAGAGAACTCACTCTTTTGAGGGCTGAACCACTTGCTTCTAGACTTCCTCTTCCTGCAAAACTTCTTACTCAAATACTGTGCCCTTGCCCACAGGGACATCTGGGGGCAAATGACCCCCAGGCAGTGCCCATTTAGTCATGTGGGCAGCAGAAAATTGCCCCCACACCCGTCCTCCTTCCCCGTGTGTGAGCAAGCAAGACCGAGGAGGGCAGGAGGTCTGCAGTCCATGGCAGGTGGCTCAGTGGTGAGGGGCCCCTTGGTGGGCGGCTCAGGCATGAGCTGCAAGAGCCCAGTGGCCCCAGCCTCCCTGTCAGGCCTGAGAACAGCCCTCCCTCACAGGGAGGCCAGGGAGGGCAGAAGGCCTGCAGCCGCGGTAGGCAGTTTGGTGGCAAGTGGCCCCTCAGCGGGTGGCTCAGGTGCAAGCTGCAAGAGCCCTGGTGGCTCTGGGTGAGCCAGCAGGCCTGAGGATAGCCCCCACACCTGACAGGGAGGCTGCAAGTGGGGCAGGGCAGGAGCCCCCCCGGAAAGCTCTTGCCCCGGGCTTCATGTGGAGGGGGGGGGGAACAGAAAATTCAATTCTTCCCCCCGGGCTCCATTTTCTGTTGACACACCACTGCCATTGCCAATTACAACTCCGCAGTCTTGCAAGATTTACCCCCTTTCACAAACCCAAAGCAAAAAAAAAAAAAGGAATGCAGACAATGAAGGAAGAGGCCTGTAAATCTTTGATTTGTAAGGGATCAAAATGTATCTCAAGGGCTGGAGCATACATTCCTATATTGAAATAGATTCAATTTGCCCTGAGTTTCCAGTCTGTTAACAAATAACAGCTAGAGACTGTGAGATGGTACATGCAGCAGGGGCAGAACCAGTGACTCCACAAAAAAGAAGATGGAGATTTGCTGCAATTTTTTTGTTCCTTCAATCAGAGCAAGGCTCTTCCTTAGCAGAGGGGAGCCACTGAATTCAAACCAGGGTATTTTTTTGGGGGGGGGCACTTACCAGTCCTACCTGTGCTGTGTGTGTTTTGTTAATAATCAAGCATAAATATGTAAACAGGTCAGTCATGATCATGGCTAGGAGCAATTGCTGAGTTCAAAATGGGTAGGAAAAAACCCCACAGCTGTGACTGTAGGAATTTTTGATTACTATTGTATATAAAGGCAGGCTAGAAGCTTAGCCATGTTTCAGATATGTTGATAAAGTATATTACATGTCTTCCCTTAGATGGATGACTTCAGTGGAAGTACAGTATGCTTTGCTTTAGAACTGAGATTTTTCTTAGTAAAACATAGGAAATGACAGGATGCCTCACTCCCCTCCACCACCACCAATGGCCAAGGGAGGACCTGGCAACCTTAATTCAAAGACATTAAGATGGTGTGGTACATTTAGCCTTGAATAAGACAGAAAAAAGATTCACCAATATGATGAGTTATTGCTTATTTACATAGCTACAAACTGAGAAGAAAAGAATGGGAAGCAGTAATGCCTTCTTGAAGACATATATCAGTACACTCCCAGCCTTCAGCAAACTCAGTCTACCCCAAGATACTCTGGATGAATATTTGCTTATAATTTCCAATTTACCTCATAGGGAAGGGCAGCGGCTCAGTGCCCAAGTATCTACTTGAGATGCAGAAGATCCAAAGTCCAATCCTCAGCATATCCAATTTAAAAAGGTTCAGATAGCAGGTGATATGAAAGACCTGAGAGCTTGGACGACCACTGTCAGTCAGAGTAGACAATGCTGGCCTTGATGGACCAATGGCTTAAATTAGTACAAATCAATTTTCATGTGTTGCTGTGCATCTAGGACCTTCTCAATTGATTCAAGACGGGGAAATCCTTGTATTTTTAGTGACTAAACAAGCCGATAAATTGTCCATAAATTGCTACTATTTTCATCAGTATTGTTTCTCAGTGGAATGGAATGGAATGGGTGGGTGATAGTTTTCTCAAGAATCCTGCAAGCAATCAGATGCTGTAGAATTGCAATATCTCCTAGGAAAAAAGATGTTGGTGATGGTAGCATTCCTTATTTAGCAATAGATAATCTGAAGTCAAACAAGAAGTCTGTGGCCAATGAAGACAAAATATTTTCTTTGACACCAGCCATTTACTCTTGATTAATATCTGGGTTACATTCAGACATCACATGGTGGTTATATGTGAGGTGAATAAGTCTCGGCTCCTCAGACTTTCACCTTCCCTCCCTGTTCTGTAATGTGTGGGACAATAATTAAAGACTCCCTCTTTTAGGAAATTTTTGATCTTGGTGTGATGTTTGAAGTTTATGTCTTTTCTTCCATCTGCTATGATGATGAAAGCAGCACTGTATTTTTCAGACATCTCAATGTAACCATTTTGAGAAACCTTCTGACCTTCTTGTGTGCAGACACTGTGACAGACGTAAGCAGTTGCTGAAAATAACTAACCCCCAACTTGTTAAGGTGCCCAAATTAGCATGTCACAATTAATTGTGGTTCTAGTGGTGCCTTTCTAAACCAGGACATCTTCAGTCACCAGCTGATAATTGAGGGCAGGTGTCTGGGAAATGAATGGATGAGCCTGAGGGGTTGAGGCTCATTCATCTCAGAAACCACATTTGTTTTTCACAGTGTCTGAAAGCAGCTTGAATGTACCTTACACCCAGTCCATTTTCCACTGAACCACATTCATTTGAACTTCAGTTCTCAAATAGATTGCTGAAGAAAACACCACTGTGATATTCACTACACAAAATCTTTCTAAAAAGATAAGCTTCTGCTAGGGAAGCAGAAACACTAAATAATTATCTTCTTTATAAAATATTTTTCTCGTTACAAAAACTAAGGATCAAAGAGGACAACAAGTAGAAGAAACAAGATCTAGCCAGGACTAGATGCACCATAAGTAACTCATGTGATCAATGGGACAGTTCCTCTAAGCAGGCTGTCCTGAACTGGAGCCAGACATGCAATCTTGTTCCCAGCCTGTAAGCTTTTTACCCGTCTTGATCTTACATGAGGCATGACAGCATTGGGCAGTGAGGCCCTTGATGCCTTGTGTGGAGCTGTCAATGAGGAGATATTTCATTTGAGCAGTCAGTCAAATCTTTATTAGTCATAGAGCAGCATAAGGTAAATGAAATAAAGAATAGAACAAAGGGATAAAGCATATTAAAACAGTAAATATAAATACTGAAAAGGATAAAAAACTTTAAAAGAGGATAGCTATAAGAGGATACATATTAAAAGACACTAGAATTTAAGCAGCTTTCTGCTTTTTATCACAGACTTGTGCTGAGATTTAGTGTGAGCGGGTGGAGTGAATATCTTAGGAAGCATCACGCGCATAGGCCTGAGCTGTGATCTGTAGAATTACGCAAACATATTCACAGGAACACATGAAACGGCCTCATACTGAGCCAGACCTTTGGGCTATCAAGATCGATATCAGATTGGCAGCTGCTGTTTAGGATGTTAGTTAGAGGAAATGATTCAAGGAGTGTCTTTTGACTACATTTGTGGTTCATTGGTTGTTGTAGGGTGACATCCACAGGGATTTGGGTTTGGGATTCCCAGAGGTACTAGTTCAAGGGAGGCTCCTCATACAATTAGCCCCCCCCCCCCCGGATCATGCTTAGCTATCTGGCTTATCTGATTGCTATGACATTTCTTCATCAGCTTTTCCTCCCTCTTCCTTCAGCCCAGAGTGTCCAAATGTCTTGGGCTACACCTATCTGGTGTCACTCAGTAGCATCTTGTATTTTCTTTGTGTAAGTAAGTGGGCCATCCATTATAATGTGGTGCTACAGATATATTAGTGCGAATGCCTTGGGACATAACTCCCAGGTGAGCCCATCATCTCTATGAATTAAAATGTGCTGGCCTCATATTAGCAAGACCTTGCTTGTAGTTCATCCTGAGGTCATAAATATAATGAATCTTCCAGATTGAGCTCTGTCACCAGGGAAGCGGAACCGCTGCTGTGAAACGATCACACTTCATTATGGGTGGAGAGCAGCCTGCATATTACAAGACAGCTTGATTCCAGCTTCTGTCACACAATGAATTTTCTCACCCCGGAAAGAGATATCTCTTTTCTGAACCTCTCTTATATTTTTAATTTAGGGATGACATATTTAAATAGAAGGAGGCCACTTATTAAAAGTACTGGTCCCTGAACAATCTCAGTTGATAAAGAATCTTTGGAAGATTTAGAAAAGTATCTGAACGAAAAGGGTGGTTATTCTTGTCCATGCTGAAGCCTTTTAAATTATGTTCTGTTTGAGACTGCTTCAAAATAAGAGTCGATTCTCTCCAGCAGTAAGAATATGGCACAGCATCAGGAAGTAATTGGGTGCTATAAATCTCTTAGAGAAGGACTTCTGTCTTGCTAATTTTCATGTTAGCAACATTGCACTGTCTTCCTATTACCAGTTTTGGCATCTATGTACAGTAGTGATGTAAACATCAATACATTAATGTCACTGAAGAATACAGAGTGAAATTGAATGCCTGTAAGCATAAAGAAAATGCAGCAATAGCTTTCCTGTTCAATCCTCAACTGATTAGAGATAATGGATTATTCATAGATTTTTGGCTGATAACCAGAACTCCATTTGTGTTTGAAACCAGAATTATCTCTCTCTTAAGCTTTGGACATTTTATATGCTATTACTTTCCTGCCTATAAAAAGATAAGATATGCAGAACTGGGTATTTCAGTGTTATTTTGCAGAGCTTACATTTAAGTAGCTAATGGGCATCAGCATTGCAAATCACAAAAAAAGGGTCTAAATTTTGAAACTCTCACAGTTCACATATTCAGGGCTACTTTGAGTTGTAAAAACAACATTTTCTTCCCTAGCATGACCATAACAGTCGATTTTCCCTAAGGCTGGTACAAGAGTCCCATCTTAAATAGAAGAGCAGAGAACTATGTGTTGTAGAGAGATTTATTTTTCTCCTGTTACTGTTACTGTGAGGTACAGTTTGGGAATGTTTTGCTGGGGGTGGGGCTGTAACAGACCTGTGCCCAGCTGTTCCTGCACACTTGAATATTATAGCACAGAGCAGCCAAATGCAGGCTGCATTACCTTTGTATTAAAAACAGGGTCCACCTTTGACCCAGTTGAGAAGGAATTATTCTGTTACAGTGATAAGCCAAAATGTATTAAGTTTAGACTTTTAATGAATTTAAGATGGATGTTTTTAGTTCATCTGTGTTTTAAATAGTATTTAATGCGATGATTTTATTGTTTATTATATACTGGAAACTTCCCTGAGCCTGGGAGGGGAAGGGTGGCATGTAAACTGTATAAAATAAATGCATTAAATAAAGTAGACTGGAATTATGTAGGCATTACTACCAGGAAAGCCAGTATGATGAAGTGGTTAGGATCTGGGAGACCCAAGTCTGAGAATTCCCACTCTGCTATGGAAACTGGGCCAGGTACTGTCAGAAGGGGATAATGTTGTAAGCTACTTTGGGTCTCCCAGATCCTAACCAAAAGCTTGCACTGCATATGACCTGACAGACTCTATAAGCTCTTTGAAAAATTTAGTGTTTTGGCTTTCTTTGCATTCATGTTTCTGCTTGATTGTATGCCAAGCAAGATTGTCTTGATAGTCTTTGCAATGGACCACAAAGAATCATGTTTTTATGCAATGTGTGTGATGAGGTATGCCTTGAAGAGTGTCAGTTGATGAGCAGAGTTAAGGTAGAACTGGGAAAAGCAGTTAGAGCCTGGAACTGGGAGAGTTAAGACTAACTCCATCGGAACCTGTTGTTAAAATTTTTGAATCTCACCATGGGGGGTGGTGGTGGTGGTGGTGGTGGTGGTGGTGGTGAAAGTGCCCCGATTAGCAGGCCTTAGCAACAGCCAGGAAATGTAAAGCACGTTCCTTATATGAAGATACTACCTGATTGGCTGGTAGAGAGGCGCAGTTCGCCTAGAGCCTCAGGTAGGGGGAGCTAGAAGTGCTGGTTATATTAAAACAGGAAAAAGCCTTGAGAATTTTTTTCTGAAATCTTAATCTTGTGGATCATGATCTGAAGAGAAGTCTGACTTTGTCAGAAGAGAGCTCTTTGAGCAGTGAAAAGCTTTGTTAAACTTAAGTGGATCTGAGTCTGTGGAAAGTGACCTGCAGCTTAGCATCCAGACAGAGTGTATCTGTCAGTACACAGTTCTATCCAGTCTGGGAGTGAAGTCCAGAGGGGTAGTGAAGCACAAGTAGGGACCAGAGAGAGGAAAGGCTAGGGAGCCAAGAGTCCTCTAAGCTCCAACTGGTAGTGTGGGACAGTGGATGTACTTGTAGCTAAAAAGCTGAAGACTTTAGTAGAAGGAAAGTACCCTCAGTGGGCCACCTGTGTGTGACCAAGTCTGTGTCAATGAAACTGTGTGAGGAATCTGTGAAGTAAAAGCTCTAACTTTCTGAAACTGCATGCTTATGAAACCTCTCTGTCATCTGAGAAGAACTACCATTTCTGTCAAAATAAAGTTAAAAATCTGTTTTCAAGATACCAAAAGTGCCAGCGTGTCTTTGGCTAGTCTGAACTGGGTAGTGTCTGTCTGTTTTAACTCCATTTTTAAAGAGACTCTGTTGTTTTCGCCTTCAGTTGCTGAGTGACTGGGGTGTTTGGAGAGAAGTAACTATTATATATATTTGGTGGCAGCAGCAGTAAGTGTTCCATTATAGGGGGCGAATCTCTCAATCACACATGGATTTTAGACGGGAAGAGGGTGTTTGAAAGTGCCCCGAATGGGAGGGGGTGATTCTCTCAAACACATTTTAAATGGGGGGGGGGGCGATTCTGTCAAACACCCAGTGCCTGTTGATTGGTGGGGTGGGCCAGAGCAGCAAGGCAGGAAACATGGCCCTGGTTCTGCTACTGTGGTGTTTTCATGGCAGCGGAAGCACACAGAGGTAATCGGAGTCACATAGGGGCATTTCAAAAGAACCTCCAATTTGGTAGTTTTTGAAAGCCGCAGGGAAAAGGGAAAATGGTGGTGCAATGCAGGGGCAGACCCTGTGCATCTTTGAGGACCATGAAGAATTCCAGGCTACATGCTAACATTGGTACAATTTCATCAGGCTGCATGCTAACCCCATGCTAATATCAGTACAATTTCACCGTGAAAAAACGGCCAAAGACATCTACTTCTGAAAAAGCTCTCTTTCTAAAGGCACAAAAGAACTATGGATTAAAATAAAGGTTAAAATCCTCCGCAAGCCCAATGCACCAAGAGTCATAAAGGTACAGCTTAGTGACATGATCTACAGAGTGCTAACTACATCCGTATTACATCATTGTTACAATTTACAACTGATTGCTTCATTCAGTCAAGCAAGAATTAACTGTGGAAGTATATAGATGGTGTACTGAAGTCATATGCCTAGAATCACACGAGCTTCTGAAAATATATCTTTGCTTCTTCCAGTAAAAGTGGAGAGGCAGACACACAGGCACAGATAGACTTCACAGATACCCAGACTGAGCACTTGCATAGATAGAGTTTGCTGTTCCTATATTTAGTGTAACTTTATTTTTGTTATCTAGTAAAGTTCTACAAAGCAACACATGTGCATCTCTGCCCTATTATTTACTTTAATAATTCATTGCAATACCATCAGCATTGTATGACCCACTGTGAAGGATGTGGTGGCTCTTCTTCCACTTCATAGAATATTAATCTTTCCCTCTCTCTCTCTTCCTAAAAGATTCCGTAGCGCCATGGAGAATTAAAATCTATTTGAATTATTTTAAAGTGTAATCTGGGATGATTGCCTTCAATGATATGAAAAAAGGTCATTGTATACTTAAATTATTATGCCCCTGAATATTTATTTATTATTCAAATTTAATATTGCTGGGCACAGTATGGAGGGTCTACAGTGCTGGGCACAGTATGGAGGGTCTACAGTGCTGGGCACAGTATGGAGGGTCTACAGTGGGAACAGGCCAAAGTTGTCCCCATTTCTGCTGGGGTAAGTGCCCTTGATTCAATAGGAAACCATCACTGGATGCAACCAATTGTTTTTTTGTAACTAAAATATGTCTTCACTTCAGTCTATGTTTTATTCCCTCTTTTATTTCTTTAACATCTTTTGGAATCAAATTAATATGCCTGGGGGTTTTTTCCTTTAAATATTATATTGATGCTATCCAAAATATTGGCATTTTCATCTCTGTACAAAACACCAGGGAATGGAATGAATTTTTCATGGGAAGTAAAATAGTATATATGAATAATCCACAATTCTATTTCCCTTGTCAAACTTTCATGATTCTTTTCCATCCACTATTTTGTTTGCACTTCTCAAAGTGACTTCATAGTTCTAAACTATAATTTCTCTGTTGTACCAATGTACAAGGGCAGCCTGTTCATCTACAGGGCACTATGCCCTTCAGTATCCTGTGCAGGGGTGTGGTTTTGCAGGGAGAGAAGAGTCATTGCAGGACAGCAAGTCAACATGCCCATCAGGAAACAAATTATGGTGAGGGTGAGAGAGAGAGAGAGAGAGAGAGAGAGAGAGAGAGAGAGAGAGGCTGTTTCCGCACGGGTGGAATACAGCATCCCAGGGACGTTAAAAACAGCATCCCTGGGGAGGGGTTCGCACGGCCAGAGGCGGCGGCCTCACAACCCCCATGCGGGGCGAAGCCACTGTTTACGAACCTCGCTCCCTGAGTGAGGTATTTCGGAAACAGCGGCTTCCAACCGCTGACGTGCAAATGACAGTGGCTGGAAGGCACCATTTCCCCCCCTTTCCCGAACGCCTACCTTGTCTCCTGGCTTCCAGCTTGTCGCAGAGGCCAGGGGACATGCCCCCTGGCCTGCGACTCCAGAGCCGTCGCCGCCTGCTATCCTCCCGGGACTGTCCATGCGAATGGTCCGGGGGGTTGTGCGTCGGCAATGTTTATGCCGACGCACCCCTGCACCGTTGCGGTGCGGAAAGGGCCAGAGAGAGAGAGAGAGAGAGAGAGAGAGAGAGAGAGAGAGTCTTCAGTCTTCACTTTGGGAGAGAATGGAGCCAGGAAATCTTAAGGATGATAAACACTAAGGAGCTTAAGGTAAAATATATTGTTCTTTTTGTCTTAATTCTACCCTCAGAACAATGCTGTGAGGTAAATTTGGCTGAGGCAGAGTTTCTCAGATTACATTCTAGCACTCAAACCATTATACCACATGAGCTGTCATATATGAGAAAAGGCTGTTTTCTTCCTCTAGAATAGGAAATGTTCCTAGACTGCCCCACTTTAAATGCATGGCGAACAAATTGTAGGATTATTGTGAGGCAATGTCTACAAAGTCACTGCCTTTCAATGACATATGACGCTGTCTGAATCTGAATCAAACCATTGATCCCTCTAGTTCAGTACCTAATCACTGGTGGCTCTCTAGGTCCTCAAGCTGAGCAAACAGCAAAACTGAGGACAGAAATTGCACATGACGTTTTCCTTATGATTAAGATCACTGGGATGAAGATTCCCCCAAGCCTGACAAAATTTCTGTGCCACTGAAGAAGAATATGACAAGGTAATGGAAATATGTGCATTGATGTTTGGATGACAAGTGCCCGAGGAAGAACAGTGAGGATAATAATACATTCCATTAACAAAATATTATTTTCACAACAATAAGAAGTCTTAGTAGAAAGTATGTCTTTGAGGCATGAGATAGACAAGTGAACCATTTTAAAGATTCACGGATTACTGTGGGAAAGATACACACCTGTTTTATCACTTTCCTTTGGATAAATAAGGACATGCACACATATACACATACGTAACTTGGGCTGAATTACATCCATTGCACTCTTATACCTCTGTGATACTCTTTGATGTAGTTGACTTGTTACAACTGCTGTTGGGAGAAGTGATCAAAGCAGTGCTAGCTATAAATACATACTAAAAGCTTGAACTCACTCTGCTGGAGAATTGTTGAGTGAGATAATCAATGTTGGTTCTATTATGAGCCTTTGGCTTAGGTCATAACTACATCAGTGGTCAAAGAAAGAGCTTACAAAGATGACACTGAACATTAAAAGCATGGAGAGATACAGGCAAACTTGCAAGTTCAAAATCAATAAATCACTCAGACTTCAATGAAAGAAACCCTACCCTTCTTATGCAGCGATGGGAGGCTGGTGTTCATTACTCTGATATCATAAAACAGTCACTGTCTTCACTTACCCAGCCTTCTCTATAGGGCAATAATAATAATAAACCAGATAAAGACATCTCTACTTGTGGGCTTCATCATCTTTAGGGCTGAAATTAAGAGAAAGAGTTATTTTTCAAAATGTCCTTTGGAGATTTACTTTTGGATAACAGGCAAAATGAACGTATGAGTTTAGGCACATATGCAGTTTTAAAAATAAAACATGGCTATGAGAGCCATGTATCGAGTGAGAAAACAAGCAATTATCTTTAGGAGACCAAACAGATATGGATTTATAAAATGAAAGAGAATAGATTTAGTAAGACACAGGGATGCCAACCCCTGCTGAAAGTGTAATGCATAAACTCTGATCTCTGATGATGGGGGATGGCATGGAGAAAGGTCAAACCTCATGATGAGGTTTGAATATGTGAAAGCTGGACTACCTAGTTGATTGAATGTTTTCTTAATGGCTTTTCTTTTATCACACAAAGAACTTGTGGATAGCATAATATTCAAGGACTGACAGGTGGGTAAAAGAGGCCAAAAACCTTACCCAGTCATTTACTTGGAAAAATTGCCTTCCCCTAAGCTGTTGTTCTCAACAGCTGAAAGCTATGGACTTTGGTATCTTTTTAAAAGGAGGTGGACTCACATCTGAATAAACTATTTTAATAGATAAAAGGCAGGATTGGAAAGGTAAACCATTCCTTCTCCTCTAGCTAGCAATCCATTCCCTTGGTAGCCACCTGTGTTTGCTTCACACAATAAAAGAAGGACCATGGGAATGTAGTTTCTTGTAAATGTAGTTTGTCCCACTGTCTAACATGATCATGACCAAAACAATAAAAGTCAAGAATGAAAGTCCACTATAAATGCAGCAGTACAAATGTATGCCAGGAGAAAATTATGAAAATGGTACTCTCTCTCTATATATATGCATGGCAATTTTATCAAACTATTCTACTAACAATGAAGGTGTCAGTGTTTTATAGAAATAACTATAGCATAATTTTAAGCTGATAGCTGTTTCAAGGAGTATTATCTAAATTATTTTGCTGCAGTCTCTCAACTGTGTCTGATGACTGATAAATGTGAAACTTTTGCTACACATCCTCCCACTTCTGCAGCAATCTTAAGAAGTTGTTTACTGTTGAACAGTGTATTATCTTGGACTCAACAAATTGTGCAGGAGTCTGCTGGAATCTATAAGAAGGGACTTTATATTATCAGACTCATGTAGATTGGGAACTCACAGAATAGCCTTATGGTTCTTATACAAGTCTTTCCTATAAATGACAGAAAATGCATATGTTTTTGAAAGATAGTAATGGCAAGAGAAACAAAATTATAATGACAAAAATGGCAGCATGAATTTACATGCGCTTTATTTTTAAATTTAAATGGAAATTTGGGTCAGAAATTATCTGTGCGCAATGTTAGCCATGAGCTTGTATGAAGTACTATAGCACAACAGACAGTAAAATATTTTACCACTACTGCAATGGGGAGTGGATGCGGTGAACCTTTCTGAACATTTTTGTCAGTGTCAAAATTGCCTCCTATGACTAGATGAACATGTGAGCTTTGAAACACATGGTATTTTCTTTTTCCTTTTTCTATAATTTCTTATCTGTTTTTAAACTGTTTGAGAAAATTAAGAAAAATATTATTAAAAAAGGGTAACGAATTTTAAAATTATGTAATGTTCTTTCTAAATGATATTAGTGTATTTTCTTTTTCCTCTTTATTTTCTACTATGCTTGAGAAAATTAATAAAGATACTATATTATAAAAAGAACCACATTGTGTTTGAAGTGATCAGAGGTGGTGTGAAGGGCATGTCTATTGGATGAAATCTTTGATGATTACACATATAAATCACCAGTAACTTGGTGCTGGAGTCATGAATGAACATGCTTGAATGAATCAGATTAAATTTAGTTTTCTTAAAAAAAATCTTAATTGTAACCTTGATTTAATTTTTTTGGCAACTTAACAGCAGAACAGAAACCCTGCTTCATCCTGCTTAGTGCTAGTTCACTGATGCATTCCAAATTTGGATACTGTAGATTAGCTTCCATTCGCATAATTATTTTCTGTTCTTTCTCTGTTGGCTTCAATCTAATGCTACTAGGGTTCAGTTTGGACTACCTGCATACACAATGTGGAGAAGGTCATTATTCTATTTTTAAAGCAGCCTGCCTTGTACAAATATTAGTATGCAGCACTCCCATGGGTAGCATTACAGCCAGCAGCAATTTCTAAGCAAGGTTGGGAATAGATGGCTTCTGCAGCATTGCTGAGCACTGAGACATATGTGTTTTTTGTATGATTCATGTGCAGCATCTTTCATGTTCAAGGAGAGAGGGAAAAAAACAAATGTTCACACTACAGTTACTGAACAGTGTCTAAGCAGTGTTATCTTAGATGCTTCCTGATGGGGCCATATTGTGGCCACAGGTGGTCACTTCCAAATGTAAAGTGGGACAGTGTGTTCTCTGGTGTCCCACAGATCAGTTGCTAGAATTTTTTTTAAAAAAAATGTTCTTGAAGCAGGGCTGTCCACCATGCACCTTCCAGACAAAGATTCTTTCTGCTCCAACGCATATCACACAGGCCCAGACTTAAATGTCATATGATGACAGGTCACACACTTTCCTGGTTACATGGACTGGATGGTCTTGGCAACTGAAACTTGAGGTGTGGAAGTGAAATGTGAAGTACAGCAGACAAAAAACCAAAATTTCTTTTTGTTCCTACCAAGCAAAGTAAATCCAGAGACTGATGCTTCACATGCCTTTTCCTTTTGGACCTAGAGGAGACTCTATGGAAAATGGCTGGTCTGAATTATTTTCAATTAACCTCGAGGCTATGTATAATGCAAAGGTGGAGTAATGTGAGACTATACATTGGCAAAAATGGATAGTGGTCAGCCCAGCTGGGACAAATACATTTGGATATTAGCCACTTTGGTGTCTCGATGCCCTTTAAATTTGTTTACCCATTTACAACCAATTACAGCTGTTTGTTTTAGCTGCACTGATATCAGGAGTTACTGTCAGCTTTCAACAATCAATATTGGTTTTCCAATAGTTTATCCAGCATTATGTCCTGTAAAATACCCAGAGAACTTTGTATATTGTACTTTGCTGAACTCCCCCAAGGCAATGTTAGCGTAAAAAAGGAGAGGAGCTTAAGAAGGTGGACTGAATTTGTGTCTCCTTTCTAATCCTCATACAAGAAATTCTGAGGTGAAGCATCCAAAGAGACAACAGAAAGGCTTATAACACAGAAAGCATACAGAGTGCATTCCAACCAGCTATGACAAAACTGGGCCACACCTTACTTGCAGCCCATTTCTAATTATGACCTTCCTTAAGATTTGATTTCTGGTATAATGAAGGCTGGCCATTCTGCCTAGATAAGCACAATTCTCCCAGACCATGGGCCTACATTACAGTATATTTTAATCTATATCTATAAACGTGAAATACCACTGACTGACTCATCAACAGAACTCAAAAACCACCAAAGCCACACACATGAAATTTGGCACACCTGTTCCTTATGTACTCTGGTCTCACTAAGAAAGGATTTTCCAAAATATTCACTTTCACTCAATTTATTACCTATTTACTGTTTTCACTGCTCATCTCTGGCCATCTGCATGAACATTCTAAGGGCAAACCAACCGCTCAGTCCACAGACATGCTGCATGAACTTTCTAAGAGTGACAGTTCAACACCACCAGCTTCATGTCCTTCACTAACTGCACTCTACCACCGCCCTCCACAACACATGTGAACCTCTTTGAAAAAAACCCATCAGTCCACAGACAGGCTATGAGGAAATATGCTGCATGTCACACCAAAGTTCACAAACAGGCTGCAAAAAAGTATGCAGAATGTCACCCCGAAGTTAACAGATAGGCTGTGAAAAAGTACTCCTCCATGTTAACAACACCGCTACAGCCAAATACTATCAAAATAGATTACAAACCACACTATCACCTTGGACTACTAAACATTTGTCAGGTTTTGCATATGAACATCAGATTGCTTACTATGGAGACAAGTTTATTGCTCTCGGCCTCCGATCACCCTGTGCTTGGTGTCATGCTCTGAAGTGGTGGGATGAGTCCCCAGGAATGTGCTGCAGTAGTGGTACAGTCCAGCTCCCTGCCCTTCAACCCTACCCTGAACCTCTTCACAGCCTTCTCACTCATCAGCATCCAATGGCAAAACACTTCCTTTCTGCATCCCGAAAATACAATGGCTGCTTCCAAATGACATCTTTTGGAGCCCACCAGGTGAAAGAGAGCAATAACACATTGCATTAGAAAAAGACAACTACAGGAAGCTGCTGCAAAATATGCAAAAACAAACGCATTAGTCCACAGACAGGCTGTGAAAAAGTATGCTGAATGTCACCCCGAAATTCATAGAGAGCCTGTGATGAAGTATGCGTAGCGAAGCACGGGTGCCCTGCTAGTAATGAATATTTGAGGAGTAAAGGTAAGGACAGTTTCTCCATTCCCCTCTCTGCACCAGTATATTCTTAACAATTGCCAGAGGCCTTCTTTCCCTTTTTCCAAAACCTTCTCAGAAATGCAGGAGCTGAAAGTACGGCAATTTTTTGAAAGCATCTCCTGTGTTACGAACTTCCTCACACACTATAATTTTTAGAGCAGGCCTTGCTGCAAATGCTGCCTTTTACTGCAAGTAGATTAGTGGAGACAGACAAAGAATGCTGCTTTCTTAGTTCATCCTCAGGTAAAATGATATTACCAGGACCAGATGTGTAGAATGTTCTAGAAAATTTTTACCAAGACATTTTTATTCTGGCAAGACTTTCAGCCTCATCCCAAGGGAGGCGGCGGGGGGAGGGGGATTTGCTTGTGGAACTGAGGCATGGCTGTGCCAGTGGATTTGTCCTCCTTGGGGCACTTGCCCTGGTGGTGGAGTGATTGCACCAGCATGTGGCTTCCACAGCCCTCCCCAGTGCTGGGACATGGTGCTGGGCATGGCACTTGCATCCCAGGACTCCTGCCACTGCCAGTGTAGTGGGGGTGGGTTGGGAAGGATCCAACATTTGTTGGCTCTCTCCTGGCTTTTGCCAGTGTTATGCTGGCAGCCTGAGCCTCAGACTTACAATGCCAAAAAGGCAGCGTAAGTTCATTCAGCCCAGTGGGGGCTTCTAGGTGGCAGGAAGGCTTTTTAAAACTGATTAAGCCTTGCCACACCAATGGGGAGCCTCCATGGGAGCGGCAGAGCAGCACCATATTAATGCTATGGCCTGCTGCCTCCAAGTTTGGATGGTGCTGCCCGGGACCTAGAAGAGCAGTTTAAAACTGCTGTAATGGCTGCTGCTCCCTTGGTTTTTCCTTAATTGTTTTATTCTGATTGAGTTTAAAAGGTTGATAATTAATATGCATTTTAATGGTTGTCAGTTTTATAAACTGCCCTAGACTTATTTGTTCTTAGGAAGAGGATGGAAGAATGCTAACTATGTGATCAACAAATGAATTGAATACATGTCAAGTTCCTTGCAAATCAGAAACATATATCAATATGACTTCTATGAACACTATAAAATGAACTCTCTGTGTAGCACTAGGGGAGAAAATAGAGATGATATAATGATGTGTTCCATAAGCAAGAACAGGGGCTGAAAAAGGTATGTAAGAAAAACATGTTTCCTTCTCTGAATGGTTCCTTCTGTTTGTGCTTCTTCTTACCAGTTGCCTTACTAATATCCTGTTATTTTCTGGCAGGATTTTACTAAGGCTCAAACAACATGTTAAATGGAATTCTGTGATGCATTCTTCCACAGACTTTTTTAACCCAAAGCAGCCTGAGGCAGATTATGTCTGCATGGAAGATGTGCTCACAAAAAAGCTGTTTAATTCTCTCCACCACCATCCCCAGTTCAAAATCATCTTTCCTGAGATGTTTTTTCATATGTGAGGGAAAGAGATGGGATCCCTTCTGCTGCACATCATTGCTTCCAATGGATGAAAAAGCAGTTTGGGAACAGGATTCTTAACTGAAAAAATGACAAGAGTGGAAAGAATGAGCAGCTGCTGCCCATCTGCCCTTCAGCAATGACACAGCATGCTCCATGTTGCTTTGGGTTTAAAAACAGAAGAAGAAAGTCATGGAGAATCCACTTAACATGTAGTTCAAGCTTCCCCATAGTTTTGAAAAGCCAGTTCCCCAAGTAGCTGTCGATCAATGCAGCCTCTGGCTGAGGAGGGTCACTGACAAAAAACTTGTCTCCCAATTTACGTTCAAAACAACAAAACTGATGCAGTTATTTTGCTTCATATTTTTATCCTCCTCTTTTACCACTCTGGGGTAGCAACTGACAAATAAAATGCTTAAGCAATACACATTTAAGCAAAAATGTTCAATCCAAGCCGAAAACAGGCAATGAGACAGAAGTATGTCCCAGGCTGGTGCTGGTTCACTGATATCACTCAGAAAGGGCCATGGAGTAAGAGCCAAGGGACAAGACCTTTGACTTTTGCCCTTCATCTTCAGTTACCAACCCAGGCTTTAAGACACCTATATCAAAAGGAGACAGGTTGGTGGTCAGTCCAGGTCTTATCTGTCTGGCTCTGGTGTTTGGATCAATTTGATTATTCAAAGGTTTATTGCCCTTTTCTCCTGGCAAGATAAAGCAGGGCAGGTCTGGACTAGAGTACTTATTTTCAGCATGGTCAATAAGAAGTTCAGCTGCCAGCAAGATCCTATTCTTCAGCTTTTGCCAGCTACTGCAACTCTCAAGGAAGATGGTTCAGCTCTATCAGCTCTTATGTTTGCATATTCAAAGCTTGTAGACAGGCTCTGCCCTCCAGAGATCACCACCTTCAGTGTCTCTCCATGTATCCCCTCTTGTTTTTCCAACTAGCCTCATCCTGCTTTATCCCACCTTTTAACATCATTGTGCTCTTTCAAGAGCTTCCTCCACGAGCCTTTGCTAAGCATGCAAATTGTACACATCAGGCATCTGCTAGTCTAGTCTCACCCAAGGTCTATCTAATTATCTGTGATCTACTAACCAGACCTAGCCGCCAAATCCTTGGTTTATCAGTACAAGCTTACAAGAGTATAAAACTGTGAGGTACCAGAACTATTTTCATTAGCAGAAGAATTATTTTGTAGGCTTTCCTGTTCTGTAGCACTTCAGTTTAGTAATGGGAGGATGAATGCCTACTGAATTCTAATCTCAACAGCAACATTAACAAAGAGTCCTTGTTTGTAGAAAACTTGCTTTGTCAGGGAAAGGGTTTGGCTTAATCTATCTGACAGCACCATACCGGGGCTAAACCACACCTGGGGGCATGACCGCCTCCCCGTCCCCCCCCCCCCGCCTGGCTCCCCGCACCCCCGCCCCACTTATGGGAGCCAGGGAGCCAGCAGCAAGGCTGGGGGTGGGTGGGGCTTGGGGGGGTGGAACTTGGGGGCAGGCAGCCCAGGTGCTGAGCCCCGCCCTGGCCTCCCTGCAGGCCAGCTTTTGCCCCCCTGTCAGAAACACATGTTTAAGACCTTTAAAGAATTTGGGCAAAGCTTGGTGAAGAATCAGCAAAGTTTATTTAAGATACATTTCTTGCAAGCAACGGGCATCTGTCCATAAGCAGAGAGGCGCGCCGGACTGACACACATTGCTGGTATATATTCTCTTCTAAATCATAGGTGTTTTCCCTCCCCTTAGCTTCCCCTCAAGGGTTTACAGACTAAGACATGGTCCATTACATTTCTTAGCGTTGCTTTTTAACGTATTTCCTATACCATGCTTGGTTTTCTTCCACGTATTGTCTTACACCTCCCACTTATCATCTCTTTCACCTGTCTGTAGGGTTTCTTTGTTCTTTTTCCTGCACCCACTTAGAAGCGCTTTTTACCCCCACCCTTTCCCCAGCTGCATAAGCTTTTTACCCTACTTCTAGTAAAAAAAGAAACTTGTTATTGTATAAGTACAAGTTGTGGTTAACATGTCTTGTGAGCTATCCAGTTCACAGGTGCATCTTAGTTTTCCATTTTAGATATATATTCTAGATAAGCTAGCTTCTGCAGTTAATGCTTTCTGCACACCCCACTCTTTGCTTGTGTGAGCTCCTAACATTAGTCTATTTAGCAAGAAGAAGAAAAATACAATTTACCTTTAACATACTGGGTTATAGGAATACATATAAACCCATATTTCATGCTTAAATTATATATATTGAAAAAGCAATATTTCTTTATCACACCCCCAACCCAGGGGATGGCAGGAGCCAGCCTGCAGGGAGGCTGGGGAGCGGAGCTTGGCGTCCCCCCCCCCCCATGACAGAACGGCGTGCACCTGGGGACATGGGAAACTCCATGTCCCCATTAACGGTACGCCACTGCTCTCTGATACACTAGTTTTCTATGTGCAGTGGATTTTATTGATAGTCCAAAATGCCAGAGTAGAATCCAGAAAATAACACCTTTTAAATCAATTTTTGTTCAGTTTTGTCTTTGTTCCTGGAATATAGTTGTGTGCTACAAATTATGTTCTGTTGTCTTTAAGATAGGCAATCTAGGCTTCTCTTGGGTCTTCCTCCCACATTCAATATTTCTATAGCTAGTAACAACTGTTGGGTTTTGGTCTGGAAAGCTGCTGAGGATAGATCTGCATATCACATTTTCCAGATGAGGAAGTTCCCTGTGAGTGATTTCTCTGCCTGGAACTCTGAATTCCAAATTCAAGCTTACAATTTACAGGTTCCTTGAGAAATAGGATACATAGATACCCCTTTACTTGTAGTATAATCAGATTGGGTTAACCTGTGTCTGGAACATAGTATGCTATAACATGGTACAATTGCTTCATTTGTGAACAGCATCGCTGTTGAAATTCTTCACATCTGATTTGCTTTCTGAATTTTGGAGTTGCAAATTAATCAGTCTTGTTTCCGGTGGAACCAAATGCACTTTGTTTTTCAGATCTGAATTCTGTACAGAGTGCTATGTCTATGCAGAGTTCCACAGCTTTCAGCTCTTTCTATTCATGTACATCTTTTCTTCCTCCACTTACATACGTGCATACACACAGTGATAAAATGCTGCAAAAAACCTCTATCAATTATATTTGCACAATTGTACCAAGAGTACAGTTTATTAAGGAAATGGAATGCATGTGTACCTCAATCATACTACACAAAAGGAAATTTACTGTAATTATTAATTCAAATATTTCTACCCCACTATCTGAGGTGATTCAAGGTGTCTTGTAAGACAGTGCCAATGAAACAATTTAAACATAATCATAAAAATGCAAATTAAGTCAATTAACCCTATGAATGATTTCCACAAATAGCACCAGCAACAGAAAAACAACTCCAGTAAATACTAAAAAAGTTTTATAATGCTTCTCAAAACAGGGCTGTAAAGAAGGCTTCCTAACCTCCTCCGAGGGGCTGTTCTAGAGGGTCAGTGCTATAGCCAAAAAGACTGCATTTGAGCTATAGCCAATTTACTGGATTTACAGGAAGGTATAATCAGGAGAGAACTCTGAGAGGATCTAAGGTGACACATAACTTCATAACGGGACAGATAGTGGTCTTAAAGATGTGTTTTACTATATATATTTGTAATCTATTAGCTGCCTAACAGCCCAGTCCTGATGATCAGTGGAGGCAGGCCAGATGTGGCACTGCATTGGCTCCAGCGAGCTTTCCTGGCAGCATGGGAAGGGGAGAAGCTTGGTCACTGGGAGTCCACCAACAGATGCAGTTATGCCACCCAAAAGGTGATGTAAGTGGAGGGCCGGGGCCATGGCACAACTGGCACCAAATCTGGGTGTAAAAAGAAAGACCAACATTAAGAGAATGGTATACCAGAATTTGGAATTATATGGATTTAGATATACTGTCTATGTTGTTACAGATGGAAGACTCTCAAGAACAAGAGAGGAACTGGAAACCTTTGAAACTTTTTTTTGAAACTAAATTTGCAATCTGTTGTAAGAAACAGGTTAAAAGGATAATATTACCAGCTCAATGTAAATTAACTCTGTTTAGCAACAAGATGAAACTAGACTAAATAATTGGTGGTTTAAGATTAAGTTTATATTTGACATAACCTTACAAATAGTAAAGTGAAAAGGATGATGAAATCCATGAATTTTTAAACTGTAACTCTATGAACAACCCTTTCTGAATTGAAGAATATTGTCTATGTTATATAATTTTATGATGTTGTGCAGTAATGTTTGTACTTTCTGTAGTTGTAATTTATGTAAAATGTTAAGTGGTTGTGAATAAAGCTTTACATTAAAAAATAATAAAAAAAAGAAATCTGGGCATAAGCCAACTAAGGTCGGCTCCACCCCCAGGAATGCCCCTGCCACGTCCCCACCATGCTGATGTGATTGGGGGCAGTGTGGGCACCACAGTGGCCATCACAGGGGCCACAGTGACAGTGTCCCAGCAGATTTGCCCCTCCACCAGGGTAAGTGCCTGGGGGGGGGGGCATTTCCACTGGCATAGGCTTATGCTGCCTCCAGAGGGGGATTCAGCCTCCCCACTGTGGCTTGGGCTGTTAATATCCCTGATAAAGGAAAAGAGCAAAATCTAAATTTTGTCAATAAATGAATATAGATAGCCAATACAGCTGTCTTAAAATGTGGGAAACAAACTCTCATAACTCTAGACAAACTGCTGCATGCTGTAAAAAATGAAGCTGCTAAGCTGTTCTCACAAAGAGAGCAAAATCCTTGAAGTTATAGAAATATGGAACTATTGAAACATAGAGCTATATGGTCAGATTAGCAGAGTCCAGAAGGGGAGAGAAGTTAAGAGACAGTTTGAGAAATGCGCTTCTTGTTGCAATATTGATCTAATTTTCATACAAAAACAGGGACTAAGTAGTCAAAAATTCTTAATAGAGTAGGTTAAAGTAAACCCCATATCTTCCAAAGTGGACAAAGCTGTTCTCTTCAGAATTTCTGCTTTTTTAATATTCCCAATCCAACCAAGAATATGTTTTACCAATGTACATATGTAAGATAGAGGAGCATTATCGATTTCTTTCAACATTTTAAAATCTGCCTTTCTCTCCAGTGAGAACCCAAGGTGGCCTACAAAAACAGTACAATACTAAGACAATTGCAACAGTGACATGCAATAAACACACCTCAGAAAAGTTGATCCACAAAGATAACTGTGCACTTCCAATGGCTCTTCTAAAGAGTGCTGCTTTACATCTTATTCTAAAAAAATGGGAGTGTTGGCAGTTTTCTAAAATCCTCTGGCACAGTTGGAGCCATCACTCAAAAAGCCCAAAGTTAGGGGATCTCAATTCTTACCTCATTACTGGAGGAAGCGCACAACAGATCCTATTTTAGTACCAACTCACATACAGATGGGGGATTGAGTATGAGACCTAATCATTAATTTTCTGAGTTCACTGATGCAGTAAAATCTGCACTTGGCTCAAGGGCACACAGTTTCCTTAGAAGTGACCTTACACCATCACCGATGGCTCCCCTTGCCCGCCCCCCCAGAATGCCCTACCTGGTTTCCAATTGTTTGCTGGGATGGACATGGAAAGCCTACACTTTTCTTACTGAGATCTAAGGCAGATTACAAAATACAGAAAGTAATTCCAGCCTCCAGGTGGGACCTGGGGATCCCCCAGAATTAAAGCTTATCTCTAGAGTACAGAGATCAGTTCTTCCAGAGAAAATGGATGATTTGGAGAGTAGCCTCTGTGGTTGTCATGAGCCAGCCCCTGAGTACTTAGCAGGATATAGATCACTGTGTTGTCAGGTTCTGCATCAGAATCATCTATATCAGGGGTCTTCAAACTATGGCCCTCCAGATGTTCAATTCCCATGAGCTCTACCACTTGGCCATGCTGGCAGGGCTGATGGGAATTGTAGTCCATGAACATCTGGAGGGCCATAGTTTGAAGACCCCTGATATAGATGATTCTGATGCAGAACCTGACAACACAGTGCAGCCAAAGTTGGCTGCTCCTGAGGAAGACCAGGCAGCAGAGCCAACTCCCAGCCCTTCCCTGCCTGGTAGAGGAACCTGCAGATACTCCTAGGGAACCCAGCTATGCACAGGAGGCAGAAGCAGAGGCAGCTGCTGCAGAAGCAGGAAAGGAGTGCTTATCTTGCAGCAAGATATGGGAAGATAGAAGTGTCTGCATCTAATGAAGATTAACTCCTTGCAGAATCCCAACCCTTTGGACAAAGCTCTCTATATAAGCCTTGCTGTGAAGTTGCTTCCGCCTTTGTGCAACAAGTGTTGTACCTGTTGATGCCGTGCAGAAGCATATCAACTTAGGGACATGGAGATGCCCATGTCCCTGGGTGCAAGCCTTTCAGTCATGTGAGGGGCACTGGATGCACCCCCCATGTGACTGACAGGCATGCACCCATGGCCGGCGCCCCACCAGCCTCCAGATATTCACAGGGAGAGGGGAGGTTCCATCCCATCCAGGTCCCTGGAGCCCAGCCACTGGTCTACTGAAAGACGCCTTCAGGGCCACACACCCCAACCTACCAGGTCAGGAAACATGGCACCCCTGTTACCTGGCTTGCACAAAGTAACTCTGTGCCGGGAAAACCTTGCTCTTTAGCAGGGCTAGTTCTACTTCTCAACTATCTTTTCAAGTTATTGTGAGCAAATTTCAACCAAATTAGTAATTTGCATATTTAGCAAAGGCTCATAATTTGCATATTTAGCAAAGGCTCATGGGTATGTAGTTGAAATATGTTTGAAAAGATAGTTGAAAGTCAGGACTAGGCCTGCTAAACCACATACCCATGAACCTTTGCTATATATGCAAATTGTTAATGTGCATATTTAGCAAGGGCTCATAGGTGTGTGGTTGAAAAATGCTCACAATAACTTGTAAAAATAGTTGAGAGGCTGGACTAGGCTTGCTAAAGGGCCAGGTTTTAATTGAACAGAACTGATTTGTGCAGACTGGGGAACAGGAGTACCATGGAGGTTTGACCCTGCAAGGGATGTGGCCCCATGGGGGTATGGGTGCCCCCCCCATGTTGCTAGAGGCCTGTAAGTGCTTTCTCTCTGGGCTCTCAGTAGACCAGTAGCTGGGCTCCAGGTGGGGTGGGGCTGGGGGGCTGGGACATGCCCCTGAGTTCCACTCCTGAGTTGGGGGGGGGATGCTGAGAGACCTAGTCATCTTCGGGCGCCATTTGCCTCTGTACGCCTCTGACGCCGTGTGCCTGGTTTATCGCTGATCCCCAACCTGTTTATTGGGTCTCCTGTACCACGACCTGCAGACTATTATTTGCCTGCGCTTTGCCTGATGCCTGCCTTGACCCACTGGACTGTTATTGGACTACGCTTTTGCCTGCCACCGTTTGGCTCCACAAGGCCGGACCTGACCATACCCTGCCTGCTGACAGCACAATGGCATTGTACTTCACTGAGGTTCTTGTCCTCCTCAGGCTCAATCCTCAAATTTCCAGGAGTTTTGCAGTCTAGATCTGGCAATACTACTCCATCCATCTCCATTGATGGTCACTGGGAGGACCTGGCAATCTATGAAGCTCCCTACATTCTGTCAACTTTCCTGCCCCCTCATGTCCTTTCCACATACCAGACAACCTACATTTTTCTCCCCTGCCTTCAAATTTACCACTCTCCCCCAGCAGCCTTCCTCTGGGAAAACTCTGTATGGATCCAGCCACCTGGATGAACCAGGGTGGGCCTAGTTGCATGGTGCTGGCCACTTGGCTTAACCCAGTCTTCTGGTACTGGCTGCTAGGGTGGGCCAAGGGACATAGTATGGCACCTACAAGGACTAGAAGAGGGCACCTCAGTTTTCCCTGTACCCACTTCACAATGCTATTTCCTGTTCAGCTTTTCCTGGCACCTTCAATTTCTTTAGCTTTACCTACCTTTTATTAAAATATTTCATTTTTTTTCTGCGAACCTCGGGCTTTGTTCAGGCTTGGCTTGTCTGGTCATGGTTTCAATCACTGAATGTAAGTATTCACAGAGGGGGCCACATTCAGAATTAGATATATTGATGCAAACAGAAAACTGTGTAAGGCATGACAGATCATATTTTCTTCATATATCATGTTCTCACCTTCCGTCCTTTTATATTCTCATAGCAACTTTATGAGGTAGGTTAGGCTGGGACAGAATAACTGACCCAAGGACACTCACTGAGTGAGTACATTAAGTCAACCAAACATGCTCTGATTTACAGCATGAGAATCTGTGTGTAGAGGTGTGTGTGTATGTGGCTGTCTCTCTAGACAAAGCACATTGCCTCTTACAGCATGAAAGCAGCTTGTGAGAGAAGAATACCAGCTGAAGCAGAAGATGTGCTTTATTAGCATTCAAAACACAGCTGGACCAGAGATTGCACCAAATTAATTTCAAATAAGAATTACAATAGGAAAGGCAGAGAGAATGAGGCAGAACTTCAAAGCGTTTATCAGCAGCGCTGGTTGGAGGAGTGAGCCCACTGCCTCAACCCCTAATGCGATTCAGTAGCAGCATTAGGAATCCTGAGACAAAATATGCAGAGCGGGAACAGGGGCAATGGAGATGCTGTGAGACTGGTCCCACTACAGGAATTTCATTTAAAGAGGCTTTTCATTTCAGAAATAGGAATTCAGCTCTGTCTTAAAGATGCCTGGGTTCTCTTCAAAACAAGACACTGAAACTGGCCATCTCGTTTGAATGAGCTGCTGCATACAAAAAAAAAACCCCACGGACATTGCTTTAATGTAAGGTTACAGACCCCAAGCAATTATGCCTTCCCACCCTCGTAATGACTGCTAGCAGACAGACAGATGTGAGGTTTAAATCTGCCAAATTTGTCAGCCCTGACCCAGGAGTATGATCTTTATAAAATTCAATTCATTGTGGAATAAATAATGCATGGTCAGTCATGCATTTTTCATGCTAAAACTCTTGAAGGCCATTGTAGTGATTCATGTAAATTTGATTCCCCCTTGCTCCTTTTTCACTCACCTTCTGCAAGCTCAACTATCCAGTAATTATCAGTGTTTCATTAGCAGCAGTATGGTGCTCTTGAGCAGAAGAAAGCTGATGGACTTGACAGTCCCATGGAAGACCTTTCACTGGCTAATCTGGATGTTGGAGGATTGGTGTAGGGAGGAATGGCATTGCCAGGTATATGAGCAAAGAACTTCAAATGGAGGGAGAAGGAGTTGTGATGCAGCACAGAAGTTAGTCTACAAGGATAAGAAACAAATCCTGAAAGATGGCATCTGAAGGTTTGGACTTTCTTACCTCATGGATTAAATCCCTGTACACATGCTGCACCAGAAAGAGTTCTGGATGGAAATGGGTTAATGTGGGGCTCTATCAATCAGTGAAGGGGTGTTTCAATATACTATATCAAAATATTTCTAGCTTTAGAAGGATGGGATTGTGCAGTCATACTGTTTGGGTAGTTTTGTAGGTTGGTATCAAAGAATGAATGTGTGTATAAATTGGCATCAAGTTGCAGCCGATTTGTGGTGACCCCTGCAAAGGCCTTTCAAGGCAATTGAGGAGCAACATTGCCATTGCCTTCCTCAGCAGAGTCTTTGCCACCTGAGGGTGGGAATGTTACCACTCAGAGCCCACCCAACGAAAATTAACAACACAACACTCTTGTCTGTGGGTTAAAATTTTGGCCATAACCAAACCGTTTTATTGACAAAAGATGAAAAGAAGTGTGAGGCACACCCGCCTGTTGGAGGAAGCCATTAACCTTGCGCAGTAACCATGTATCCCAGCCGGGTGACAGCCACATTCTGGAGATCCGTTTTGTGCAGTTCAGCGATAGTGGAACTCAGCTGGGCGGCAGGCCACTTTCTGAAGAACCATCTTACCACTAGGGGGCGCAAGCCACAGTAGCCCACGCCTGGGCATCCTGACCCATGGCTTGCTCCATCCCAAACCTTTTAAGGAGGTACCACCAAAGAGGGTTAGCTCCGCCTTTCCCTCACCAACAGATCAGTTCCCATGCGCCAACCGCTAAAGAGTAGAGAGAACACCCAGGTCCCACCAAACACTTCTGCATCTTAAGCCAATACCACCATTTCAACCTTGGGCTATGCAACCAACAGCTCAAACCCCCAGTCAGACTTATCGACATCTTTGACCCACTAAAATGCCTGGGTCCTGGCAGGGGTACTATGTTGCTGCAAATATCCACGACTGTAGTCACTGGTTAAACAAAAGAACTGCCCTGCAGACCTCTTGCCTAGTAAAGACCACACATGGGAAAAATGCCGCTCGAGCAGCTGTGGCCACTACTCACAGCATGTGGCATGGGCTGACCTACGGTGCCCAAAGTTGCAAGCCTGGTTCGAAGCAACTCCTCCTGCTCGTGCCCACAGTTTCTCGTACTTGACCTGAGCAAGCCTATGGTGCCAAAGCTGTCAGCCCAGCATGGAGCAATTCCTCTAGAGCGGCCACAGCCAGTGCTGCTTCCCTTGGCATGAGCGGCCTACCATGTCCTCAAAGGCCTGGGCAGCTCTCAGCCTCCTCCTCAAGTGGCTGCCCTCATTCTCTCCCAACTGGATCATGAGGCATGATGCAGATTGTGTCAAGTCCTTTTCCTCCCGCTTAATGGTGACTGACAAGACCCCGTGGTTGCCTCTGAATCCTGTCCAAGAAAATATGCATGTGCCATGGCAGCCGGGTTCCGCACTTGCCAGAAGCTCCCACAAATGTACAGGACCTGAGGGAACTAAGAGATAAGAAGAGTTAACTCTCAGGAATTGGTGTGATGTAGCACTGTTAGGCTGTGTAGCACTGACAGCCCAGCCCTTGGGCTCTTTCCGTGATGTTGCTGCCCATAATGGGCATGGCCGCCAACTGCCTACCACCCTTTTAAAGGCAAGCACAGTGGGTGCCTCTTTGCAGTACCCTTCACGGCCAGCAATTATGGGCCCCGGTGATTCAGGGCTGCTCTTTCTTGAAGGTATCCCTTCCAAGTGCCAACCCTGCTTAGCGTTCAAGATGATATCAGGTTGCACCATGCTGCCTTCCCTCCCATACTGAAGAATATTTCAGTAATATCCATTTATCCAGGATAGCATTTTAAGGCCAAAACAGATATGAACATGAGTTTCCACTTGTCTGTAAAGGTTACCATTGTGTACATCCCCAGTTCTATAGAACAAAAGAGAAGTATGATGTAATATGCAATGAATCCCTCCTTTCTATTTGTAATAAATCATTCTGTCCACTTTGATCCTGGCAGATATATCCTGTTGCACCCAGGGAAAGCACTGACAGCATAGATGGGTCGCTGCACTTGATTGGCCAGTCAATGTTTGATTAACAAGAACTGGCAACTACTCTGACATTTATTATACAATGTCTTCAACCTCCACAAAGGCCCTGTTTCAGTACCCTAAATGTGAGTTCTGACTGCACAGTATAGCACTATGTGATTTGAATTACCATATACATATGCAAAAAGACTTTTATCTAGTGCAATAACAGAAGAATGAAAAATTAAAACCTAACAAGGCCATTCAATACCCTGTTAATGGCAGGAGCAAAATGAATGGAACTAATGCAATGACTGCAGGGTAAAGCAGGGTAATTTTATATTTAAGCAGTGTCTTGATTTGTGTAGCAGTAATTAAGCCTTCCATAAAATTCTTTTATAGCAAAGCTCTGAACTTCTTTAACATGCAGAATGCTTCATTTGGAGACAATGGGATTCCTTTCATGCCAGAAGAGTAAATAGGTGCTTAAATATTTTTCGGACAAGAAACCATCATCTGTATGCAATATTTTTTAACCTATATGAATGGTCTTTCTGTAAGTGGAAAAGTATGCAAATCAATTATGGGACTAATGGCCTGGTCCTATAGGGACACTAATTGCATCATGGAGCTGATGCAGGACTGCATCGATGCGTTTGCCCCCACCGCCAGTGCAAGGGGCACCCCTCACCAACAGAGAGGACAAAGGAGCCAGAGACCAGCCTGTCCCTCAGCTTCGTGGCAGAGACATCCAGAAGTCAGAGCTGCTGCAGAGCTGTGCTACAATCTGATTTGATGCCAGCATGGGGGAGAGGCAGGCTTGGCCATTCCAGGAGGTAGAGCCAACATTATTTGGCTTCCACCCTGCATTTGCAGGCAGTTATGCCATGACTTGGGGCTTGGACTGATGCTACGCTTGTGGGTGGCATAAGTCCATTTAGCCATCTCGTTTCCAGTGGTGAGGAGAAAGGGGTTGGGGTGGGGTTTTTTGTCTTTTCTGCCTCCCTGTTCCACCAAAAAGCCCTCTAGAGGCAGAGGGGTGTCATGGGAGTGGTGCCATCCCCAGCTGCCTGGGGCTACAGATTGGGCTGTCCATATGAAAATTAGAAGAAGAAGAAGAGAGGAGTTTTGGATTTATATCCCCCCTTTATTTTATTTTATTTTATTTTATTTATTTTATTATTACATTTATATACCGCCCCATCCCCTAAGGGCTCTGGGCGGTGAACAACAAAATAATATTCCAGAAACAATAACAATAAATAATCAACATAGATATATATATTTAAAACATAAAATTACAGCATTCCACTTGGCATCCAGAATTTAAAAACTATCAATAAAAACCCCTCCCAGAGAGGGGGCGGTAGATCTAATTACGGCTCCCAGATGTTAAAAGGGAAAGACAAAGAGGGCGCTCACCCTCAACGGCTGGCCTCCCCAAAAGCCCGGTGGAACAACTCGGTCTTACAGGCCCTGCGGAACTCTCCAAGATCCTGCAGGGCCCGGACAGATGGAGGAAGAGTGTTCCAGGAGGCAGGGGCCAGGGCCGTAAAAGCCCTGGCCCGCGTGGAGGCCAGCCATGTCATTGAGGGGCCAGGAACCACCAGCAAATTGGCCTCTGCTGAACGCAGAGGCCGTGTAGGGACATATGGGGTAAGGCGGTCCCACAGGTACGAGGGTCCCAGGCCACGCAAGGCCTTAAAGGTTAACACCCATACCTTGTGGATGATTTGAAATTCCACTGGAAGCCAGTGCAGCTGGCGGAGTACAGGCTGAATATGGTCACGGTAGGCACCTCCTGTAAGTAAACGCGCCGCCGCATGCTGGACCAGCTTTAACTTCCGAATCAGGCGCAAGGGCAGGCCAGCGTAGAGCGAATTACAATAGTCTAGCCTGGAGGTGACCGTTGTGTGGATCACAGTGGCCAGGTCCACTTGGGAGAGGAAGGGGGCCAGCCATCGGGCCTGACGGAGGTGGAAAAACGCAACCCGGGTTGTATGGGCCACCTGGGTCTCCATTGAAAGAGACGAATCCAGGTGGACTCCCAGGCTGCGAATGGAGGGGGCCGGTGCCAATGAGGCCCCCTCCCACACCGGCGGCTGAAAATCCCCAACCTCCCCCTCGCGCCCTAGCCAGAGGATCTCTGTCTTCGATGGGTTTAGTTTTAACCTGCTCTGTCGCAACCAACCGGCAACCGCCTCCAAACAATGCTGCAGAGCTGCAGGGGCGACGGCCGCTCCCCCCTCCATCAACAGAATGAGCTGAGTGTCATCAGCATACTGGTGACAGATCAGCCCAAAACTCCATACCAACTGAGCAAGGGGTTGCATATAGATATTAAATAACAGCGGGGATAAGAGCGCACCCTGGGGCACACCGCAATGAAGCGGGCACCTTCGGGAGGCCTGATCCCCGCACCACACTTGCTGACTCTGGTCCTGGAGAAACGACACAATCCACTGAAGGACAGTGCCCCGCACTCCGGAAGCGGCCAGGCGGTGGGTCAAAAGGTCGTGATCGACCATATCAAAGGCTGCGGTAAGATCTAATAATACCAGCAGCGCCGATCCGCCTCAGTCAAGCCGCATACGGAGCGTATCTGTGACGACGATGAGAACGGTCTCCGTCCCATGCCCAGCACGGAAGCCTGACTGCAAGGGGTCAAAAGCCAATGTGTCCTCCAGGAAACCCTGAAGCTGCTCCAACACCACTCTCTCAATTACCTTCCACAGAAACGAAAGATTCGAGACGGGGCGGTAATTGGCCAGATCTCCAGGATCTAACGATGGTCTTTTTAAGAGTGGGCGGACCACTGCCTCCTTCAACCCACCCGGAAAGACTCCTTGCTCAAGGGAGCCATTGATAATATTCAACAGGTGGGGTCGTAGCTCCTCCCGGCAAACTTTAACAAGCCAGGAGGGGCACGGATCCAGAGGACAGGTAGTAGGTCTAACAGCAGCCAGGGCCCTGTCAACAGCGGCTTCAGAGAGCAGGGCAAACCGGGCCAAACAAGGGCCAGAAGACGACAAGGGAGCCTCCAGTTCACTAATTGTAGTCAAGGTAGCGGGAAGGTCCTGGCGGAGCGACGTGACTTTATCTGCGAAAAAGCTCATAAATGCCTCGCAGCTAATAGCCAATTGATCATTTGTGGACCCCTGAGGTAGAGAGGTCAGAGACTGAATCATACGGAACAATTGTGCCAGGCGAGAGCTCGCAGACGCGAGAGAGGAGGAGAAGAAAGCTCTCTTTGCCTCCTTCATCGCCAACTCATAGGCCTTCATAAACGTCCTATAAGATGTTCGCGCCGCTCCGTCACGAGATTTCCTCCATTTCCGCTCTAGACGTCTGAGTTCTCGTTTCATCTGGCATAGCTCCTCGGTATACCAGGGGGCCAGCCGAGAACGTGGACGCAGAGGTCGCCGGGGAGCAACTATTTTGATGGCATCGGCAAGACGGGAATTCCAATCTGCCACCTGCTCATCGAGTGTGCCGGCAGGTTCAGGTTCCCGCAGAGCATTCAGGAAACCAATTGGATCCATAAGTCTCCGCGGGCGGACATAAATCAGTCCGTCGCCTAGACAGGGGTGGTGGGGCATGTCCACCCGAACCTTCAAGAGGCATAATAATGGGTAGGACCATGGCACTCTATCAATAGAGGATGTCCACTGGCCATCAAATCAACCCCTGGAACCAAAGACCAAATCCAGAGTGCTGACCCGGCCTCATAGGTAGGGGCCAGAGTTCACTAAAGCAGAGGCCCTGGAGTGCCGCCATGGATGACACCAGGGTCCGCAGCTACCTGTACAGGAGGCAGTGTAACCGACATAGACATTGGGTAAGTCACCCGAGACAACCAGTAGTGCTTGATCTAGAGCCGCAATGCCCAGTCAGCCACCACCTCTAGCAACTGCTGCAGGCCGCCTCCCGGTGTGCTAGGCGACCGGTGCACCAGGAGGACGGCCAACCTCTCCGGGGCCAACCACTCCAGGCCGACACACTCCATACCGTAATGATCTACCACCTGGGACCACACGGGGCAGCCCTAAAGGGGAGTTGCGAGAATCTCGGATGAACAATGCGACACCGCCCCGGCCCTGTGTTTAGAAGGACTGGTGGAGGCAAGCAAAAGGCCTGGGGGGGTGTAACCTCTACCGCCAAGGCAACAGATCTAGCTTTCAAGCGTACCACAGGTTTACGGTGGCACAGGAGCCCAGGAATCCATCTAGCTAGCTCTCCGAGAAAGTCCCCGAGTACTGTGGTCTTATTATTGATGGACCTGGCATTAATCAACACCAGGGATGAAGCCAGGGTGTCCTCCTGAACTCTGCCACCCTACGATTGCATTTAGGATAGGACGTGAGGTTAGAAGTGACAGAAGCCAGGCATAACCCGTATCGTACGACCGCCTTCTCTCTCATCTGGCCGCCGCCCTACCAGCTATATCTTCCCCGTCCCATCAGTACTGGGATCCCCAGCCCCATAGGTGGCGCCCCCATGTCCCGACCGCCCCCTTTATCTAAAAACCCGCTAAAAACCCCACTCTTGCCACTAAACTGACTCTAACTAATTAAAGCTAAAACTATCTATTAAGCAAGATTAATATACCTAGCTACACCTAACCTACACAGTCTGCTAACTGAAAATGAAAGAAAACAAAAGAAAACAGAAAAAACAGAAAAGGCAGAAAAAGGAGTCTCCTGTAGGAGGAGTCTCCTGTAGGAGTCTCCTACAGGAGGAGTCTCCTGTAGGAGACTCAAAGGGGCTTACAATCTCCTTGCCCTTCCCCTTCCCCCACAACAAACACCCTGTGAGGTGGGTGGGGCTGAGAGAGCTCCAAGAAGCTGTGACTAGCCCAAGGTCACCCAGCTGGTGTGTGTGGGAGTGCACAGGCTAATCTGAATTCCCCAGATAAGCCTCCACAGCTCAAGCGGCAGAGTTGGGAATCAAACCCGGTTCCTCCAGATTAGATACACGAGCTCTTAATCTCCTATGCCACTGCTGCTCACATAATTACATAAACAAATATTTTTCTAAATATCATATGCTGGACATTCACATTTGACTGTGATTTCCCAGGATGTGTGCAATATGTCTGTCTTATATTTTTTTCCTCTAAGGTATTATTTGTGTAGGGAAAAAGAAAAATATGTTTCAAAAATTGCTGTCAACTGAATTTCTTCCACAGTTTTAGGATTTGAATCACATACCCTTCTTTCTAATGTGGAAACGGTGCATTAGGAAACCTCCATTGTATCTTTTGTTTCCAATTTTTGTTCAGAGTTGCATGTTTGGTGTGTACAGCTTGCCACAGTTTTCAGTGCTTTTTGTTTTTTCTCCCTCTATATTACTAATATGTCTGTGTGCACTGATAAAACTCTAACAAAAACAAGCTTGATAGGATTCTATGTAGGGTTTATATATATATATTTTAAAAAAGATTTTTTTCTGGTGTTTTTCTCATGTGCAGTCATAAATAGAATCATATCAAGATAACTTCATTGCAGAGCTTTGTTATTGCACATAAGCCTAGAAAAGATTCAAAAAGGATCTGAGAAGTGTGACAAACTATGCATGTGCCAGACACAGAATTAATTTTAGAAATTCCCCTAAGCACTATACATGACATTCTTGTGTACAGCAACCAACACATAGAGATGGAGTTGAAGTTTGCTTTCTGTGTCTCTGCATACTCATGTTTGGCACACGTGGGCAAAACTCCTATGTCCTGTATCATGTAGGCTTCACCCCTGGAATTTGGAGCATCCATTTTCACCCATTTCTGACCACAGGAATTCAGGGGCAAGTGCAAAGTTTATAAATGCATGGGTGCTATGCCTAAGTGTAATGGAGACAAGTACATTCAATTGGGAGTGGGAAGAGGATCAAAGGGAATAAAGGGGGCTCATTCACAGAAAAAAACAGGTTTGAAATGGCCCTCTCTGAATGAAACATCAGCCATCTTTTGACAGCTTCAGTAGGCCTTTCTCATGATGTAAAAATCAATCCCACAGGGCAGTTGAAGTGAGGCTTATTTCAGGTGGGATGGGGTGGGTTTTCAGGGAGAGATGCATGACTATCTGATTACAAAAGAAAATATGTTTATTCAACTCCAGAGAAATGGGGAATTTCTGTAACTGACTAAAATGTTTCTAGTACCAAAAAGATGACAATTGTTTTTAAGCTCTGTTGCCCTTCCTGCTCATGGCTTGAGGAAGTGGGAATAAATTGGAGTTCTCATTTATTATTCATCTGCTCTGGATGCAGTCTCATCTGGTTACTGAAAAGAAACTAATGCATCCATTAAAATTCACCTTTAAAAGAATAGCCCAAGTTTAACCACTCTTTTATTTTTTGAATGAATAATTTCTATTTTTCCTCACATGAACAAACACATACATAGACACCACCAACAAACAAAAAAATAAGAAAAAAGTTTAAACACAACAAAATACAACCAATTGCACACCCTATCTCATCTTTAGTTTTGGGACTAGCTGAATCTCCTCTGAGTCCGCTCCAGATTAAGCATAGTGACCCAAGATTACCCATATTTCTCTAGGAGGAGTTTCCTTGAGAGGGAAATGAGTTGGAGGATTCATTTCCCTGCCCTAGAGTTGAAGCCCTAGGAGACAGAGTGCCATCTTTGCTAAACCCTGCTGAGGAATCCTGAAGAAGATTAAAGCTATTCCAGCCTAAATATCTTGTACCTGCAATATTCAGACTTAAAAGGGGGGGGGGGGGGAAAGAAGCTAAGAATTTGATGTAGCCACAAAGAAGCTATCTCAAATGCAAAGTGCAAACAACTGACTGTTTTGTGGAAAAAGATCAGCTGGAAGATCCGTGCATTAACCAAGGGTGTAGCTACAGAAAATAGCAGCCAAGGCAAGAACTGAAATTGCTCCTGCCTGCAATGTCCAACTCCCATCTTTTGAATAACTGTTCAATTTGTGTTGGAAGACAAGTTGCCTCCCAATTTGTGTTGGATGACAAGTTGTACTATCTCCTGGGGGTAAACCTTAGAACACCATGTATAGACCATGGCATATAGAAAATAGTATGTCATTTGAGCACTGCTTCACTAAACTGCCCTTTTTGAAGGTTTCTGTGTATGTGTAAAGTGCCATCAAGTCACACCCGATTTATAGCAATCCAGTAGGACAGGTGTGTCAAACTCATTTGTTACTAGGGCCAGATATGACATAAATGTCATTTAGTTGGGCTGAGTCATGTGAGTCATGAAATTTAATGTCAGGTGCCAAAGATAAAAACTTTATATTAGCCAGGACCTACCCTACATAGTGTTTTGAGATCTGACAAGAGCAGGCTATCCTGGGTATCTTTCGATAAAGTAGGCTATATGATTTGTAACATTCATGGACTTACGTACACTGGTTTTTGGGATGCCAGGAGAGAGAAGGCTACCTTAAACACCAAAGATGGTCAAAATTAAATTTAGAGGGAATGTGTTTTTCTGCTACCTTCTCCAAACACAACTTTTCAGAGAGATCCTGGGGCTGAATGTAAATGGACTTTAACAAATGTTAATGTTAACCCCCAAATATGAGGGTTAAAGACAACAATCTGAATTGACCAGCCAGTAAATAGGAGCTTCAAAGAGCCCCTTCAATCACACTTTCCTTTATTCCAGTGATTATTGTCTACTCCTGGGTTTGTTCTGCTCTAGTGAATAAACAGCCACTAGTTATCTCCTGGAAATCTATTGCAGCTTCCAGCGGAGGAGGCCTCTTTTTTTTTGCATTGTAAGCCTCCCCATGCCACTGGGAAGCCTCCTTGGGAGCAGCAGGTGGGTGTGGCAGTGGTGCCGCAGCAGAGTACCCAGCCCGTTGCATGGGGCTGCCCTTGAGCAGTAATCTTCATCAACAAAATTCTTCATTTTTGTTGAATACTTGAAATAGTTTTACATAGTATTCCGATTGCCCTAATCTGGAAAGCCCAAGCTATCCTGATCTCGTCAGATCTCAGAAACTAAGCAGGGTCAACCATGGCAAGTATTTGGATGGGAGACTTCCAAGAATACCAGGGGGTGAGGCAGAGGCAGGCAATGGCAAACCATCTCTGAACCTCTCTTGCCTTGAAAACCCTATTCGGTGTTGCCATAAGTCAGATGTGACTTGATTGGGGCAAAAATAAAAAATCTACCTAAAAAATCTATTTTTTTAAATACACTTTTTCGTGGCTTCTCCGCCTCCTGCTTATTAACCACCATTTACTCAACCCATCCAACAAGAAAAAAATATTGATCATGTGGAATGCTGATGGGGAAAGCTACATGGCTTATCTCAAATATTCCAGCCTGAACATACTGACTTGAGAACAGTCTGCAAATTCTTGTATTGTTGCCTGGAAACTGTGGTTCAGTATGCTAAATTCTTTTCTTTTTTTTATTATAAATAATTTTATTAACAAGTCAACATAAATCGCACATACATTGTTTGAGTGCTTTTTTAAAAAAATTATTACAAACGTCATTCTATTCGATAAATCATATCTACTTCCTTGTTTTTTCCCTGATACCTTTTTTCATTAAGTGACATAACGCATCATCTTTAAAAAGAAAAACTTATATAACATATCTTCCTTACTATTCTGCTAATTTTCTTTTATATTTTTTTTCTCTGTCCTATATTAATTAAGCAGTATCTTATTCTAACTTCCTACTAGCTTCATTCCTATAGTGTAGAAATTATATTTTACCTTACTCAAAACTTACTTCTTCTCTTAACTTCAAAATATTTCTGTATAATCCAACTCATATTTATATTTACATTTATGTTCTTACATCTATTTACATAAAAAATAAAATATATAAATAAGTAATCTTTACACATGTTTAGATCTTGCCTTTTGATTTTAAATAGAACAATAACTCAAAAATCTCTTTTACATTCTTTCCTAATTTTTCATATATTTTAAGAACGGAGGACCAGTTCCTTCAATAAAGTCCTTATTCTCCTTATTTTTTCCAATAAGGATGCAAAGTTTCTATCATTTGCTGCATAGTCCGTAAGGGCGATTCAAACTGAAGATCTTCAACTGCAGGCACTCTGCTCCAGAATTTCTTCCAGTTCTTGGCTATCGAGTATCCCTGCGGCCTGCTGTATGCATATATATACAAGAGTTTTTTTATATTTCAAAGCGTGTTTCTTACACTCTTATCCAAAATACTAAAGTAACAAAATTCTTTTAGTCAACTTAAAGTTTTGTATTAAATGTAATTCGCTCTATCATATCCCTGAACTTCTTTGTCCAGAATCCTTTTTTTTATTTTTTTTTCTGCACCCCACCATATAGAAGTTCATATGTTCCCACCACCTTCTTGACATCTCCAACACCCTGTCAGATTCGCTTCTTATACATTTTGGCTAATTTAGTCTTTGGACACAAGTGCCACCTATAGAACATTTTTAATCCAGTTCTCTCTTTAGATTAATATTTTGTGTAAATTTAATATCTTTCCACAAATTGTCCCATTCCTCTAATTCAACCGAAATTCTGCCCTAATGACTGTGCCCAGATGATCATATTATTTTTTTATTCTCTCTGATTCCGTTTCCTTTTCTATTAACACAGTGCTTATAACTCTTTTTTTGCATTGCGCCTTTCTCATTTTTTAAACAACAGCTTCCTACATAATTAGCAGTTGTTTAGATCAAATCCCATTTGGAGCATCTTGCCACAAAGATTTGTCTCTTTCATTTGAAGATAGAGGAACCATTGACACTGTTGGCCATCTACTAAGATTTCTCCTCTTTCCTTCATCTTCCATTTGTTGTTATTTTCTATAACTATATTCTTATATCTGATGGGATTATATACCTCGTTCATTTGTCTTAGGGATATAGCCTCCTGCGGGGATATCCACCATGGTGTCTTTGTATAGGTTGAGTTTTTATATGCTAAATTCATAGTGCCCCAACATAAGGAATTTCGCTGACTGGCATGAAAAGAAGTACACAGATTGGAAATGTAGTTGATTTAACTTAATGGATGCTCTTAGCACATATATAACACTAGAAATTCAGTAAATTTTAAATATGCATGAACAGTGACATTGGCTACCTGACCAGATGCTATGCTGGCTGCCACCAATTTCCCAGAAGAGAAATTATATAAAATACTGGTCATTTGGACTTATGATCAAATCATCAATGCAGCCTTATAGGGTGGCCCATCTTGGGAAAAAAATGGGTATTATGACTTTGTTATTTGCAAAGAAGCATCATTACCTGATTTAGACTTGCACACCTAAAGTGCTCTGCAGAGGTAGGACAGCTCTTATTGCATTCATAACAATGGGGAGTGAATTCATAGTTCTGCCTTCAGCAAAAAAAAAAAAAAGAGGGGCGGGGAGGGAGAGAAAAAGAACCTCATTACGCATGAAGAATCCAAGCAGTGTTGATCTGGATCAGTGCGACCAGATGCACATCTGAGAATTTGTGACCCATCCAGTATCTTTTGATTAATCAGAATTAAGGCTAACCACAAATATCTTTGTCTTGTGCAGTCCCCCTTGCTACACACAACAACTTTTTAATTCATCCTTCTGATCTACCAGTTTCACTGTTCCTCCTTGGGTTTTCTTCTTGAGTTTGATGGGTTTGTAAATAACATAATTCAGGTAACAAGAGCCATATTTTTTACTCAACAAATTTGTTTGGCTGTCGCTACTTTTCCAATAGGGAGAAAATGCTATTTATGTAAGCAACAATGCCTTTCGTGCCATAATCAACAGAGAAGCTGGTTTCTGTTTTCTCATTAACTTCTTCAAGGGAAATGAAAACAGAAATCCCTAATGAATTAGAGTCATGAATGGTTTCAGAACTAATGAGAAGACCCCCCCCCACACACACACACACAAAGGCCTGCACTGATTCCCCACACAGCTTTCAAAGGAACAAGCTCTTTTCTAGGAACTTTCTCCCTTTAAATATCCGAAAGCTTTATATAATAACAATGAAATAAAATGCAAATAGAAGCACATTTCCAATCTGACTAAAGAGCAGCACAGTTTCATTTTGTGCTAATTTTTTAATTAATTTTGCTGTCTGGTTTACCCTGAGGGAAAATTCAAGCACATAGAACAAAATCTCCCATTGGAAATTAGATATCATTTAGGAAATATTCTCTCTGTCATGCACACATAATACATTACATGCAACAATCATTGCTTTATATAAGTTATTTCCAATCTGTAAAGTTTGGAGTCCTCACCAGCAGGTCAAGGGTATAAATTGCCTTTCATCGAGCTATAGCACACAAAGCCTCAGTGAGCCATCTGTCTTGGAAAAGGCCTGAACTAACCCTATCTTCCCCAAGAATATGCCTATTCTGACCACTCAACAAAAAGTATGTGCATCTCAGCCACTAGGTGACCACTAACAGGAACACATATTACAGAATTTAACTTATTACACCTACAAGAGAACCCATAGTAGTTTATAGCATAAACATGAATACAAATATGAATTATTACCAAAGCAGGTAAAACAGCAGTAATTACTTTTAATGTTATCCATTAAATACTGCCCTGACTTGTATAGCTCAGGCTAGCCCCATCTTGTCAGATCTCAGAATTTAAGCAGGGTTGAACCTGGTTGATATTTGAATGGGAGATTACCAAGGAAATCCAGGGTTTCAATGCAGGGGCAAGGAATGACATACCACCTATTAGTCTCTTCCCTTGAAAACCCTACAGGGTTATCATAAATTAGCTGTGACTTGACAACCAAAAAACCCCCCCCAAACCAAACCAGCAACTAAACAGTAACATTATCAATCAAGAATAAAATAGAATCACATATATTTTAGAAGTCGTCACTTTAACAATTATTCTGCTACATTTTGTTCCAATATTACAAACGTTTTAAAAGGTTTGTCTGGATTTATCATTCCCTTCGAAGTATTACGAATCTTACAAAAATAATATTTTATTTTATAACAAAAGGAATAGTAAATTCTGTTTTATCAACCCCAAAACATGCAGTTTGAAATCAATATGAGCATCCTACAAGAATGTGAGAAAAGATTCACCATCTTGCAAAATGGCAGCTACAGGAAAATGGTTGTCTGTACTACTAATATAATAGTGTATTTGGCTTTATTGGCCTCATACCCATATGCTTTGACACCAAGATGAGCATCCTATGTAAATTTCAAATAACAAAATAACCCTATCCTTCATCTTGAAAAATGTCAACTACAGGGAAAATGTCCCCAAAATGCCCAAGAAAATTTGAAAGTATTAATGTCCTGAAACACACACAAGCAATAAAATTCTCCGTACATTTTGGGGTACTGAAGGTCTGTTGTGGATCCATGATTATTAGTGTGGCATCCCCTTTTTGATACTTAATAGCATCCATGGAAGAAGAACAGAGAAGGGCCCCCTGAATGGTAAGGAATGAGCATTTCTGAGAAAAGAGGTGATTTAATCTACCTAATTTCTTTTCTCTCTGGGACATAGACTCTTTATTACCATTATGTTTCAGTGCTTAACACCCCTCCCTCCATTAAACATGACTTTAAGAAAGGTACTTAAGATTTTAGGCATAAGAATGGACCAATGAATGCACTTAAAGCAGTTTACATGGCTGCAAACGCAAGCAAGGTAGCACTCTCAATTGATTTCTCAGAATTATTTAAATCTGCTGGCTTTTGTTCTCTAAGCAAACTTAATTTGTGGACAGCTGGTCTAGTTTACAAGCCAGCATCACTATTATTTTTAACCCTCTTTTCAGGAACAGTTTGTTGCTCTTTATTTAAAGCTGTCACTCCCCCATCCCCATCATTATTTCCATCCCTGCCATCCGGAACTTTTATATGTGGAGTTCAAAGTCCAACTTTAGACCTCTGTTGTATGCAGGAACAGTTCCATTTCCCCATTTATTCTAAGTTTAATCCATCTTGGTACATCTGAGAACGAGAAGAAGAAGAGGAAGGGTTTGGATTTATATCCCTCCTTTCTCTCCTGTAGGAGACTCAAAGGGGCTGACAATCTCCTTTCCTTTCCCCCTCACAACAAACACCCTGTGAGGTGGGTGGGGCTGTGAGAGCTCCAGAAAGCTGTGACTAGCCCAACGTCACCCAGCTGGCATGTGTGGGAGTGCACAGGCTAATCTGAATTCCTCAGATAAGCCTCCACAACTCAAGTGGCGGAGCTGGGAATCAAACCCGGTTCCTCCAGATCAGCGTGCACCTGCTCTTAGCCACTACGCCTCTGCTGCTTTGAAACACACACACACACACAAACAAACAAACAAAACAACAACAATAAAAACCAGCTTTAATAGCTTCAATAATCATATGTACTAGATTATTTTCTTATTCAATAACTTTTGTTGTGATTGAAAATAGGGTCAATTTGGATGAAGGGCTGGCAAAAATTTGAGATGACCAAGATGTGTTTCCTGTTTTTTAGTGCAACAATTGCAGAAGGATATTGCTGATCTCTCCCATGATTATCCCTAAGTTACATTATATCTAGGCTTGAGTTGAAAGGGGAGAGATACTTCCCCCCCTTTTATTATAAAAAAAAATGGTGTGCAGTTGAACATAACACATAGTTTGGTCCTGAGATGTGTATTCATCTATGACCTTCTCTGACTGGAAATTAGAACAGTGAAAAATGCCGGCATTTGAAACTGATTGACTTATTTCTTGACTTATCCATATAGCATTGAGGCAGAACTATTTGATCTGTGCCTCTGTGTTGATTTCAAATATAAGAAGAATATTCAGATTCTATACATGCTGAAATTGCGCCCAGGCTTCCAAAGGTGCTCCAAGAATCCTATCAGTGTAGCTGTCTAACCCAAGGCACAACATATCAGTTTTTCGAGCAGACAGCTCTTCGAAGTCTTCTTGGTTTTCTTGTAATCTGTGCCATCAGCAGCAACAAGACACACATCAATGTATATTGAATGGACAGCCAATCAAAGTACATTCTGAAATGTATTGTTAAAGGCTTTCATGGCTGGATTCAACTGGTTGTTGTGGGTTTTCCAGGCTGTGTGGCCATGGTCTAGAAGATCTTGTTCCTAATGTTTCGCCTGCATCTGTGGCTGGCATCTTCAGAGCTGTATCACAGAAGGAAGTCTGTTACACACTGTGTCCAGTGAGAAGGGAAAGTTTAGTGGGGTATATATTGTCCATGTCCCAGGGTGGGGAACCAATCAGTAAGTGTTTGGGTGGAACTTGCTATGCAAAGGTGTGGTTGATAGTATTGTATTGTGGGTGGGGTTTTCCAGTTCAGGGAGTGATTCATATTTGCATTCCCTGCAGCAGTAACAGTCTTAGTGAATGCAAACCCTGTGTCTGGGTGAAGTCCATTGTCCATGAACCTAGCATGCCCTTGGCTTTTGATTCTGCTGTTTTTAATTACTGGTAGTCAAGTTTTGTTAATTCTCAGAGTCTCTTGTTGAAGTTTCTTCTTGTTGAAGTTTTCTTGGTGTTTATGGATTTCAGTGGCCTCCCTGTGTAGTCTGATATAGTAACCTTCCGAGTTGTCCAGAATTTCAGTGTTTTCAAATAGAATGTTATGTCCAGTTTTGTTTAGAGCATGTTCTGCTACTGCAGATTTTTCAGGATGGTTAAGCCTGAAGGGCAACAGGTATATTTAGAATGTATAATCTTGTCAAGCAGAGTAACAAGCAGAAATGTGGATTGTGTGACACATTAAATTAGAATTGTTATCTCTCAAAAGACCAGCCATTTTACCTCAGAAGTTCATAAATATAAGAACTTTACTTTAACTGAGAGAGAAAACATATACAGTATATACATATCAACAAAGTATCACATATATATGGTTACATTCACAGCTCATGCTTTGTTTTGGTTGTGCTAGTAAGAATTTTTACAGTATCTTTAGTTAGAGCACTTTTACATAGCATTGGTTTAGCAGTACACAGATCAACCTCTTCACTCAGTCAGGGAACAACAGAATACTACCAATGGATTTTAACTGTCATCTTTAGACTGTTCGTGCAGCTTCCCAGAATTCCTTGCTGCTTGTGCTGCTGCTGCATGCAAACAAGGCTGAAATTCCAATAAAGACGACAGTGTCTTTCATGCTCCTTAATACGAGTCTGAATGCTGCATTTTGTAGCTCCAATGTAGACCTTTCTACAGCTGCAGGGTATGTGATAGACTCCTGCATGAGGGTGTCTCTCTTGTCCTTTGCTGAGCATAGCATCTGCTGTATTTTTGGTAGGTTTGAAGATTGTTTGTAGGTTATGTTTTTTCATCCGTTTCCCTATTTGATCTGTGATAGCCCTAAGGTATGGTAGAAATATTTTTCCTATGAGGAGCTGTTTCTCCTCAGTCCTCTGGGTTTCTCTTGGTCTTAAAGCTCTTCTGATTTCTGTTGTGGAGTAGCCATTAGCCTGCAGAGCCCAGTCTAAATGACTGATTTAATCAGGGAAGAGGTGAGGTTCACAAATTTGTTTTGCACAATCTGTCAAAGTTTTGATTATTTCCCTTTTTTGTTGTGGGTGGTGGTTGGAGTTTTTATGTAGATACCAGTCTCTGTGTGTAGGTTTTCTGTATACTGTGTGGCCCAATTGATGGTTGGATTTGTGAAAGTCCAAGACATTTCAGTTTCCATGGTAAATTGGATGTTTGGGTGGATGCTGTTAAGTGTTAGGGTTCGACTGGCAAAATTCTTGACTTCAAAGTTACAAAGTCACATTGGACACACAACACATTATGTTAAAGATTCAAACCACTTCATCAAAAAAATTAGCAATCTCCATCTCAATCCTAATGACAGACTTATCAGCTTTGATGTTGTCTCACTGTTCACCAAAGTTCCAGTGAAAGACACACTTGCACTCATCGGCCGGATTTTTCCAAACGACATCAAAACTTTGTTTCAACACTGCCTAACAACCAGCTACTTCCAATGGGACAATGATTACTATGAGCAGACAGATGGGGTAGCGATGGGAAGTCCCCTCAGCCCAGTGATAGCCAATTTTTACATGGAACATTTAAGGTGGTCCAGAAAAATTCAGCAGTTCTTCCTTGCCATGGCTCCAGATTACAAAAGTGGCATCCAACCAAGTTGTGGGTTTTCTGGGTGCTGTTTCGAGGGCTTGTTTCCTGAAATGTTCCATGTTTGGTCTGCATGTGTTGTTTACCTTGTCTTCCCTCCGAGGCTCCAGAGGGAGGAAGTGACATGCCCACGCTGCCCTCTGACCCACAGGGGTTGGAGGGAAGCATGGGCATGTAACTTCTCCCTCCTGAGCCTCAGAAGGAAGACAAGGTAAACAACACATGCACAAGGTAAACAACACATGCATACAGGCAGCATGGCACCAGCAGTAAGATGCCACTTTTCCAAAAAGTTTTGAAAGCATCATTTTCGCACCATTTGGGGGGGGGGGGTGCACAGTGCTGCTGCACTGCATCAATGGCAGCTGTACGAACAGCACCCATAGGGCTCTGTTTTCGGGCTGTGCAGAAACGACCTGAGAAGGGACTATTTAAGTCAGTCTGCCCCGGGTTGGCAGGTATTTCAGAGAAGCTGCCCCACCTGCCCTAACAGTATTAACTGTTCACCTTTTGAGATAAGCAGGAATTTCGAAGCATGTCCTTATGCCTGGAAGAGGGCCATTTTCCTTACCTGCTGTACATTATGCTGGAGGATGGTTCTCAATAATTTGGCTGGTCATGGACTGATTCTAACAAAATTGACAGGGATAGTGCTCATTTGTGGCTAAAGATGGTGGTTTCCCTAAGAAGATGGAAAGTTTGTATGATCTCAGGTGGGAAGGTGAAGAGGGAACTCCTCTGAAGCTGGGTACCATAAACCAAAACCATGGTTGCATTACAGCATGTGGTGGGAGGAGATAAGATTTGGAAACTTGTGGAATAATTTTCAGTGCAGGCTGGCATGAGCAAAGATGGAAGCAACACTGTGTTTGGATCCAAGGTATTGCCCAGAAACATTGGCAGGGCTGTCCCCTTTGCCCTAGAATTAAAAGCTGTCAGTATACAAGGCTGCCCTTAATAAATATAGCTGAACCTACACTTCACATCTTGTGTCTTCATTTTGAAATGATGATCAATGCAAATTCGTTTAGTAAATATTTTAAATATGAACAAAGATGGCAGCAAGTTAGAGAATTGTGTGAATGTTTTAAGCATGTTTAATCATTCCCTTGTATCTATGATTGTTCAGAAAACTCACACAAAACTCACACTAAAGCGGTATATATTCTACCTTCGAGGTCATTTCACCTTTTGATTTATGTCCCATATGCAGAAGGGTGGATGAAATAGGTAGCAGTGGCGTAGTGGCTAAGAGCAGGTGCACTGTGATCTGGAGGAACTGGGTTAGATTCCCAGCTCTGCCGCTTGAGTTGTGGAGGCTTATCTGGGGAATTCAGATTAGCCTGTGCACTCCCACACATGCCAGCTGGGTGACCTTGGGCTAGTCACAGCTTTTCAAAGCTCTCTCAGCCCCACCCACCTCACAGGGTGTTTGTTGTAAGGGGGGATTGTAAGCCCCTTTGAGTCTCGTATAGGAGAGATGGGATATAAATCCAAACTCCTCCTCCTCCTCCTCCTCCTCCTCCTCTTCATCATCATCATCATCATCATCATCATCATCATCATCATCATCATCATCATCATCATCATCATCATCATCATCATCATCATCATCATCATCATCATCATCATCATCATGGTCAGGAATGAGAGGAGAATCTGCCCAAGGGGACTCCCCTCTGCTTTGCTACAGTCTTTTACAGTGATTCTTCTGAGCCACCCATTGAGAAAACAATGACAACATGCTGTTCTCCAAACCTTAGGATATTAATTTGACTTCCTCCACTTCATCAAATTGGAGCATCACCAATTTATGTTTAAAAAGCTTTACTAATATGCCATCTTCTGTTCCCGAGAGCCAGACACACATTGTCTCCTCCACTTTTGGCAGCTCAAAGCTGTGTAGCAGCTATGCAGCAGTCAGAGAATTCTCAGATTAAACCTTCCTATTCATTGTTCCCTTGTAGTCACGCTCAGGCAAATATATTTGGAGATCCCTTTGTTTTCCCCAGTAGGGGCATGTATTTAAATAGAAAGTAATCAAAGCTTGACCCAAACAGAACATACTAGTTAAAACTTGTAACTAATTTGAACAGGAAATTGAATGTCATTTGGAAATAATGTGGAAAAGCCATTAATCTTCTGCACGTTCTGTGGGATTGTGCTGATGTTGTTTCTGTTCCACCAGGCAAGAAGAGCAGATGAATCTGAGAATTTCTTCTGCACCCGTAACCAAGGCTGCTTCTACATGAAGAACATTCCTTGTTGTGGCTTCACTGCCGCTGAAAATGCAACTGGGCAATTTGCTGTCCTTTCTTCCCTTCCATCTGAAGCCTGCTATCTCCTCTCCCAAGCTTTTTTCATTCATTTAATTAATTAGATTTATACTTCTCCCTTCCTGACCAAAGCTAGGCTCAGGGAGGCTTAAAATGCTTTGATACATTGATGTAAAATCATATACCGGATAAGTTAATAGAAGTGTAACATCTACATTTCTGTTTGTCACTTAAATCTACGAAAACCCCTAATTAAAACAGATTGAACCCTAACTAAAATTTCCCCCAAATATGAATAAGAACCAATATTATGCAATATTACCATTGCAGTGGGAATAAAATTGAAAAGAGAAAATCAAATGGGCAGAGGTAAAGGAAGTCTGAGGAAAGATCCAACATGATCAGCAATGGAGGGGTGGCGGAGGGGGGGGGAGGAAATGAGAGGGAGTCCAGCAGTTGTATAAGCCATTACTACTCTCATCCATTGGCCGAGTGGAGCATCTGCATCCAGGGGCGTACCTAGGCAAACTGGCGCCCGGGGACAAAACCTGAGTTTGGCGCCCCCCCCACCGCCCGGCGTATGGGCGGCCACCCTCCCCCACCATGACCAAACAATGATTTTTTTGTACCAGCTCACAAAACACCTCCCACTCCCAGCAAAACATACATGGCTCTCTCTCCACCAATTCTTTTCCTAATTTCCTAATCACAACAACCCTATGAGGTAGGTTGTTAGCCTGAGAAACAACTCCAAGCCAGTGCCAAGTTCTGGGTATTAGAGGTATATCCAATCTCTCACAAATCACCCCCAAGCAAAACATTTACCAAACCAAATGTCAGCATCATCTCTCACAAAGAGCATCTCCAGTGGAATCCACCCCCCAAACAGCATCACTTTCCAATTAGGGGTTTTAAACTAGGGAGTTCAGATTCTTCTTTTTTAAATCTACCTTAAAGGGGAGAATCCTAGCAGGGTCCCCGGTTAAAACTCAAAATTGAGAGAGTGATGCTGTTGAGAGTAATTAGTCTCCTCCCTAAGAAACAGCATCACTTTTGAGGTTGGAGATTCAGATGGAAATGCAAATAGCAGATTCAGCTGGAATCTGGAGCAGATTTAGAGCACATTATGTCCTGCTTAAGAGTATGAAGACAAAATCGCAGAATGCAAGGTATTTGGAGTTTTGGGGGTATTTTCCAGTGTTTTTTTTCGGCCTGCAGAGGAGCGCATTTTAAAGCTAAGGTGGCACTACTTATGGTTTCAGGGGATTTTACCATCCAGAGACTGCCCACAGTGAGTGATACCATCCAAGTTTTGGTGATGTTTTGGTTCAGGGGCAGCAAAGTTCATGGATTGCTCAAATGGGATGCCCCCATCCCCATTGTTTTCAATGGGGAGCCCTAACCTGAGATGGGGCTACCCATTTGAGCCACCATAACTTTGGTCCCCTACTGAACATAACTATCCTGCAAACTTAGGTGGCATCCATAAGAATAATTACCAGATGATACCCTGAGCATTTTGATGCCACTAGCTTCAAAACTCTACCCTCCAGGCACCCAAAGAAATTTGCCCAAGATTCTTTTGTTTTTTGCAGTTGCTCATTGCTCCCATTGTAGCTAATATGAGGAGATTTCTGAGGAACGAGACTGCACATTTTTTGAAGATAGAGGTTGCAGATTTTTTCCAAGGTGGCTCCAAGGGAAGGCCTTAGGAGGTAATAGCATCCAAGCTTGGTGAGCTTTAGCTTCTGGAGTGTGGGGGGCGGCGGGGAGTTAGAGAGAGTTCTGAGAGGAACTCAGCCCACAGGCTTTCATGTTGCAGGAGCTGGGAAACAAAATCAAAGCACTTTTGGGGGCCCACATAAAATTGAACCCCAGAAGCAAAAGGGTCTCATCCAAACCTGGGATGCTAAGCTACCAGGAGGTCCTCCCTGAGAGGCCCACCCTGAGAGTCTGAATTTGCCTCTATCTTCCTTCAAGGAAATGTGCAGCCTGCCACTACACACTCAGAAATTCCCCAGTTGGCTACAATGGAAGCAAAGTCATTGCAAAACAAAGAATCTTGAGGGCAGAATTTCTTAGGGTGCCTGGAAGGGTGTGTTATTTTTTAAAGCTAGTGACACCAAAGGAATTTCAAGGAGGAGTATCATCCTGTTAACTATTCTTAATGATGCCACCCAAGTTTGGTAAAATTATGATTCAGGGGACCAAAGGGATTGCCTTGAGTCCCTCTCCAAGCGGGTAGCCCCCCATCTCAGGTTAGCTCCCATTGAAAACAATGGGGATGGGGGCACCCCCTTTGGGGAGTCCCATAACTAGCTTCCCCTGAACCAAACTATCACCAGAATTTGGGTGAGTATCCCATCCAGAGTACAGTATCTGGATGGTGCACCACTGGGAATTTTGGGTGTTGCTAACTGCTAACAAAAATGCACCCCCTGCAGGCCGGAACGTGAAAAAACACTTAAAAAATTTAAAAACGCACAAGCGACCCTGAAATGTTGGCGCCCCCCCACGTGACTAAATGGGGGGCGCCCGGGGACATAGGGTACCCCCTGTCCCTAGGCAGGAACGCCACTGTCTGCATCTTACAAGCCTTGCTGAACTGCGGCAAATCCCTTAGGGCTCAGTGCTTATAATGCACAGAGTTCCACCAGGCAGGAGCCAGTGCCGAAAAGGCCCTGGCCCTTGTCCGGGACAGCCAGATTTCTCTTGGGCTATGGATCGCAGAACATTATTTCCAACTGCAAGTAAGGCAGTTTGGGGAGTATATTGGGAGAGTCCCATAAATATGAAGGTGTCATACAGTTTACTTATTGATTTAAGTACCTGTATCCCTTTTTTATCCCCCAAGGGGCCCAAAGCAGCTCACAACAGCAAAAGAAAGTAAAATACAAACAAACCAAACACATACAACATATGTTCTTAACATTTTATACAATATTACAATGATAGGCTAACATGCCTATCAAATGTCTGTATGATTGTTCCAGTCCCCATTGAAAGTTCATTAGGTGACCTTGAGCCAGTCAGGTATGCTCAGCTTGATGTGTGGTGATAACATGGGAGACAGGAGAATTATGGAGGCTGCTTTGAGTCCCTGTTGTAAAGGAAAGTGGGACTAATCAGGTAAATAATTAAATAAATGAGTAATGCTGCCACCTGACAAATGCTGCCTACTGTGCAGGGGCAAAAGCTATAGGCATGCTCAAAACACAGCTGAATTTACATAATCTGCCCATGACAGTTACCATGCCTGTGAAATGTATTATATTATTCTCTGAGCCCAATTGTACTCTGGCATCCTACTCAATAAATGAGCTGAAATTCAAGTCCCAGTTTTCCTTGTCCAGGAGCACCATTTGTGATGAAGGTGGGAGCAAGATTGAGGTAGCAGCTGGAGGGGGAGGGGTGAGAAAGTCATGCTCCACAGGTAGAAATCCTTCCACCCACAGAAATGCTGTGTTGTATTCAAGCTGAAATATTTGGAAGCATGGAAGACCTGAGAGGCAACTGACTGAATCATGCACTGAAGTCTTTTAAACTTTTGTCCAACAACTGTTGTATTATTCAAGGTGCTCTTAGGCTCAGTATTCTGTTGCCATGCAGGTCTAATGACATCAGACTCCAATTAATCCAGTCTTCGCCTCTCACATGCCAGGAATTTCTCTGCCTCACCCACAGCCAACCAGAAGGCTCACTGCCTCCCCTCAAGACTGAGAAAAAAAATAGATCCTTTTGTCTACTAATATTGCTCTTCTGCTTCTGGATCATACCAAGTTTCAGCTCCTTTTGTTGAGCCAAGTCCCACTTCAACATTTTTTCTTTGGACTTCTTCCAGGATCTTTCCTCCTGGATTTTACTAGTTCTCTTGCTGAAGTCCCCTTGTGATCCTGACAAACTCTCATCAGGAAATTGCAGACTTTCCAGTTTGTGCAGGTTTGAAGTCTATCAACTGCCCAGTTGTTTGAATTTCCCCAAATACAGTCCCATTCAGGAGAGGTAATATAATCTTCGGTTCTCCCTGCTGTTCTCTCCCATGCACATGATTGTGCACTTTATACTAAGGGATGCTAAATGTACAGTTAACATTATTCTGACTGTGTAATTGTACTTTGGTATCCTCTTCAATAAACTATCCTTTATTCAAATTCAAGTTTTCCTTGCCCTGGAGTACCATCAATTTTCCAGTTAACTAAAACAGAATGGGTTGGTTTAAGTTCAGATCTGGACCTAGTACTAATGCCAGATGTTAAAAGCTAAATCTGTACCTGCGGGTCAGCAGTGGGGAAGTTTCTTGTGTACACTGGTCCGTGCTGTGTGAACCCTGGCTGCAGTTCCAAAAGCAATGCTCATTCAAACTGAACATATTAACATCCACTTGCACAAAGCACACATGAAACCTGGCTACAAGTTATATTGAATGCATGTGAAATCTGTATGTACAGATCTTTATTTATACATGCATTAAGTAATTCTCATGTCACATATACAGCTCAATGTGTGATTTAAACCCCATATTTATCCAGGTAGAGGTGTACACATTCACTATAACATGTGAAAAGGGGTTTGGTAATATAAGGAGAGCAACTATTATCATTGTATGGCAAAATGGGGTTTGTGTAAGGCCACAAATGGCATTCATGGCAAAGGCAAGATTCAAACCAGAGACTCCATCCTCATTGTTTTCACCAGTACAGTACACCTGCTCACTTAGAGATGTTTTTTTATCCCTTACTAATCTCTGCTTCATTTCCTTACCTTGGGCAGGTGGGTGGGGGATTAAATGCATGAAGCACAACAGCTGTCTGTTTGATTTGGATGTGATGGACAGAACAATGATACTGGAGGAGAATGCAGATGCTCACACCACTCTTTGAACAGGGTTTCTTGTTGTTGTACAAGCTCTTTAGATTTTCTTCTGCTGCACATGTACAGAGAATGGCAGGGCTGCTTACAGAGGGTCTGAGTAAGTGGGAGAATGCTTAGAGAAAAACTAAAGGGGGAGGGAGAGATAAATATTGTCATAAAGAATTGTGCTAGCATCTCAAGAGAATAGAGGCAAAGGTTCGTGCATAGAAAATGGCTTGTCATTTGCTGCTAATAAGGAACAATTGCAAACAGGTTTTACAGAGATGTGGGTCACATATTGAACTGATTATACAACATGTACCTATTGATCTGTTCTTCCTGCTTGCTTTTAGATGCACTTCCAGCTGCATTTGAAAGCTCAAGTGCTCAGCCGTGGGTGTTATCATGGCTCAATCATCATCCCCTGCAGAAGAGAGAAATGTCAAGCTAAGGCAGGAAGGGGAAAGTGCAGGATGATTCTGGCTGACTGGATACATACTTGGCAATCCTTATTTGATAATGGGTGTCATCATAAGCTTTGTTTTAAAGAGGGAGATAGGTTTTTAGGACCCTCATATATGCTAATGGTTCTTAGGTAGAGCTGTGTATATACCGTGCTTTTGTGTGTGTGTGTGTGTGTGTGTGTGTGTGTAATTCAAATTCCTTTCCAAGGTAACCTATATTTTCCGGCTAGAAAAGTTGACTTCTCTGGTCTTTGTTAACAATGCACATTCAAAATGTGTCTAGACTAATTTAATTTTGATAGAATTCACTTTGCTTTTTTCAAATCATGAGAAAAGGCATGCTTGAATACTTGCTCCTGGAACACTGGAAAACTTATTCAGTCCCAAATCTAGCTGCTGAGGTTTATTGCTTCACTAGGCATTGTCCACACAGCAAGACTCAACTTGCATCCTTAAGCTAAAAACTTGATTTTCAAAAGTAAAGGCTGAGCTTATCAGTGCCCATTATCACATGCTGTGCTCAGGCCAAATAATTGAATTCATCCAGTCTGCCTGTACTGAAGGGCTGCCAGGTCTGTGTTGGGAAATATCTGGAGATTTGGGGGTTAGAGGCTGAGGAAGGCAAGGTTTGGGGAAGGGAAGGACTTCAATAGGGTGCAATGTGATAGAGTACACCTTCCAAAGTGATCATTTCCCCCCAATGAACTGATCTTTGTTGCCTGGAAATTGGTTGTAATAGTGGGAAATCTCCAGCTACCTGGAAATTGGCATTTGTGTGCTGTAATAACTACAACTTTTTGCTTGTAGAAAAAGATATTGAGAGTAGTTCATATTATTTACAACCTTCCTATTAAAGCTTGGTTTTATTCCGAGCTTGTTCTATACAGAGTTGAGCTGAGAGATTTCAGTGAGTTGAGGCATTCCTAACTGTTTTAACTCATGTCTAAGCATATTTTCTAAAGCAAATGTTGCATGACTGCTTATTTTGGTTGAATGGCTTCATATTCTTGTTATATAAACTAGGAGCTTTGTGTTCATAGAGGCATTATGGTTAGGAGATGGTCCTTGAATACATTAAAGCATAAAAATGAATATGCACTTCATTAATTCATTAATTGTCTAAATTCTAGGAACATCATCCACTGTACAGATGACCAATCCTACATGATACACAGTCCTGTATTCTTGAGAATGTTATTTATGTGACAGAACAAGGAATGGGAATTCAAATAATACTGCTTCCTTTTTAAATTAACTACATACTACAAAAGGAATTGCTTGTAGGAAACTGCTTTCTCATATTATATATGACTTAATAAGCAGGTCACATCAAAATAGAGATTAGAACCCAAGCTAATCTCCTGATCCAAGATCAAAGGTTTAGCTACCCTACTACTTTTGTGCACCCCCCCCTTTGCTTTTGATAAGAGTAGAGTTGAAGCACCTGCTGGAAATAATGTAAATCATATACGCTGATTTAGCATGCTTGATTTGCATAATTAGCTCCTGGATTTGTGTGTTATGTAAATCAGGTTTCCAGGGAGGGAAAGGGGAAATTCAAGTCTACCCTTGAAAGATCCTAGTGTATTCATGAATGTGCACTGCATAAAATGTTCCTACTATATGTCTTATTGGCAATAGTATTTGTTGGCGCAACAGCGAATTCCCTACAATTTGCTCAGCTGTGGTGTATGGAAAGAGACAGAATCTAAAAAATGAAGAGGAGAGGGAACCACCCACAGTATTTGTACTTAATATATATATATATAAGACTGTCGGCTGTGCCATCCTTCATGATTGTTCTTTGGGGCTGGAAGACAGCTGTGTTCTCAGGTCAGCTGTCTTTAGCTATTGAGAATCATTTCTGCAGTGCCTACCAGGAAAGAAGCAAGGATGTCTGAAGGATATTGGGATAATTTGAAGTCCTGGTGAAAGGTAAAGGTGAAGCCTTTCACAGCATCTAGATCTGAAAGCAGGATGAATGGAAAAGGGTTGCCTTCCAGTCTTGTGCTTTTCTGGTTTTTTGAACCATGCACAGAGCAGTAGGAAAACTGTTGCCTTCCTGGCCTTTTTGCTAATTTCAGATCATATCACCCCCAGTAAGTACAGGATCTGATACTGGAAAAATGTACCTGATGCCTTCAATAATTGCACAGAAAGGGGAGTTTGAATTAACGCAGTATTGCAGACCCAGTTTAGCTTTGTGCTGCATGCTATTTTTCCTAAACGATATCTTGATAAACTTAACAATAATGAATCAAACCAGAGCTGAAGGAACACCCCTGAAAGCTGTTGATAAGTTTTAATAGAACTAAGAGGGTGTGTCAAAATATCATGCTAGAGCTACACATTAAGCTAATTGACACATGAGGTGAGTTTCAGGAGCTCAGGAGTACATACAGGAGCTCCCAAAACTCACCTCGTAATAACAGAGTTCATGTGAGAGGAAGAGGGTAAAACAGGGGAAGCCAACGCAGCTGAGGGGACATTAGCAAAGACATGGAGGCAATAGATGACTTAATCTTTCTGGCAGCTGGTGCCAGAGGAAGGGAGCATTTGCCACCAAGACCCAAAACACACTCCCTGTGCCAGGAGCAGTGTGACTATCGCCTATTTGAAAAGAAAAATCTACTTTTGAGCCAAGGCCTATTCATGACTGAAGTCCTACTCTGAGTCGGAAGATGGTGAAATGGAATAGGAGAGAGAGAGTTTCCTATGAGAGACAGAAGGAGGAAGCAGCTAAGGAAAAAGGATTTTCTCAACTGATCTCAGAATAACTCCAAGGAAAACAGTTAATCTTCTTAGTCCTTGGCTGACATTTTGATGCAGAACAGATATAGGGTTTTCATGCACTTTTGTCAGGGTGGAGGGTTGAAATCCCTAGCTGATGGCTCATTTGTCTATGTAGTTCTGCTTGTGGAAGTCTATTGCACATGTAGGTTGGATATGGATGGTGTTGGAAGGAATGGACTCATCTGCAATGTTGCTTAATGCTGGCACAATCTAATAATAATAAATGATGGCACTTGAATCAACAAGGCCTGTAATTACGACAGGGGGCAGGGCACGCGGTGAACTCCGTGTAAGGAGCGTGCGTGGCTCTGGGCGGCTGCGCGGCAGAGCCTTCCCACTCGGCAATGACGTGCGCGATGCACGGGGCGATGGGTGGAGCATGCTCTCTATATAATAGGCAGAACGCTGTGGCCTCAGCCTCTTCTGGCACCTTTGGCAAACTGACCCACCCTCCCTCCCTTTATGGGACAGGGTCGTAAGATGTGTGGCTACCCATGTCACAGCCCTGGAGGCTGGGGCAGAGGAGTGCATCCTTGTGGGGAGGCTGAAATCGCATGACGGACCTCCCTGCGGTTCAAGGCCCCAGAACGGGGCTTTGGATGGGTCGGGCTCAGGAAGCATGCTGGGAAGGCCTCTGCAGTGGATCCCGACGACCCACCAGTTAGGGGCTGCAAGGGGGGCGAGCACTCGGCGGCCCAGGATCTGTAGGATCTGTAGGATAAAGATTGGGGTTGGTGCCGGGACAGTTGTGATGCTGTCTGGCTGTTAAGATGCACTCCTCCTGTTCACTCAGCTTCAGCATTAAATAAAAAGGGCTGGGGCCCATTTCAATCCAGAGCGTGTCCTGTGTTTATGCACCTGGGTAGAATCTGCACATCTGGCTGCAATGGTTACATCAATTTACTAATAATCTCAGCTTTCATTTTTGAGCCTCAGAGAGGGCAGTTGAATTAGTATAAGGGTAGATATGGTGTTCTCTGACTTTTACTTAGTCCACCCTTGCTGCTGTCATTTTGTTACCCAGAATGCTACTCTCAGGGATCTTTCTTTCCAGCCAGTTCTCCTCTCTCTCTCTCTCTCTCTCTCTCTCTCTCTCTCTCTCTCTCTGTGTGTGTGTGTGTGTGTGTGTGTGTGTGTGTCCACCATGAAGGCTGGATGTGCTTTCTACAATCTCTCTCATCCTAGTTTAGATAGATCATTATACTTTGTCTCATCAAAGGGAAAAAATTGTAACTCATTTGCCACATGCTTGACCATCTTTGTTTTAGAATGCACTTCTTGGGTCTTAACCTAACAGTGCATACCTAACAGAACTAGGCAGGCCTAGGACCCAAATGGAGTATTCTAAAACAAAGAAAGTCCAGCATGTTGCCGATAAAGATACAATTTTGTTTTTTTTCTTTTGGTGAGAAAGAGTATAGAAGCCTTCACTCTGACTTTCCAATGTAATATAGAACTCTCACAATAAAGAATTTCGATTTCTTTTTTAAACAACAAGCCTAAGTGTGAACTTATTCCTCAAGCAGCCAAAATATAGTATTTAATTGTACAGAGACTCAGTCCTGTTTTCAGTTGGCAATAACCCAGTTCTTCAAGTTTTGCTACATTTTACATTTAATGCGTAGCATCTCCCCTCAGTTTTAGACCAAGCTGCAGACCATTTGAAATATTTTCAACTTTCCTTGTTCAAATATTTTGAATTTAAACACTTCAGTTTCACAAACTGCAAAATTTCCACAGACCATTCTATGTGTGTTTTCAGATATGTCAGTCGCCAGAATGCGCACTGCTTATTCATATTTAAGATTTATATTTCTTATTCTCTAGAGCCTGCCCAAAACTATGTGCAAGGAACTTCAATGTAATGATGTCAGTCATGATTTGTTATTCCAATGGCAGCCAACCCATACTGGGCAGATGAAGTGGGTTTTCCTGTCTGAGGTTGGGAGAGCATAAATCCTTGGTTCTCCTTTGCCCTCTTGCCTCCCTTGGCTCTTTTGATATTTATTTTCACTTCTCTTTCTTTCTGCTGCTGGTGGAGCTGTTGCTGTGGCAAAGGAGTTTCAAGCAAACAGATGACACTAATGAAGACAAACTGAGCCAAGCAAGAAGCTCAGGCACTGCTTACCCTTTAAATTGAAGGTTACTGCCCAGACTTCACAGGAGGCAGCTGGAGCTTGGCTGTCCCCATCACCACGACTGCAACCTCTCCATCCTCCCATAGCCAGTAGCTCACTTTGAAGCCAGCTGGAGAAGTGGTCTGGAATAGGAATGAGAGAGGGAGAGGGAGAGGAAAAAGAAGTAATGTGGAATAGATTAACAGCCAAAAAAGGAAGGAATGAGATTGGACCAAAAATGAAAAAGGAAGCTGAAAAAAGATAAGGAAAGAGTAAGGAAAAGGTAAAGAAGCAAGGCAGCAAGTGCCAGGAAACACATTGGTGGATACTGTGGTGCCCACAAGCACTGCATGGGGATCATTACCTTAGTACACAGGTACACCAACAAATGAAGGTGCTCGCTGCTTGTTGAAGTGGGAGCAGGCTTCTGTATAGCATGGGAAGGATAGGCGAGAGCTTTTCCACTCTAGTCAAATCTGTAGAGTATGATCAAGTTTAGGAGAACCATAAATTCTCAGCTTTGTTAGAACAAAATGAATTGAAGGATCTAAAATCTTCTCATTATTCTGAACTAGGAGAATGCTGGTAATACACATACTAGAATTAGATGTTAGGGGTCGGTGCTATGAGAGTCCTTTGTAAAGAATAATTTATCCCATAGTATGAAAGCCCAATAGACACTATGTTTCCAGCCATACTGGTATTTAAACCCCTCCCTTCCCACGTTCCATCTGGTAGGGTTGAAACCAACTCACATCAGTATTTGTGTGCAAATGAATTCATTTGACTGTTGTGGCACTGGAGACTAGCTTTTAATTCATTGCTTGCTTGCTTGCATTTGATTGCTTCTTCAGCCTTAGATGAGAAGGACTTTTGTTAGCTTTACTTAATGGCATGATCTGAATTTCTAAAAAAGAACATTTTTTAAAAAAATCTGGAATGATAATTCTTGTTTGGAGAAGTGTCATGTGCAACTTGCAAAATTATTTCCTCCCTTTTTTGTTTTATTCTGTGCTGTGATAATGAAATTCCTGAAAATGTGATGAGTTGCTGTTACCATAGAAACCTTGAGCTTGAGCTGGCAGAAACTGTAACCATTTAAGGCTGCAGATTTATTCATGTGCCCTGTTAGTAAAACTTCATACAATAAAATCAAATTAATATTTCTGTCTCATCAGGTTTCTGCAGCTTCACTTCTCCCCTACCGCAAATGTCTTTCGGAAGAAAGAAATGTCATCTGCAGATGATTATAAGTGCTTTTTTTTTTTGCATTCTTCCTGGCAAAAATTCTACTGTAAGTCTTCCTATCCATTCTATCAGTTTTAATTGGAGGCACTACAAACCTTGTGCTACCTGCTTAATACATATTTGATCCAAAATGTGGACCAAGTTAGGTGAACCTTACCTTAATAAATCAAATGATAGTAGATACTAGGAGACGTTTTTCTTTGTTCCTTTTCTTCTGTCCTACCATTATGATCCTAACATAGATGCTGTCTGTGTACTTGAAAAACGAGAGAGAGAGAGAGAGAGGGGGGGGGGTGCCTGCAGTCATCTGGAGTCACTTCTTTCCTCCTATCATGCCATCTCCACTCCTAGAATGTCACCTTCTGCACCAAACATATTGCAGCACAGCATGATGTAGTGCTTAAGAGCTGATGTGGTGTAGTGGTTAAGAGCAGTGGACTCTAATCTGGAGAACTGGGTTTGATTCCCCACTCCTCCACATGAGTGGCAGACTCTTATCTGGTGAACTGGGTTTGTTTCCCCACTCCTCCACATGAAACTTGCTGGGTGACCTTGGACTAATCACAGTTCTCTCAGAACTCTTTCAGCCCCACCTACCTCATAAGGTGTCCATTGTGAGGAGAGGAAGGGAAGGAGTTTGTAAGCACTTTGAGACTCCTTTTGGTTGAGAAAAGCACGGTATAAATCCAAGCTCTTCTTTTAACCAAGTCTCATCTGCTCACATTGTCATCTTTTGAACTGAATCAATATTATATTGCAACAGTCATATTACAATGCAAAATGAACGCTTATCACATGGCATTAGTTTGACATACTCAATGGCTGTCTTTAGTTCAATAAAAATCAATTTCTTGATAGAAATCTAGGAATCTGATTTAGGATTTGGAGTCATTTAGTTGCATGCGTTTGAAAATATGGCCTTCATGGTCAAGATCTGTGACATTCTGAAAACTATATGGTTATTATGATAACTCATGTTTAGGCCCTATTCTCTGTTTTGCTAAGACTGGAATCTTCTGCTAACAAAGGGAACTTTGCTTTGGAAGGAGCAGTTTGGGGAAGGCACCAGGGAAGGTGCTGCCATTAGCAGAATGAAGGACTGTATTCCAACCGCAAGTTTTAAAACATATTTTTTCCCCAGTAATAGGTAACTATATATTTTGAAGAAAAACATCCCCATAGGGTTTAACTGTGAAGCATCTGAACTGTTAAGCATCTGCAGAGGTGAGTTCTGACTCATGAAACCTCATATTGGAATAAATGTTGTTAGTCTTTCAGGTGACACTAGGGTTCTGTTCTTTGTTAAAAATTTATTAATTTATTTGACTATTAAATTAAATTAAACATGATTTCAACATGTTTTATGGTGTGCCCCGGCTTCCAGCCCTCATGATGGTGGCTTTCATCTTTGCTCTACTTAATATGGCCCAATTCATTTATGTGTGCAAGCAGTCACGTGAGTGCCTGAGAGTACACATAGGAGTAGAAGGCTCAGGGATGCCTGTTTCTTCATCCATCTTGAAGCAACATTGCCACTAAAGGAATCAGAAACAGAGAGGCTATAGCAATAGGGATTCTCTGATCTCTTTTGACTGATTTAAAATATTTAACCCTGCCTTACCTAAATAGCTGAACGCAGTTGCTAAAGGTAAAAACCACAAGCTCTTCTGAAGGCATAGAAAAGGAAACTATTCAAAAATATATTTTATGTGTATTCAACCACAAATTTTAATGGTTTAAATCTCCTGAACAATGTGAAGAACTACCTCACCAAATGAGTTACCACACAGATCTGCTTCTCCACAGACTTGTTTCAAGCAGTCACCGTCATGGCTACCACCATATGATGAACTGGATCTCTGAAGAACACCTCTTTCAGGTCATACGAAACAAGAAATTTTCACCTGAAAAAAGGTTGAAGATTAAGCTGGAATCCCTATTGCTATAGTCTAGCCTCTTTTTTGGTCTAGCCTCTTGTTTGTTCAAGGCTATTAATTTTGTTAACTTTTTCCTTACCTAACCTAAACACTCTCAAGTTATCTGCTTGTACTTTATAAAAGCCATAGCATTGTAAAAAAAAAATTAACCACAAAATTCAGCAGCAACAATAACTATTCAATAACATAAAGATTGGAGAGGGCATATTTTGTGGTTAAAACCTCCACTTTTCACTGTCAATCTTGGTAATCTTTCAAGATGTTAGAGATGAAAATGGCTGCCTCCTTGTCAAGAGCAACTGCTATTTTAAAGAGAGCAGTTGGATGCACTTTGCCAAGAGAGGTGGAAGGATACAGATGCATTACAGGTTGCTTTCTTGAAGGTGACAGTTGCTATTTTATATGAAACCGCATTGCAAGACAAAAATACAGTCTCTTGTTCCAATCTTGGCAAAGAGACAGTGATAGTCAAGACAGAGTGAAGAATCAAGCTGTGTCTCATTTGGGGTAAACAGAAGTTTTTCACAAGGGGTGTCTTATGTTTCAGCAAGAGTTCTTCCCAAAATGGTAACTTGGGAACCAAACACTGAACCCTGTAAAAATGTGGCACAGTGCTAGGCCATACATTCTTTGAATTAAAGAAGCTCTTCAGGCTTGAAAGAAGTGCAATGCCTCACCTCCTCAGAAAGTTTGGGAAAACTGAAGGAAAAGGTTTTGTTTGGATTAAGAATAGTGATGAAGCTAGGATTTTAAGACCTTGGTCAATGCCTGTTATTAGTCTCTCTGCTTTCCTTACCATTGCCGTACACATAAAGCAAGTACATTGTTTTAAAACTATGGTCATAGTTAACTGCATAGCAAATACTGCCTGAATATGCCCATCAGATGAAGTTGCTATTGCTTTCAATCTAACTTTCTTTTTCTTTAGGTATCCAGGACTGCACCCACAGCACCCTCAGAGATGGAGAAGAGTGAATGGAAGGAAGGGATGTGGATGAGCTACCAGGCTGCTACTATTCCAATCTGGGAAGGGGTTACACAAATGTAGTACAACAAAAACAGATAGTAAATCTTTAGGGCTTCAAGTGGCCCTGTACACTGGGGGCAATCACTCTGCCTGTGATCACTACACAATTGACTACACAATCTCAGAAATTTACAAACTTTTTAAAACAAAGTTGCTGTCAACTCTAGATTGGAAAATTCCTGGAAGTTTAGGAATGGAGCCTGGGCAGGGCATCATTTTAGGGGTAGAGAGGTAGAGGGAGCTCAGCCATGATGGGGTGCCATAGAGTTTACCTTCCACATTGCCCATTTGGCCCAGGGAAATTGATCTCTGTCACCTGGAGATCAGGAGAGCTCCAGGCCCCACTTGGAGATGAACATCCCTGCTAGTTTGGGTGAGAAAGGTGCACAATCAATGGTCATTTGTGCATATTTACTGCAACAATTCAAAGGCTAGTGTTTTACTGTGATACAAGTATTATTCTCCTAGAGTTTGAGAGATTTATTCTCTTCCTTGCAAAAGAGGTCAGCTAGAAGAAGAACTTCAGAACAACCCCTGCTCTCTTTTGGTTCTGTGAGACACTATTGTAACATTTCACTCAGCATATGCTTGCTTTTTTCTGTAAATTCAGTTCAGATCACTGTTTACTTAGGACAAACAGCTTTGCCCACACAATTTCAGTCACAACTGGTTCTCATGGTTACTGTCAAATGATTGCTTGCTATGGAGCCAATGACTGTGTGCTCCCTTTCTTCAATTCACTCAAGACAACTGTGAACACTCATCACAGAGAGGATGCTAACCAAATTCTACACTGGCACCAAACCTGGAAAAAACTTCCACACTTTCTTTGTAGATAGTTGGTAAAGAGTTCCTAAAGATCTGAAACATTCAATCATACAATTTATGTAGATTTAAGTGAGGCTAATGTTGTCCCCATCTTCAAAAAGGGAAAAAAGGACCCAAACAATTACCGCCCAGTCAGTCTGACATCAATACCATTAGCAGCTTACAATTGGCTGCAGCAGCTCACATGAGTATATTGTTTATCTGTGTCATCACAAGAGGGATCACCACAACTAAGAAGGCTGAATGGTCATTGGTCAAATGAATGTGAACAAGAAACAGTATAGCTAAACAAAGAGTAGAAGCAGGACAGGGTGAAATCTGGACGTGACAGGTTGTACTTTTTAGTGTCAAAATAAATAATAGCAATAGTAAGTAAGTAAGTAAGTAAATAAATATTGGTCAGCCTTAATATAGCGGTCAAACTATTTAGTGTGAACAGTGGGTTACAGTGTCATCCTTTGTTAGAAGGTGGTGCCAGTTGATTCTGCCTCTCTCTCTGTGCATTTCCCCTTCTTATGTGGCTACTAGTCCATGTGGATTCTATGACCCTGGAAATCAACTTTCCTGGTGTTAGGAAGAACTACAGTAGAAGCTGAGCACGGCAAAGATCAATGATGCTGCCATGAGTTTGTCACTAGATCCAGCCCAGTGTCAGGGTATTGAATGTAATACAAACTTAACCACCATCCTGCACACTTTTGGGTACCAGATTATAGATATATAAAATAGCCAATGTGGGCACAATCTGTCATGGAAGGAAAGGCAAAGTGAAACATGGAATTGATGGGGTGAGTAGGGATAAGAGCATCTGTGAAACAGATGCAGGGTGTCAGGTTTGGCTGGTGCTGGAAGAGCAGCTTGGAGCACCATCACATTGAGGGGCAACAGCTGCCACTGGAATGATAAATAGATTTGCATTTTCTGAGGAATGATTTAAAGCAGCTCTGACACCAACAGCATCATCAGAGTTGCTTCAGATGCACATTGGTAGAGAACCCAGCTTCAAGTCATTAGCAAAAAGAAATTAAAATGCTTGAGGGAGGAAGCTTATTAGGAAGTGAAGTGATCACCGGCAAACATTGTCAATTTTGCTCGATTTGTTCCACTTAAGTGACTGTAATGGGAGAGGGTAATTTTAAATGGGCATTTTGGATAACTCTCCATGCAAATATTAATGCTCCCCCCCATCTGAATCCCACCCACACTCCATGACAAATAGGAAAAGAATGATGTTAAAGATATTCAAAACATAGACCTGGCTGTACCAACAAGTCATGGGCTTTTCTTCTAATCCTGCAGTGGGAAGGATTTCTTTTGATTCCTTTTCTTTGGGGGATCTCTCTGGATTTTTTTAAAGGAAAAAAAATGTCCATAAATATTCTAGCTGCATTTAAAGTATAATTGGGTAAATCACTTCAGCACAACCGTAAGTTGAAGTGTAAGTTTAATTATGCTTTACTGATCAATGCAGTGAAGAGTTTCCATTGAAATCAGTGTTTAAAATGTCCTGTACATAAGTAGACATAGTAGTTACTGCAAGCCCAGTTCAGCTTGTCTGGAATCAGTACAGCTTGCATGTTTACAGTTTAGTTTAGTTTGCTTTCTTGCACCAAAAGGGGGAAAAACTCTCAAGATCCTTTAGCAAGATTCCAGGACAACTGCTTTCCTTCCACAGCAATGTAGGATTGCCAACTCTAGGTTGGGAAATTCCAGGAGCCTGGGGAGAGTAAGTTTTGGGGAGGGGAGGAACTTCAGTAAAGTTCCTCCCCTCCCCTCCCTAAAGTTCACCATCCAAAATCACACTTTTCTCCAGGGAAATATCATTTATAATCTTGGGATATCTACTGGCTTTATCTAGCGGTTGACTAGTGTACATCAGGGGTCGGCAACCTTTACCACCCAAAGAGCTTTTTGGACCCATTTTCCACAGCCCCAAAGATCTACCGAGCCCCAAAGATCTACCGAGCCGGTTCAGCCCTTCCACTCACCTTTCCTTCCAGTGCTGCTCTGTAGGGCCTGCCTGGTGCCGCCATCTCTCGTGCTGCAGGAGGCAGCAGCGCCGAGCAGGGAAACCCCCTCTGCCCAACAGAGCAGGCAGTCGCCTGCTCCGTGGGGCAGAGGGGGATGGCGGCTGTGGTTTGCCCAGTGCCACTGCCTCTCGCGCTGCGGGAGGCAGCGGCGCCAAGAAGAGAAACTCCCTCTGCCCGACGGAGCAGGCAGCCACCTGCTCCGCGGAGCAGAGGGGGGATGGTGGCTGCACTGGAGGGACACACCCACGCTACCCTCTGACCTCCAGAGGACAGTGTGGGCATGTCCCTCCAGCCCTCCAGAGCAGCGCTGGAAGGAGAGGTGAGTGGAGCGGACGGGAAAAGTGGCACCCTCGTGCATGGAGCCGCCTCCGGTTTGGTCCCTCCACTCACTTTTCCTTCCAGCGCTGCTCTGGGGGGCTGGTGGGACATGCCCACGCTACCCTCCAACCTCCAGGCCACGCGGAGCCACAGTATAAGGCTGAAAGAGCTGCATGTGGCTCTGGAGCCACGGGTTGCTGACCCCTAGTCTAGAGTGTGCCCGTTTGAGAGCAGCTTTTCTCTCATTCCCAATGGAAAGGAATATGTTGGTTTCTGGTGTTTTATGACAACATAAGTTATTTATCCATCCCCAGGAGTTTTTTAAATATTAAAGTGATACACAGGCCAACATTTAATGTGTAGGGTTACCAGGCAGACAGGCAGACATTTTGTATCTAAGGTTACCAGCCTCCTGGTGGGGGCTAGAGCCTCTGGCATAACAACTGATCTCCAGACAACAGAGATCAGTTCCCTTGGAGGAAAGGACAGCTTTGAAAGGTAGAATTTTCATGAGTTCCTACTTATGATAACATATCTGGAAAACCACACAGCAGAAACCCTTGTGGGTGTTCATCTAATAATTTATTCATTGACTAAATTGGAAGTCTAATTTATTTTGAGATAGGATTCTACCTTCTACCTTCAACATTTTAATGACATCATTGCACTGTTCCAGTACAGGAGAATTCTTCCCCTAGGCATGAGTGAATGAAGTATTTTGATGCTTTCTGGTCCTTTGTCAAAAACTACTGGATTCTGTTAAATCCCCAGTCTATTCCAGTATTGTTTTTCCAGGAGTAAAACCTCAGTTTCACTGTGAAATTTTGTGTTTTCCCCAGAATTTGGCAGCAATCCTAACAGCCCCATCCAAAGCAGGGTAGTGGATAATACACCAATAGGAGTGGCAGGGAGGCTGCACTGGCGAATTCGCCCTCTCCGGGGCACTTGCCCTGATGGAGGGACGAAACAACCTCCATGCAGCTGTCATCCTTCCCCAATAGTGAGATGTGGGCCAGGACGCTGAAGCAGCATCCCTGTGCCACTGTTGGTATAGCAAGGGCAGGCCAGGGATCTTCTCGGCATTTTCCAGTGTTGCACCTGCAGAATACAGCCTGCACTTAGGGCATAAGTGCGATGTGGCCAATTGGGGCATCTCTGATGCAAGGAGGCTTTTTGCTTTCTCCATGCTGTCAGGAAGCCCCTTTGGAATCAGCGGGGTGGTGCAGCTCTAGCAAAAAGGCCAGGTGGGCTGTAATGCATTATTTAGTGTTATGAAATCATTAAGTGGAGGATACAAATGCAGAATACAGAGTAATCACAAGGCTTATAGCCTAGACTACACATTTGGAAGACCACAACATTTTCATGAGAAATACAGCGTAAATCAGCCTTTTTTGTGCAACTGTAACATAAAAGTCAATCAGAACCAAGAAATATATTTAGAGCATTATGCTGAGACCAATAATCTTATTGGCAATATTGCTAGTTTTGCATATTGCTAATTTTGGCCAAGCATTCTGATTTATTTCTTTTACTGTTTTACATTTAAAAGTGTTTACATTCTGCCTTTTTACCACATGGCTAATTATACACACACGCACACATATATCCATATACACATATTCATTTTATATATAAAATCAACCATACAGAAGACCCAGTAAATATACTAAATTTCTGAAAGCAAAATAACTAATAAAGCATGTTTTAAAGATATATCAACAAGCCTGCCAAAAATCTTGTAAGTGCTCCCTGCATCTCGAAAGCTTCTTTAAAACTCCAGAATAAATATACCAATATTTTAGTTCAGTATAGGCATTTGGATAATGGGATCTTGGCAGTTGTGAAGAATGTTGTTTTTTCTGCTTTGAGGCCTGAAAGCTCAGGAAGAAATGTGAGCAAATAAATATTTTAAATAAATAATATGGCTCAATGCATTTCTAAAGAAAACTTGGGAGGGAGGCCATATTAAGGGATCACTTGTAGATTACATTTCAGGGCTGGCAGGAATCATAATTAAACAGAATAATCAACTGTTAAATTGTCATCTTGGTTAATCTGGAAATATAACGTGTTTCTCGTAGTTTTCGGGGAAGAATAATCAGTTCTTGGGAGGGCACACACTTTATTCCCTGGCAACTGTCATTCATTGCCTTCTGCCACAAAGTGCACAGTACTCTTACTCTAATTCCTATGATCATCTGAGGAGCAAATCTGGAAGCTTAAACATAGTAAAAAGGACATAATTCGGTAGCCATGCAGGGAATTATTCTGCCTGGAGTATAAAATAGGTTAGAAAGTCTGTTGTGGGTTTTCCTCTCCTTAGAGTTCAGTAGTCTGAGAAAACACAGCTAGCTATTTAAGTTGAATTATCAACTCAATCAACAATCTGTGAGATTCATGGGTAGAATGCCCTTTCAGTTCATTAGTCCTGGAAAAGTTAGGCCAGGATTCTATAATCATTAGAATTCTGTCCATGATCTTCCCAGTCCTTCATGCTAACAATGATGATGATTATGATTATAATGAGAGTAACTACTAAAACGACTTCCGTAAATTATTCAAACTACAAATGGTTTTCATTTTAAGGAAGCCATAAATGGCAAACATTTGGGATCTTACACACAAAACATCTTTCTCTCCTCCCCCCTTTTCATGCTTAACTCTATGGGCTAGGACCACCAACTTTGTGTTGAGAATGGATGGACATTATCAAGTCTGCTTCAGAATTGTGCTGCTTCAGAAATCTCCTTTGTGACATTCCTGGGGGTGGGGGTGGGGTTTCCAGAAATTTTAAAATATCTGTTTATTCTAACAGGGATTGTGGAAGAGTGTTTTGCCATTGCTTTCACTACAACATTTTCCCATCCTGTTGCCCTGGTTTTAAATGGTTTCATTATGCAGGGGCTGAAAAGAGGTAATTCCCCAACCCACACAAATACTGTTCTGGTTCTAGTAAGATTATTACTGCATGTAATGTTGCTTGTCTTGAGTGTCTTGAGTGGAATGGCTCAGTATTAAGTGGCATTGATTGATGTTGGCCCCTTCCGCACATGCAGAATAATGCACTTTCAATCCACTTTCAATGCACTTTGAAGCTGGATTTTACTGTGCAGAATATAAAAATCCACTTTCAAACAATTGTGAAAGTGGATTGAAAGTGCATTACTCTGCATGTGCGGAAGGGACCGTTGTGTCTTTTTAGTATACTTTACTTGAAAACCATTTTATTACCAGCTGTTAATTATCTACAAACGAAGAAAACACAATCCGCTCTGGTTATTTCTCCTGGGTTGGATACTGTTGGGACACATGTTTCTTTCTTTCCTGCAGCACCTTGGTGCCTTCACGCACATTCTAGAGTTTCCCTAGCTTTTTTCCAATCTTCCTCAAACCAACTTTGCTGCAGCATTCAGGGAAAGATCATCACAGAGGTTGGATTTTTGTCATGTAGGTAGGCAAGTTTGAATTTCCCATTCCTTTTCACACAGCAGCCATTTCCCATGCCCCTATCACATTCTTGTTTTGTTGCAGATATTTTGGAGATTTGTAATATATCTGGTCATTGACTGTAAATAAAGTCTACTTCTTCTTCATGCCCCTATCCCTGCTGTGGTAATTTTCTCATCCCACCACTGGGGGTGCTTTTTAAATCAGCAATTCATTATAAGCATATCATTATAACAATATAAAATATGTGTAACAGGTTCTCTAAACTCCCAGCTTTCATATTTTCATAGTCTCTAGTGTATTTCATTACAGAGAAATGCAAATCTTTGCAACAAAAATGTGCTAGACACTTACTTTAAAAAATGATAGGTAGGAATTCAGGGAACCTGATACACAGATTGCTGTACTGTTATATTAGACTGCTGATGTTTTTTTTAAAAAAGCGCATTCAGATCTTGTTGAATTCTTTCATTGTCTTCTGGGGTGTTTGCTACTCTTCTCAATTTGGTGTCATCTGCAAATTTAATGAGTAATTCCTCCACCCCTTTATCAGATTCTTTAGAAAAATGTCCAGAACTGAGCTCAGTGTCATCCCACCGGACACCTCCCTCTAATCGGATGACATGCTACTGACAACAACTCTTTAGATGCAGCTCTTCAATCAGTTCTCTAACCACCTAATTATCCTAGAGGTTAGTCTTCAGTGCTCCAGCTTATCAATCAGAACATCATGTGGGACCTTGTCGAAAGCTTCACAAAATCAAGATAAACAACATTGATTGCATTCCTATAATCCAGTAAGCCTGTCACTTGATTAAGGAAGGAAACAAGGTTGTTCTGGCAGGACCTGTTGGGGATAAATCCATACTGACTTCCCCCGATCATTCAAATGTTTGCAGATTGACCCCTTTAAAATCTGCTTCAATATCTTCCCTGGGACAGAGGTCAGACTGACTGGCCTGTAGTTTCTTGGGTCACACCTCTTCCCTCGTTTGAAGATTGAGACAACATTCGTGCTCCTCCAGTCTTGTGGCACATCTCCATCCTCCAAGAGTTCTTGAAGATGACAGAAAATGTGGTATAGTGCTAAGAGTATCAGATTAGGGACTCCAAGGTTCAAAACCACACTCAGCTGTGAGGTGAACTTGGGAAGTGTTTCTGTATACTTAAACTATTCTACATGATTATTGCTATTGGGCTATTTAGTTAATATAGCAGATTTTCTTAGTCATAAAAACTTGATATAGAGTCCAGTAATTGAATCTCCAAAGAAGTATATTGCAAAAATAAAAACTTACATTTGATTCAAGTATGTTCAGTTCACATTCAGGTTTCAGTCAAAAGGAGATTAAAAAGTCCAATTTAAGCAGTACTTTTGTCATAGATGACCAGCTGATCTGGCATCATGTATATGGGAGTCTGAGGCATTGGTTCTACAGGAGAGACTTGTAGACATATATGGTGCCATTAAAAACTGTGTGGACAGTGGGGCCTTTTCCAAGCACACTATTCAAAATGTTTTCAGGTAAGAAATAAAATGTTTCCTCCCTGAAGTTCTTTTTTTATATATATATAATTTTTTATTATATAGAGTATTCATACATTTGTTACATTTAATATTTTTCTTTCATCTATACATTTTTTCCATTTTCACCCCCCTCCCCCCCTTCGCTTTATTAATTTTTTCATGCAAGCAGCAGGAGGTTCATTCTTCGTATTCTCTTATTCCATGGCTCTTCGTTAAATCCGGCTTCTTCAATCCATTCTTTATACACTGTCCATATCTTCTTAATATCTTCTATTTTTTCTTTCCATAAAATATTTTTTGCCAGTCTTTCAAATATCTCTAGCTGTATTTGTTCCCATATATATTCCAACCATCTTGAAACTGTCCATTTTTTTTATCTTTCCAGCCCAACGCCAACACTGCGTGTGCTGCTCTAATCATTATTTTATACATTGGTTCCAACCTTCTATTCACTCTAATGTCGTCTATTATCCCCACAATTAATAGTTCTTTATTTACATCAATTTTTACTTTTTCCTCCCTGAAGTTCTATACAGTTTTTTTCTCTTTCATTTCGGAAACATTTCCAAGCAGCTTTTTCTCTATTAAAAAAAAATAAAAACCCTTTAAAACGATTCTTTTGTATGAAATGTTTCTAAGCTGGTTTCTTACTCAGTGTGGTCATTTTTGCAACATTTTCCACACCTCTGTGCCACTGGCCTCCCCCCCCCCCGCCAGCACTATTTTATCACATCCCTGATCTCAATTCTTTCCCCCTTGCCTCTCATTTTTGTCATCTACGATGCCTCATTTAAATGGAGCTACGGAGAATTGAAGCAGTGAATCAATGAAATATTCATAATGGCAGCCATGAAATGCTTGAAGAGAATGAGTGTGGACAAACATCGTGGTAAAGGGGATGGGATCAAAAACATCCAGAAACATATATGATTTGTGCAGAAAGGACCTGGGAAGAACAATGGACAGAAAAAGAGAGGAGAGGTCTGAGGTCAGCTCCCATATTAAGACAGAGATAGGGGCATCTCATTTTAGGTGACAACACTCATACACATTTAGAGTGATGTAGTGTGCCCCAACGTCCTGGCATGCTCCAACAATTATGAGGATTAAATGGAATGGAAGAACAAACAAGTAATCCTGAGGTCCTTTGAGGAAGAGTAGTATATGGTCTCATAAGGTAGAAGATCTTGAGCTGGCAACCTGGAGTGGCAACCTGGAGTGAAGATCTTGAGCTGGTAACAGGAAAAAAAATAAACAAAGAAACAGCTGTCAGGCCAATAGTGTGATGTCACTTATGAGAAAAAAACTTGTAAGTGATGTCAATCTGCTTCAGGAATTGCTGGAAATTCTATGTTTTCACTACAGATTTCCTGGAAATCCTAGAGAGGTGTCGTATCACTTCTATGTTTTCCCCAGAAGTGAGATCACACTGTCATGGATGACACTTCTCATATCCTTGCCCCCTAGACTCCCATCAGTTGTTAGGCACAGCCTGGCAACACTAGAATATGATGAGACAGATCAGTGATCCCCAGCATGTCATCCATGAGTGGCATGTGCCTGTCAATGGGTTCATTATGCCCCTTTGTTCTCCCCCAAACTACAGAGCCAATCCTGTCTTTATTCCATGTCATTGAAGCAAATGGTATTTCAGAAGAATCCAGGAATCATCCTATTTGTGACTACAGGAAACAGCCATCAAGAAACAGCTGTCTTCAACACAGAATAATGCTTAGTTCTCAATCTCTCAATGTCTTGTTACTGCACACAATATATCATAGGAGCCGTTATGGGTGTTCCATATCATGGCAGCCATTTTGTGATGGTGCCTCCTTCTGTTGCTCAGCATTCCAAAATTGCCCACAGCAGCAACAAGGCTGGGGACTTCTGAGTCAGATGGTCTGCATAAATTCAGGCAGAAAATTACAATATATGCACTGGGTTGAAATTATAACACTTTTATAGATATCACAGGCACAGTTTAATTTTATCTTCTATACTATTAGGGTATAAGATGCTTTTTATGCTGAGTTCAACCTAATCTGAGGTGAGAAGGTCATTGGTGTCACCACTAATACATTAATCAAATAACATGTTGGATTTTCATGGTATTTGCATGAGGGCTGAGGGCGTTTGATTAAAACACAGATAAAAGCTTTCTTGGCTTCTGTTTTCTAACAGATCTGCTGCCTCAAACTGTAGTTCCACTTTTCTATTTTCTGATCTTCCCCCTTCACTGAAATAGCTTAAAGGATAAGGCTGTTCCAACACCAGAGAGGAATCAATTAGTTTGTGTTTGAGAGGGACTCTATTGAATTAATTGCAATATAAGTGCCTGTTCCAAGTATGTTAGGGTTGCTGGCCTTTGTAATGGATTTTGTTTCATCTTTAGCATCATAGGAGAGGGAGCAATGCATAAATCTTTATACTAAAGATGATTTGCTGGCATGCTATTTGAGGTCCTTCAGAATGGGTAATACATAAAAATGAAGACAAAATACAATAGACTACATTTTTCAGCACTGCTGGGAAAGTCACCTCTTCTCTCTCCCCCCCCCCCAATTTGTGGCAAGGTGTACATGCATGGGATGCCATTATCAATTTCAGTCATCATGGATAGTTTTATTATTAAGGCCAATGGCGTACTTCATTTGACAATCCCAATGTATAGCAATATGAAACAGATTTTCTTTCTCTTTAGCCACAGTTTTCCACAGACAAGAAATAGATTGACCAAGATTCAGACCCCCTCCTTTTGTTTTTCCACATCTAAACCATTAGAGGATATAAATCTCTCTGTGTAACAAAAGGAGCAGCATACAAACAGTAAGTATATTATGGAAGACATTGTATTTAGTTTCTACCATAGATTATTTTAGGAAGGTCAGGATAGCAGTAGGATAGTAGTAGAAAGGACAACAGAGCGTTGTTTCAGGCATAATTTCACAACTACTTAATTCCTATAATGGATAAAAGGAAACTTTGGCTCATTTGACTCACATGCAGAATAATGCACTTTCAAACTGCTTTCAATGCTCTTTGAAGCTGTGCGGAATGGCAAAATCCACTTGCAAACAGTTGTGAAAGTGGTTTGAAAACACATTATTTTGCATGTGCGGAAGGGGCCTTTAAGTTTGAATACAAGGGCCTTTTTGAATGTAGAAACTTTGGTTGCCTAATGATGTGCAGTTTCCTTAAAAAGCCCATTGCAGCTTTTGAAAAGCATTTTAAGGTGTGGAAGGGGTAAAACACCCTGTTCTTCGCTGACCTTTCTATAATCTTCAAAACAGCAGGATGGGACAGAAAATTAGCATTTAAAATCCATAGAGGTATAGATAGACAAGTCTGTCTTATTTGGTCTGATTTGGCTCTAAATCTCTAAAAATTGTTTGGCTCTCCAAGGAGCTATTTGATTATTTATTTGAAGAACTAGCAATAAAGCCCATTGTGTGAAAAAATACAATTGACTCTAGAAAACTGTAGCTGGTCATTTCTTTCATTGTTCATGAAACATTACAGTTCAATCTGTAGAAGCATTTGTAGGATGCTTATCCCTCCTTTGGGGGTCTCTGGGTAGTTGCTAAATTGGGCTTTTGACATTTCTGGAGATCTGAGCCCAGCACCCAGGGAGGGCAGAATCTGGGGAGAGGAGAGAGCTCAGCTTGGATGTGGGGTCACTCTGGTGCTTCCCTGACTCCTGAGCTCTGGCAGGACACTCACTCCAGGCTCACAGGCCTTCTCCCCTTTGCTTTTCTCCATGGTAGCATCTCCATGAAAATATAGTTAGGGCTGTGTCTCTGCCTCCCCTTCCCCTCTCACAGCAGCCCCTGGGAAGTCTGGGTTCCCCTCCTTTCAGTCAGGCTGCATTTTGGGGTGGGGTCCAGGGCCAGCTGACTGGCAAGCCTCTCACCCTGAGTGCCCCACTTTCCCCACCTTCATCTGGGCCAGCAGGCATGTTCCTGTTTGCTTTCCCTTATGGCAGTGTCAGTCCATCTCCAAGGCCACCACAGGGATGGGAAAGCATGTGTGCATTTTAAAAAGGGAGTCATTGCCAATACACCTTGCCTTTTATATAGATAGATGTGTATCCAGCCTCTAAGTTGTAGCATTGGAGGGGATGTACAATGCAATGTGTACTTGGAAACAAATTCCACTGTGTTCAGTTCTGCTTACTTCCAGGTATGTGTGCGCATGACAACACCCTTAGTAATTATGGCATTGGTCAGAACCATATAAAATAAGTTTTACAGCATGGAGTCTTTAATATCATAGTTTGTTTAGCAAGCCTGGCAACATGGCATAGAGAGTGTTCCAATGTTAGGCTGGTTTTTAACTGATTGATTGGTTTGCTACTTTTTTCCTGTATCCATGGTTTTGTATCCACTTTGTGATTACTCTGCTGGTCAGATAAATTAAAATGCCATTTAGGCAGGAAAAGCTCTTAGGTCAATTTCAGTTACCTGGCTTTTCCATGTTGGATAATCTCCTCATAGAGATTATACTTTTGTACAAAGAGCAGAGTATGCTGAGGCTGGAGCACAGTGGAGCATCCCAACATGCATGTGAGCTTTTGCACAAAGAATAGTCGGAGTCATTTGTAGTTTCTAATCTAATAAAAAGAGTATTTATTAGTGAACTCCATTCTTGATAGAAATGTAGATAGATAGGTTCACTAATATAATCTAATCTAGCTGGATGGGGATTGATGCACTCAACATCCATGCTCTCTATGCACATGGTGCTGTGGAAGGGTTTGAGAGCAAGAAGAAGAAGACAAAAACGAAAACGAAAATGAAGAAAATGAAGGAGAGAGAGAGAGAGAGAGAGAGAGAGAGAGAGAGAGAGAGAAGAAAGGAAGTCCCTGAGAGTATCAGTCTAACATCAAAGTGATGGTGCCAGCATGATAGAGTAAAGGTGTCAATTCCTAGGTCCCTATCTGGCTTACTAGTAAAATCCCCCTCTGTGGTTGAGGCAGGAAACAGCATAAAGTTCAGCTCTTCCAAAATTCCACACCATGTTTTTGGATCTGGTTTGGCTTCTTAACTATAAATGTGATCAGGGGAGGAGGGAACCAGACAGGAAAAAGTGGAAGAAAAACTAGCAGACCAGGGACTAGAAAAAATATTTTATGTAAGGGAGGGGGAAAACAGTGCACTCAAGAAACCAATCTGGAGCATAAACCTAATCCAGAAAAATCTCTTATCAGGAAGACCACCAATTTCTCATGGGCAGCCTTAAAACTAGTAAAGGGCTATACGTAAGTTCTGAACATGCACTAGCAAGTGTCTACCTTAGCTACCCAGTATGATGAACACTAACTGGGCAAGCACAGTAGTGGGACCTCTACTCAAAATAGCTCTAATAGCAAAGAAATATGTTCTATGTTGCTAGAATTTCCCTTTGCATTTCTTTCTTTCTTTCTTTCCTTCTTTGTAGAATGCTAACTGTAATTTAAGGCCATATACCATGAACCAGTGCTGCACTACAATAATGATCTCAGATCTCACACCTTTTCATGAAAGGAAAAACCCAAACTAGGAGTTCCAGAGGTTCTCCATCAGTTGATGTGCTGCTAAACCTTTTAGATTCTTTTGAAGAAACAAATAACTCATGGGATAAGAAGAGTTCCCACCTGAATGATAAGAGCCAGCTGATTATAATGCAGAATATTAGATTTTCCTGGGCAGCCAGACAATCAGCTTCCCTTTGACAGTAGTCACTGTTTCAGTGATTGCAGTTTCAACCAACAGGAGAAACATTGTAAGACCCCAGTAGTCCTGAATCCATCCCAGTTCATTCCTTTTATAGCCTGTTACACAGATCTAAAAAAAACACCCCTAAATAATAGAACTAAGAAATGTGTGCTCTATAAAATGTCAATGCTTTGCTTTTTCTCCCTGAACAGCACAGTAAATGAAAGCTACAAATAATATCTTTACCTCTGCTAGAACACATTACTTTGCAGTCTGTGAATATATCTTCCATGGGGGAAAATATAAAGGAAGAAAATGGCTTTGGAGTTAAAGTGTGGAGTCCTGATGGGGCAAGGCTTCTCTGTTCTTCATTAGTGCTATCAAAATGGCTGTGCCTGTTAAGTGGATGACAAGGTCAATAACAAAATCAAACCATCTGTGCTCTTACCAGCTTGACATACTGTGTAGTACCATAGCCATTTGGGCCATTTGGAAATAACATTGTAATGGAAAACAGCATTAGTTTCCATCTAGACTGTAGCAGCCTTTAGGCATGGAATGCATTGGATGAATCACCAATACAATCCACTGAAGATTATGTTTGTTGCAAGAGCGGGGCGGGCGGGCTGCGGTTTCTTTCTAGAATATCTGCTTTGTGTGCTGAAGGCCCCAAGTTCAGACCCTGGTATCTACAGTTAAAAGGATCAGGCAGTAGGTGTTGAGAAAGAACTTTCCCTGCCTGAGACTCTGGAGAGACCCTGCCAGTCAGAGCAGACAATACTGATGTTAGACCAATGGCCTGACTCAGTATGAGCTGACATCATATTTGTTCATGAGACTGGCACTGGCATCTCTCATCCAATGCAGCTGGTACACCTCTGCCATCTTCTGCATGGCACTCTACCTAGAGAGCTCCCTCAGGCCTCAGAATCAGGGTGAGGGTTGTTCTACCCAGCCTTCTTGAGAGGGAGCCAAACAGACCCTGGCCTAGCCATGGTGTCTCTCATCTTATTTCCCATTATCCAGGAGCCTGTCATTAGTCTTTAACTGAGAGCTCTGACCAGTTGCCTAAGATTCCCTGTCATGGTGTGAGTAGGCTGCTGGTTCTTCATGGTTGGCTGATGATATCCTTGGCAGGTGACTATCAGCTGTTGTAGTAGCTGGCTGTTGTGAGTGCTGGCTCCTGGGCTTCCAGACCTTTGTGGGACCTAGCAGCGAGGGGCAGCCTTGGGACGACTCCAACCCCAGCTCCTGAAGCCAAGCCTCACCCTGCCCCCAAGTGAGTATGGTGGATCCAGGGCTGCTTCTGGAGTAAAGGCTAGATGAGGGGCCCTACCCAGATAGACAGATTGATTTTTTTTTTGTAAAATCTCATTTCAATCAATGGTGAAAAAACCCCAGATCACTTCAGGAACAGTCAGTTACAATGACTCCTTTTAATGGTGCCACCATCAATGACCAGCCATTTGAGGAACAGAGGACTAGTGAATCAAAAGAAGACCATTATTATATCCTAGACCATGTTTTTCCATACATAAGAGAAGACCAAAATGCAAATGATGGGTCTACATGATACAAAATCCAATAGATTGATTCATCTTCTATATCCCCCATTGATCAGACCAATAATTTCAGTGCTCTGAGATGCAATTCCCAGGCAAGGATGTATAATATAAGATGTTAGAAGACAGCTTGGAATTTTTGCCGAGTCTTTGCTAGAATACTGATGAGAGACTGCTATTTTTTAAAATTAAATGACCAGAATGAAAATGCTCAGTTGGATTGTAAACAAGCTTGCTTGAAGGAGAAAGTGGCAGTAATGACATTTCAAGCAGAAGTGATGCATATATAATAACAGCCTGATCTTAATATGAAGCAAGAATTCGTGTCTTCTTCATGAGATTAGTTCAAATGTGTCCTCTCTGCCCTCAGTTGCTGCTATTGCCACAAGATTCAAGTCTAGGGGCATCTTAAAGAACAAGATTTCCAGGTGTAGAAGCTGCTATTACCACAGATGTAACAGCCTGTTGTATGTTTCCTAGCTCATCATACAGCTTTGCCATTCTTCTGCTGCTTATAATGCCAATTTCCTTTGGAAAGGGGACCCTAAATGGTGTTTGTATACAGATGTGGAAGAATTAGAGGGGGTGCAGAAGCAAGCACAGGGGTAGTTTGGCAACATCAGTTTAACACTGCCACAATCTCAGAAGCTTTGAGCATAGAAAAAACTCCAATTGGTTCTCCAGGGAGGTTTGGGACAAAGGGTCTCTTGCTGCATTTAATTAGCCATTAACAAGTTCCCATCATCCCCATTATCAGGAAGACCTGACAGGGGAGATCTATGATATGCTCTCTTCCCATTTGAAAGAGAAGATAATTAGCAGGCTCTTGTAGCTGCTTTGAAGGCCAAGGGAGGTCTGCTGGGAGAACATGGTGTTTTAACTCTTTCCTATCCTGTTTGTCTCTTCAGAGCCAGCATAGACTACTGATTAAGAGTGGCAGATTCTAATCTGGAGAGCTAGGTTCAGTTCCCCGCTCCTCCACATGAAATCTGTTGGGTGACATGGGGTCAGTCATAGTTCTCCCAGAACTCTCTCAGCCCACTTGGAGGCAGACAATGGCAAACCACCTCTAAATGTCTCTTGGCTTGAAAACCCTGTGGGGTTGCCATAAATCAGCTATGACTTGATGGTACCTTTCACCATCCTTCTCTTCTCGAGTTAAGATTGAGGCTGCAGTCTGCAAGAGAGAAGACAAGTTTAAAAAGAAGAGACACGGGAAGAAAGAGTTAAGGCAGCACTCCTGTCTGCTTTCTTCCTCAGCTCATCAAAGATGTTGGATGGAGTCAAGTGGGAGATTCTAATTTCAGATCTCTTGTGTCATATCTAGCATGACCCAGCAGTTTCTATTTGAACACCATCATATGCAGGGGAAAAGCAGCATGGTAGGGGTCTAGAGTATGATCTTCAAATAGAAACTAAATAGCAACTCTCAAAATGTACCTCCAGTAAATAAAGTGAACACATATTTCATCTGATATGTCTGAACTTTGTAGGAAGCTTTTCTGTTACTAAAGAGCTGAGCCATACTTCATATGAAGAGAACAAATGGTCTTGATAAAATAAGGAACATAAATGTAATAAAAGTCCAGGCAGAGGTTTACACAGCAAGTGCAGCAAATATGCAGGCAAACATTCAATAGGGCAATTTTCCTAGTAATTTGTTTTATGTATGCACTTAGGGCTGCCTGCCCTGCACCTGGACATGCCAGGATATTTTGCATCAGTGCCTGTGGAGGTGGAGTTTGGGAAGAGTGTGACATCACTTCTGGGTGAATCTCTAAGAACTTCCCCAATCTTGATGGGCTTTTACCACAGAGATTGGGGAAAATCCTAGAGTGGCAGTGAGGGAATCCCTTCTGAGTGGAGAGTCAAAGAATGAGATGCCATTTCCAGGTAAAACTCTGGGAAGGCTAAGGTGTTTTTTCAAATTATTTTTCCACAAATTATTGACAGTGGAAACTGAGAGTGGCAGGAGAAATTTGCTTTCTGCCACTTGGCAAATGTGTAGGTTTTTAAATATGTTCAAAGTGATTCTTAAGTAGCAGAGATGCACAGGCAGTCTCACATGTGGAAAGAAGATAACCAGAGATGCTTGAGTTGATTTTGAATAAAAATACTTTACTAACTTAGGAAAGGGTTACATGGGAGCATCTGTACTTCTCTATTACATATTTACAGTAGAAGACTACATCTTGTGGTTAAGACTATCTAGCCTCATGGCTCTCTCTAGATCCATGCTACAACATACTAAGAAACACTCAATCAGAAAAAGCCGAGTTAACTTTATAACCTCAGGGCTGTATGCCTGCTGGCATGTACACAATGGTGGTCAAGCTGGCCAATGGCTAATCAGTAGACTAGGTCATAAAACAGTGTTTGGGGGAATGGAATGGGGAGGGGGGTGGTGCCATGACCAGGAGGGTGTGTGGTATGTGGAGATATGGTGGTGGGAGAAGAACAGGCCAGTTCAGAGGAAGGGACAGCATACATTTGCATACTGCTGCCCCTGCTGGTTCTTCTTCCAGCCACGGTGATGGTAGTAATAATATTCCTCTGGATGTGAGGGCGATCTGGCTGCGACATCTGTCACCCCATTGATCGCCAGGGTTGATTCGGCTGATCTGGCTGGCTAGGCGGGTGTCCCCTACCTCCCTCACCGCTCCATGTGCGTCCCTCCCGAAGCTGCGCGCTCGGTGGAAGAGGACGACCATCCCAGATAGAAGGAGTGTACCATTCTTCGGTCAAGGGTATTCCTCTGGGCTTTAATACCTTGTTTTTAAATGCCCAATCAATTACAGATGAAGTTACAGCCATACACGATTTAATTCTGCATGGAAGGGCTAATCTATCATGTAACACTGAGATCTAGTTGGGGGAGAGGGAAGATGTTAATCTTCTCCAACTAGCTCCCTAGTGTAGTCAGTGATGTGTCAGCATAGGTCTGGTGGATGTAGAAGTAGTATTGCTGAAGTTTGATGCTCTGTTTGGGATTCTGCTGGGTTTCAGGGGCGTAGTGACAACTGTGGTTCTTTCCTCACTCCTAGAATGTGTGGAATTATAGGTGATGACTACCTCAGTTAAAGAACTAACATCAGTTAGTTAAATAATTTTGTTCACAAGAAATCACTGTCCAAGAAAGCTCTGCTAATAGATGCCTCATCCCTTCCATAATGGTGTCCCAGGACTGACTCCCCCACATTCTTAGCTATTCTCAATAGAGATTTAGAAGATGCTTTTATTTTTAACTGTACTAGGTGAAAGAAAACAACTTGTGTCAAAATGCAGTTCTCTTAATGGAAAACAAATCCAAGCCCTTGTACCTGCAAAGTGTCCTCTGTGATGATAAGCTGGTTTGAGATGGCATTTTACACTGCTGAAATCTCCTTTGACAAACGTAAGTTAAGACTGGAATACAAGCTTTTAAGGGGTTCTGGAGGAAATGGAGTGTCATTCGTATCTTTTTTTTTCAAGTGATGAGAGTATGAACAACAGGAGAATCAGCAAAAGACAGTGCTCTACACGCTTGCATGGCTGATACTTGTAACTGGAGAAGGGCAGGTTCCAGGGCAAGTTGTAAGTAGACCCTATACATTAGAAAAAAATCACCTTTCCTGTCAGAGTGCGATTAGAGAGACCTGAGTTTAAATTCCCCTCAGCCATGAAGTTCCCTAGTCAGAGTGGGACTAGAGAGACCTGAGTTTAAATTCCCCTCAGCCATGAAGTTCCCTAGGTGACCTTGATGCAGACATTCTCTCTCTGTCTAAGTCACTGATGGGAATATTGTCAGGCTAAGACAAAGGAGGGAAGGACTATCTACACTACACTGAGCTCTTCAGATGAAGAGCAGGATAAAAAAAAGTGACAGAGATTGAAGCTTCATGCAACAGAAAACCTCACGCAACGGAAATCCTCAGTTCTTTGCAGCAGTAGCTGATAGTAATAGCTTTACGAGAGCTATTTCCCATTGGGATTTGCTTTTGCAGAGTGGCAATGTTTTGAAAACACTTCTTAAAAATGGTTTTTTAAAAAAGCCCTCTCAACAAAGGGTGGGTGGGCAAGCAAAATAAACATCGACAGAGGTTTCAACAAATGGGTGATAACAATATGCCAGAAACGATTGCTATTAATAGCTCCTGGCAGAGACACTCTGAGAAGCCCCTGCACATGTACAATTGAAAGGATAAATGTGAAATCGTCTCCTTTTAATAGCTCTTCTTCCCCCTTTTTTGATCCTCAGAGCGTTTAATAGCTTGCAGTCAACACAATGAGTGGCTGAACAATAGCTTTTACATTGATGTGCAGCCCCCTCCAGCTCCTCCATGCTTTGGGTTGGGGGTGGGGAAGGCAAATGTGATGGGCAGAGGCTGTTAGCAGAAATCCTGCCCATGTCTGCTGTTTTAACTCCTGCTGCCAGAATGAGCAAGCTGTTGAGATATCAGGGGCAAATTCGTTTGGTTGGGTGCCATTTTAATCTGCAAGACAGCAAACTGCTATGGACACAACTGTTTTTTTAAAAAATGTCAAGATGAAATACAGCAAGAGAGTTGCATCCCTCAAAAAGAAAGCCAGCCTATGTGCAAACATTAAACAGGCACTCTGAACACACAGGGAATCAATCCTCTTCAGTGGCTATATGCATATGCAGCAGGAGAACAGGGAGTCAGAACTGTGCTTTGTACTAAACATCTATCATGTGCAAAGAACATTTCTGCAAGGGGGGGAAGGAGAAAAGGAAAGGAACGTCAGCTTATACTTCAGGGAAACTGGCAACCCAGAACACTCAATATCAAAACTCTGTTTCTTCTAACAGTAAATGTTTTTGGCAGCTCAGGGTTTTCTTCCTTAATGTTCACTCTACTCCTACACATTACTAAGAAAATGCATTAAATACACTAAACCTTAAAAGCATTGGTACTAACCGCACATATCACACATATGGACAGTGCCATATCAGAGATGTGTTAGGGCATCCACATAGAGATATGTGTATGAATAACAAAAATAATAATGAAAACTCTATGCCAAAAAGATAGTGCTTGCAAAATAGCCATAGCAGAGTCATTCTGAAGACTTATGGGGAAAGGTTCAGATACCTCCAAAGAACTCTGTTGCCCTTCCAAAGGCAGTTTTTGGTGATGACAACGAACAAGTTGTTATTGGTCATTTCCACAAAACAGAATTATTCCTGTGTACCACCAGTTTTTTAACAATCTGGGTCTATTTTATCCCGGTTTGTTTGTTCGCATGCCTGCCTGTTTCTGTGAAGGGGTTGAGTGAAGACCAGGAGGGAATACACCAGTGTTTTTCTCACGAGCCCGGGACTTCTGAATTTAACACTGCAAGCATACCTGTTAAATTGTCACACCGCAAGCATGTTCGTGCATGCCTGGTGCATGCCTGGTGTCCTACATTCTGATTGGCTGTTCTTTTTGAGTAGCAACTTCAATTAACTTTTCCACCCAGACTGTTGAATGTGAATTGCTGTTGACTGCCTTTACACCAGCTGTGTGGTTTCTGGGAAGGAACATGTTTTGGGAGCCGCAAGGATCCGGATCCAGAGGTGGCACAGCTGCTGTCTTTGTGGCGCTGGTGGTGGCAGACCTTCTCAGCCTCATAGAAGGTGCCCTCACTGCATGTGCCCACTGTGAGGGACAGATGGCCTGGGCATCTCTTCAGTCTGCTGTGCTGAGAAGATGTTGCAGGGGGGCATGGTTTGCCCTGGTGACCGATCCCCTACACCCTCGCTACTGGGTTTATCCACACAGGAGCAGGGACTGGGGGCACAACTGTGTCATGGCTTCTTGAGACAACAAGGAATGGCTCAGAAACTTTGTCATGACCAGAAGGACCTTCGAGGATTGTGGACAGCCTTAGACCCCACTGCAGCACCACATCACCCACGCCATGGACAGGGGTGTATTTATTCTAAGAAATCAGACACTGACCATGGAGGGGGTGCCCATTCCTCTGCTAATTACAGCTGATGGTGCCTTTCCCGTGAGGAGGTGGCTCATGAGGCTGTATGCTCCCTCGTGGAACTTCAATTACAGACTTTCCTGGGCAAGGAACGTGGTGGAGTGGGCATTTGGGAGACTTCAGGCCAGGTGGTGTTGCCTTCTTATGAGGCAACACAACCCCTATGATGAGACCAATCTCGAGGAGGGCAGGGCTATATGTGAGACACTCTGGCCACCTACCCACACAGGAACGAGGACCTATGGCAACTGTGGGAAATAGCTGTTAATTGGTGGGGTTGGAAACATGGCCATTGACCTAGCTCACTTCTGGAACATTTTGGTTGCAATCTCCTGTCTGTTTGATTCAAAATATAAAATCAGAAAAATTAAGGGAATTAAGATAAATAACTTTTAATATAAGGTGAAAGCCTGATTCACTCGGTGTTTGCATGAGTTAGTGCTCCTCTTTCGCTTGCTCAGCTGTCAAAGAACAGACAGAAAAGGAGTTCACATTAGCTGCCCCAGTATGCTGCCCGTTGCCTAGCAGCCATGTGACTGATGCAAAGGTGATGAGCCCCTCCTGCATGAAGCACTTATATCTTGGACCACAGGTGGAAAGAAGGGAGCTTTCATCTGAATGCTTCCCAGGGCCAAGACAGATACCTTCAAGGGTCTGAAGAAGGACAAACAGGATCGGAGTGCAGGCCCTACCTCTGCAGCCCAAATTCCATCCTGTGCATGAGCCAGAGAGGGAGGGTGCACAATCTCCCACTCAAATTCCAGCTGTGCCATGACTCATGAGGAAGAACTCTGTGGAAGCCCCTTGTGCTGAACTCAGAAGGATTCCTGTAGCAAGGGATGCTTATGAAGGTGGACAGCCAGTGGGCAAAGGGAGTCCTTTTCTTCCTTTGTGCAGTGTGGCTGGGGAGAGTCTGTGCTGAGCTGGGGCACAAGAGCTGAGTTCCAGACACCCTCAGGAAAGCAGGGGGCACTTCATACATGCTCCCCCTCATTAAGCCATTGACTGGTGGGGCTAGGCTGCCTTTATGAACAGAGCTGGGGAGGAGTTTCCAAGTGGCAAAGCTTCTTCCCCACCCACCTCAATTCTCTACCTTGATAATTTTCCAATCTGAGGGCACCTCTTTGGGCAGCAAGCAAATGCAGAGAGGAGAGCAAGAGAGCCAGCCATGCCACCACCAGGTCTCCAGGCATCTGCAGAGCACAGCTTGCAGGGCCCCTTTAGCTCCAGCAAGGGCAGCTCCTCTGAAACTGATGCAAGGGCAGCAGGTGCTAGGGGAGAGGCATCTCTGGCTCACAAGGTCTCTTGAGAAGTATAGTTCCCATCAGGCCGTTTTTAAGCCTGAACTGCGAATAGGCCTTTTTTTCAGCCTGAAAAAGTTCTAGGAAAAGGAAAGGAACTAAGGTAAGTGGGGGAAGGGAGGAAGGCGGGAAGGGGGGCACTGCGGGGGTGGGTGGGTGGGAGGGTGGGAGGGAGGGAGGGGCGGGGCACTGCAGGGGAGCCATGGGGGGCAGAAAATATAGACTGCGCACCAGGCGCAATTTGGCTCAGCTATGCCTCTGGTTTTCAACTGCTTCTTTAAAAGTGCAAATTTTTGTATGATAAAATGAAACATCTCAATGTTTTTACTCTTTTGGCCTATTTTCACGTGGGGATGCAGTAAATTTTGTAGAAAATGTATTTGACAGCCAGCCAAACCACTTCCAACTGTAATGATCAAAGATGAGCTGATCACTGGGTCTGCTTAGTTCAGTGGTGAATGCTTTTGATGCCCGAGGAACATGTTTGCATTTGTTTCAGAGGCTAGGCATATTGGTTGGCAGCAGAACAGTTAGATTTGAGTCTAGTAACACCCTTAGAGCCCAACAAGATTTTTGGGGTATAAATTTTTTTAAAGTCAAAGCTACCTTTGGGTACCAGTGAAAGGGAGCTTTGACTCTCAAAAGCTTATAACCCCCCCTCCCCCAGCAATCTTGCTGGGCTCTAAGGTACTACTACACACCAATCATGTATACGTTGCTCTCCCACCAGCTGTCCGGGCCCTGCGGGACCTAAACGAGTTCCGCAGGGCCTGCAAGACTGAGTTATTCCGCCGGGCTTTTGGGGAGGCCGGCTGCTGATAGGTGCCCATTAACAACTGAGATCCGCTGTTCCCCTCTCAGAGGAGTTGAGGAGTTAATGGTCGAACGCCATCTGTTTTTAATTGATTATGAATTTAGAACGCTGCATTTTAACTGATGAATTTTAATATTTTATTTTGTTTATCCGCTTGTTTATATTATGTTGTAAACCGCCCTGAGCCCCTTGGGGGAGGGCGGTATAAAAGTGGAACAAATAAATAAAAATAAATAAATAAATAAACTGAACATGGACAAAATGCTGTCAAATGCAAACAGATTGGCAACAATTAATGACTCTAAGGACTACTTATGTTCACTCCAAATGGCAGGATTTTTTTAAAAGACCCACAACATTTATTGATGACTAATTGAACTATCTCTTTAAACAACTGCTTGCTGAGCAGAGCATCAGCAGAACAGTAATTGTGTGGGGAGGGACTAGAACTCAGCTGGGCTATGTGAGAATGCATATATGAAAAATGTATTTTATTGTTCTCAGGAAGGATTCAGGTGAAGCAGCCTACTGTATAGTCACAGAAAGGTTGACAGTCTGTCAAAAATTGGCTGACTGTTTGCAACTGGCAAACAGGACATGAGCTGAACAGGCAGCTGGTCAAACATCCCTACTTCCAAGGGACCTTCCTTACATTCATGCGTGTGTAACCTCTGCTTGTGTGTTCTGTGGGGCAGAACTTGGAAGGAGTTTGCAACAAGTAAATTTAAAAAATGATGTACTTTTCCTTAACATATGACACTTATCAAACATTAACATTTAACATAACACTTCAAGGTCCTGCTCAAGTTTCATTCCAAGTCCTTTTAATTACAGTCTGATAATGCCAAGTTCATTTCTTCCTGCTGGTGGTTGGCTCATGAAGACTCCAGAGGCTTGGTGAACTGGATTCGAGAGGATGAAGGTCCCGAAAAGAACTCTCACCAATTACATACACAAAAAGCCCTGAAACAATAAATTCTAACATTTACAATATAGCAAAAATAAACAACTCCCTTTCCACCAGTTCCCAACAACATTGCAGTTACCTTAAACAAGGTGTTAAGAGCTTATAAAAAAAATCATCCAAAGTCCCAGCCTGGTAGCTTTGCTTCCTCCAACTTCATGAGTTCTGCAGCCTCCTGCTGCCTTCAGTCTCCACCCCTTTCTGGGTAATCCCATTCTGAACACAGGGGCTACACGTGGTTGTCATACTCTTAAACTAGTCCACTCAATACCATGAAGGGAGCAGAGGTTTATTATGGCAGATTCATAGGATCAGAAGGACAGAGATGCTCTTAGGCTCTTAAAAGAGAAATGATGGGGAATACATTCTCCTTCGACCCCTGGCTATCTTTTCTGTTAGCTCCATTTGAATCCTAAATGTGGTAGAAGCAGATTGTGGCTTTTCAGGGATAATGAGATGCAATGTGCATTGCGAATGGTCAGAATCACTTTTCTGTATTATTAGTGCTCATATCCCAGGACTCTGGTCTGATGTTGAAATTAGATTCTGGGCCTGAGCCCTGCAGTAAATTGGGCCCAGTTTTACAGTGAGATTAAACCTCTGAGAACAGAATGAGAACAAACAAGAGCAAGTAAACATGTGGTTATTAGTGGCTTATGTGTATTAGGTGAGTAGACAAATGCACACACACATACTCACACAAATCAGAAGTTGTAGGGGAAATCATCTTCTTTACACTCAACATCTGGTAATGTCACAGTCCAGCAAGCTGCACAGCTGTGTCTTCATTCTGTCTGTTGCAGGAACATGTTGCCAGTCCTTAAAATGATGTTGAAGAGATTGATTCCTCAGCTCTTCCTTCCCTGAATTACCAAGCTCTCCAATTAACATTAACTCCTCTCTGGGCACTAGCTCATTATCTGAAATGTTACACTTTTGTAATGTATTCTCTGAAAAGCCTGTCCTTTGGAACAGATCTAGGGAGGGGGAAAGTGGTGGAAATCTAATAGCACCTAAAGTTATATATTCCCTATCATTTTGGGCCCTTTAATTTGACAGTACCTCAAAGAAACCTCTGGAATGAAATTAATTAGCCTGTGGTAATAGGGATTACCGCTGTATCTGTGTAATAGACTTCTATCCATACAAATGAGCTACAGCTTCTCTCCTACACAGCTGTGGTTGAGATATCTCTAACAGTGCTTGAAGGATAAAAGTTATCACTGCTGCTCTGCCTATCACAGAGGCCTAGCTGTTGAATTTATTTCCTCTGACAGCCATGACTCTCAAGTGATCCCCTCTGCTGGTGCACACTCCAGCTCACTTCATCTTTGAAAGCTACAACAGAAATGTTTGCCTTCCTTCCTTTCTGTTCCCAAATCCCACCATTTTTTAAAAAAAGAAAGTGTGCATGGGTTAGCAAAGAAGGGAGACCACAACAGCATAATAATTGGTTCTGCAGTGATACATCTTATCACGCTTGTCTTCGGTTGCTTGCAGCAAAACATGCAGATTGCGTTTCTTCCTGACTAACCATGTAAGGTTGGCATGGAATGGTTGTTTCAATGTGTCAGCATTTCCAGCAGGTTGAATAGCCTGGGGTATTAATAAGAATCTCATGAGGGAAAAAAAGGAAACAGCCAAGACACCTCATAAGGAAAAAAAAGGAAACAGTCAAGAATCTCATGAGGAAAAAAAGGAAACAGCCAAGACACCTCAGTCTGTTGTCTTCAGGTTACCACAACCACATACTTCTTTTGCAGCACTCATGCACCACTGGCTGAGCACATCACAAAGTTGGAAAATGGTATATCCTCATCCCCTGCAATGTTCTTGCTGCTTTTATTTACTTGCTTAATTACTAGAGCTGTGGATAATCAAATACCTCAACTGAAGATATATATGGTTATTGCTGTCCAGGTCATTACTGTGTTTTTCCAGAATGGATTCTTACTTAAACAAAACTATCCCCCTCAGGGGCGTAACGAGGCAGCCCTGGGCAAACTGTAGCCCTGGGCAAAACCTGAGTTGGATCCCCCCCCCCCCCCATGGGCGGCCACTCCACCATGACCAAAATTTTTTTTGCACCAGGACATTGGTGCCTGCAGGGGGTGCATTTTTAGACATATCAGCACCAAAATTTCAGCATATCATCAGGTGACTGTCCTTATGCTACTTCCCAAGTTTGGTGAGGTTTGGTTTAAGGAGTCTAAAGTTATGGACTCCCAAAGGGGGTGCCCCATCCCCCATTGTTTCCAATGGGAGCTAATAGGAGATGGGGGCTACAGTTTTGAGGGTCCATAACTTTGGCCCCCCTGAACCAAACTGCACCAAACTTTGGGGGTGCCATCATCTCCAGATGATACCCTGAAATTTTGGTGCCGATACATCCAAAAATGCACCCCCTGCAGGAACATCCTAGAAATTTGCCCAAGAATCTTTGTTCTGCATTGAGTTTTCTGCATTGCTGTCAATGGGGGTTGCAGGCTGTGGGGGGCACATTTCTGAAGGCACAGTCTCAAAACTTTCAGGGTCTCATCAGGAGACTGCCCTAATGATACCCCCCAAGTTTGGTGCAGTTTGGTTCAGGGGGGGCCAAAGTTATGGACCCTCAAAACTGTAGCCCCCATCTCCTATTAGCTCCCATTGGAAACAATGGGGATAGGGGCACCCCCTTTGGGAGTCCATGACTTTGGACTCCCTGAACCAAACCTCACCAAACTTGGGGGGTAGCATAAGGACAGTCTCCTGATTATACGCTGAAATTTTGGTGCCGCTAGCCTAAAAACTGCGCCCCCTGCATGCCAAAAATGGAAAACCACTAAAATACCCAAAAACGAACCCAGCATTTTGATGCCCTCCACAAGGTGATGCCCTGGGCAGCTGCCCACCTTGCCCAATGGGCATTATGCCAGTGATCCCCCTCAAAGAAATCATTGTTGTTTTTGAGTTTGGAAGCTGCTAGCCAGCTACAGAATATGCTCATGTTTTCCCTTGATTTGACTGGTTTCTCAAGAAATGCAATTTCCCCCTTCCAGTTATATTCTTGCAAGGGTGCTTCCAATCACCTTTCAAGACATGGCACAGAGAGCCAGAGTTCTCTTTCTCTTCCCCCTTTTCATGGGTGGGGCAGAGCCCTTTGTTCTTCTGGGTTAAATAGACAGCTTGGGTTGGATGTACTAAAAAGAATGACAAGAAAGCCTATTGGGAAATGCCTAAAGGCCCACTAGATGTAAGGGATCCAGAAATGCTGATTGACTTGCATGGGCTCTATTGAAGCACATTACAACAAACAAGTTGCACAAAATGTGGAATGTCCCGTTTATACCTAGGGACTCAAGACAGGCAAGATTCAAGACAAGGATAGCAAACACTATCAAAACTGATGATCCCACAACAGCCCAAGCTGAATTGAGGCAATTTATGGGAGTGAGTGTCTGCAGCTGTAACTGTGGTACGGAGTCTGCAGCACTCTCTACTAGACCTTGTACAGCATCCTGCAAAGCCTTGTGGTAGATTTTGGTATTCAGATGCCTCATGGTTGGCAGAAAGGCTGTAGGCAGCTAATCATTTACTCTGCTATCTGAGCTGTCCTTCTGCCTGGGATTTCTGTGTTCTTGTGGTCCACAGGAACCTTGGCAGCCAGCTGATCTTCTTCATGGGTCTGTCAGCAATCCCAGGATCTGGTGGGGCTCCTGAGCCTCCTATGATTCTGGTTTGGTAGCCACAAGGGCCACAAATTCCTTAATAATCCCTGAGGGCCAGAGGGCTCAAGCATCTAGTGGTCTGTCATGGTTTTGTCCTCCATGGGATCTACTACCATGGTATCTTCATTCTCTGAAAAGGAATTGTCAGACCAATCTTTGTAGCTTCAAAGACACTTCATTTAAAAAAATGGAAAAAATGACATGTGTGCATCATTGTCAGGGAAAACTAAGTTTATTTATGTACTTTACAAACTGAAAAAGCAGCTGCCTATGATGCAAACAGAGGAAACAGACCTGGGAACAAGTCAGCTAATGGTGGGTGGCATGGTGAATCCCTGCAGCAGAAAATGGCGGGCCCAAGCTGCGGAGTAATGGAAAGTGATAGCTTGTAGATCAGGCAGGAGAAAAAACCCGCTTTCTCCTCACATGCTTTATTTGTCTGTGCTGTCTGGACAAAAAAATGAGCAAACATTTTTTTAAACATCCCCATGACATCTTTTTTTGTGCTGTGCAGAAAGGACCATTGTGATAACAGCCGTTTCTTTTTTTTACTAGATGAGCCTAACCTTACTGCTGTTCCCATGAGGATGAAAAGGACACTTCAGATTCCATCTATTTCGACTTCTCTCTCAGTTGTTTGGAATGATTCAGGTTGAAGGAAGTGTGTGTTCAGTTATCTGGAATTTTTTATGAGAGACTGTGCAGAAGATGGATGTGGATAACCTTGTATGTTTTTACAGTTGTGTATATTTCAAGGTTGGTAGTGCTGTGTCAGCAGTTATTCAGCATGGCTGACCCATATATGATGGCTGTTAAAAGATCTCAAAGTGATCCTGAAATATATGTGTAACCAATGCTATATTGCTGGACTGTCTTTATTTCTCTAGTATAGCCTTTGCAAATAATGGACCTAAAGACATTCATTATTTTAAGATGAGTGTCAATAATAGAAATTGACCCCGCACCTTGGATTTTTTTTTTCTCTGCTTCAGTATTTAAATCTTAGAGAGAACTGGACTGTTTTTCACAATTGATTTCTCTACATTAATCTTCTAAGATCTTAAGCCCTCACAAACTGAAAACACAAATCTTGCTAATAAAGATGAATAGCTGTGATGTTTTGTCAATCCCTAGAAAATACATTTTGTTGCACATTATCATCCCAACAGTTGTGCTGAAATAATTATTTGTGATTGTTAGAATTTCTCCATCCTCCTCCATTACTCAGGCATGCAAGACTAATATTTAGAAACAGTCTCTTAAGAAGATTTTTCTCCAAAATGTGTACCTTTGCTGCACTTAGACCTGTCATGGAGATTATGGGCAGGGGTAGTCATCTCCTGCTGAATACTGAGGATGCATTTACTTCAGAGATTTATTCAGCCCTGGGTTTTTTGAGCCCAACATTCTCAAAATTAGATTTCAAAAGATTTACCTTGACTCAGGGTACTGACCCTAAATTATAGATTGGCAAAATGCTTACAACTGTATTTAACAACTGAAATGTCAGACCTGTGCTTCTTAGTTAAGCCATACTGAAGATAGTTATGCTGCCAATTTGTTTGGCTTTTGCAAGAAAGGATAGCACTGAGCCTCACAAAATGGATACCATAGTGTAGCCATGGAATTATTCGGCTACTCCAAACAATAAAAACAGTTCTTGCAAAAGAAGAGTCAGTCTGAAATGTAATCAGCTAGAATTACCCACTGATTTAATGGCATTTTAGTGAAGCTTCCAAATAAAACATATTTAATTTAAAATTAAGTGCTCATGCTAATAATACAGAATTCTTCATTTGAAGATTTATCTATTAGTATGAAGACTCAGAATTAGCCTTGTGATATTGTGGAAATCACTGAGTACCATCCCCAACATGCAAATTCACTTCTGCCTACTTCAAAAGCCATCTAAAGTTGTTTTATGAGTTCTCCCAAATTATTTAGGAATTTATTAATGCATATTTACAAAATTTATATTCTGCCTTTCTGCCCTCACAAGGGCAGCTACAAACACAAGGGCAGCTGCCAATTTAAAACATACATGATAAAACCACATTTTAAAATAATTAAAATCAACCTTTCCCAAATACTCATCATTAAAACAAATTAAAAGCAGAGTAAAATGTGTACAAAGACATACAATGCTTGGTACAAGAATGCTTGCTGCAAGCAGATTGAACTACAAATGTGGCAATCTGTGGGAGAAAAAGATGACCGCAGGGCATGGGATTTGTAGTTGATAATGAACAATTATGTCTAATGAACCTTCTTAGCTATATCTTAAAATAGTTTTGCTGGAGGAGTGGGGGGGAGGGTTAGAAGGGAGCAGTGGAAACCAGTGGTGGTGAACTCCATTTGTAGTCAGATCTAGGTTTCAAAAGGGTCTGAGCCTAACTCAAATTACAGTGAAGCTTTCTGAACTGGAAGGGTTTGCATGAGCACTGTAAAAGGTAAAGGTAGCCTCTTGTGCAAGCACTGGGTCATTACTGACCCATGGAGTGAGATCACATCACAACGTTTACAAGACAGACTTTGCTTTCAGGGTTGTTTGCACTGCCTTCCCTAGTCATCTATACTTTACCCACAGTAAGCTGGATACTCATTTTACCAACCTCTGAAGGATGGAAGGCTGAGTCAACCTTGGGCTGGCTACCTGAAACCAACTTCCACTGGGATTGAACTCAGGTCATGAGCAGAACTTCTGCCAATGGGTTAACTTGCTCAAGGACGTCAGCTGCACATGAGGCAACAGATGTAGCTTATGTCTGTTGCTTCCTGGATATGCATGTCTGGTGGCCACAGAGTGTGCAATTGTGAGTCATAAATAGGACCGCTAGCTTTGGTTGGGAAATTCCTGGAAATTTTGAGGTGAAGCCTGAGCAGGGAAGGGTTTGAGGAGTGGAGAGACTTCAATGGTGTACAATGCCATAGAGTCGAGCTTCCAAAGCAGTCATTTTTCCCCCTAGGAGAACTGATCTCTGCCATCTGGAGATCAGTTGTAATAGTGGGAGATTTTCAGTCATTATGTGCATACTGTCAACTCAAGTCCTAAAGGGTAGACTTAGGCTGTAGTCCTGAGGACACTGTCCTGGGATCAAGCCCCATTGAATAATACAAGAGTAGCTTAGGGACATAGCTATCCTCATCATCTCATTTTTGACAGTGTGTGTATGACAGTTTTGTGGCTTGTTGGTGAATTATAAAATATAATTGGTGAATTATAAAATATAAAAATATAAAATGTTCAATGCAACGTTCAAAGATCAGTCACTCTCAATGCAGACAAGGCTCCCAAAATCAAGCCAGACAAACTACCAGTTTTATATTAAACACAAGTTTTATATTTTTGATTCACCAACAAGCCACAAACTGTCATACACACACACACTGTTCTACAAGTGCCTCAAAATCACGCCACGTGTATCCCACACAAGCATGTTCTAACTCTCTACCGGAAGTCCCACCTCACAGCCACAGGAAGTCCCTCCTTAAAGCTGTCAAAAATGAGATGATGATAGCTATGTCCCTAAGCTACTTACAAGACCTACTAATAAGTGGATCTGGCTTAAACTTGCCCCCTGTCTTTAGAAGCTGATTCCCAAAACATAATAGTTAGTGAACATTCCATATATATTCCAAACATAACACACCATTTAAAGAAAAAAAATCATTTTTAGGTGTGGAATCTGCCTTTCATTCACACACACAAACAGAATGATATTGCCAGCCTTCAAATCTTTGTCAGTAAAAGGCAGGGAGATGACAAGGGCCCCTTTTCCAGAACTGGATCTACATTTTTTTGAAGGGAGGCAACAGTACATATATAAATTGCATAAATATCCCCCATAGATTGCATATATATCTTTTTTCCTTATATAATCTGCTGCTGCTGCCGCCACTGCCCCCTCTGCCTTCTGCCCAGGACAGGCATCCCCCGCTCCCCCTAGACAAGGCCTGTTTTTTCCAGACCTGTTTTGGCCATTGAAGGGGGATTCATTGGGGCCCAGCTAGGCAGCAACCACTGACAGTGCTGGCTGCTTGCTAGTATTCAACAGCAGTCACCTCATGAAAGACAGTAAAGCATAGTGATTAGAGTTTCAGACTAGTATCTAGGGGACCCAGGTTTAAATTCCCACTTTCCTATGGAAGCTCACTGAGTAATCCTGGGCCAGTCAACCACTTTCAGCTAACCTACGTTACTGGATAGTTGTGAGTGCAAAATGGAGAACAGGAATAAGTTGCTTTGAGTCCCAATTGGGGAGAAAGCTGAGGTATAAATGCATTAGATAAATAATCCATATAGTTGAAGACTGAGAAACAGATAAAAGGTGGGTTGGTGGACAGAATGAAACAAGGAACGAGGAGGAAGATATGACACCTTTTAGGAGGAGAAAAAGAAGAAATAGTGAGGCAGAGGATACAGAGAAAATGAGTTGCCCACTCTAGAAAATGTATTTTTTTACCATCCTGGAAGTTAAAGGAGGAATTTTGGAAGAGCTAACAGCTTAGAAATTACATTGGTCAAAATAAAATAGAATATGTTTTCAAAACTGCAGGTATTTCTATCCTACTCGGACAACAGGGATACTGTTAAACTTTAAGGGCAAAGAGAATATTCTGGTCAGGGTTATAGAATACTAGCAGGGCACCCTTGCTTCGCTATGCATACTTCATCACAGACTCTCTATGAATTTTGGGGTGACATTCAACATACTTCTTTACAGCCTGTTTGTGAACGTTGGAGTGACATGCAGCATATTTTCTCACAGCCTGTCTGTGGACTGATGGGTTTGTTTTTGCATATTTTGCAGCAGCTTCCTGTAGTTGTCTTTTTCTAATGCATTGTGTTATTGCTCTCTTTCACCTGGTGGGCTCCAAAAGACGTCATGTGGAATCAGCTGTTGTATTTTTGGGATGCAGAAAGGAAGTGTTCTGCCATTGGATGCTGATGAGTGAGAAGGCTGTGAAGAGGTTCAGGGTAGGGTTGAAGGGCAGGGTGCTGGACTGTTCTGCCACTGCAGCATATTCCTGGGGACTCGTCCCGCCACTTCAGAGCACAACACCAAGCACAGGGTGATCGGAGGCTGAGAGCAGTAAACTTGTCTGCACAGTAGTCAATCTGATGTCCATATGCAAAACCTGACAAATGTTTAGTAGTCCAAGGTGATAGTGTGGTTTGTAATCTGTCTTGATTGCATTTGGCTGTAGTGGTGTTGTTAACGTGAGGGTGGGTGGAGGAGTACTTTTTCACAGCCTGTCAGTTAACTTTGGGGTGACATTCAGCATGCTTTTTTGCAGCCTGTTTGTTGAAGCTGGTGGTGTTTAACTGTCACCCTTAGAATGTTCGTGCAGCATGTCTGTGGACTGAGGGGCTGGTTTGCCCTCAGATGGCCAAAGATGAGCAGTTAAAACAGTAAATGTTTAATGAGTAAAACTGAATATTTTGAAAAATTCTTTCTTGGTGAGCACCTAAACCACATAATGAACTGGTGTGCCAAATTTCAACATTGTAGGTTCAGTGGTTTTTGAGTTCTGTGCATGAGTCAGTCAGTGAGTGGTATTTCGCGTTTATAGATATAGATTCTGATCAGGGCTATAGAACCGGCAGAGAACAAGAGTTTTCTCCCAGGCAAAGCAATCATTGGTATACTTAAAAACAGAAAGTGAACTTTTTCTTATATTAATACTATCCAAGATGGATGAAAGCTTCACATGCTATATCTGTAGCTGGACTTTATTGGATTTTACTGGCTGAATGCTCTCGTATTTTAAAAAAGCATTCTTGCACATCCAAAAATGATGTATCAGAAAGAAAGGTTCATTGAATCTATTCTTCTTGGTGATATGCTAGGAAAACATTCAAACCCCTCATTTTTATACTTGCAGTCTGAAACAGCATAAACCAGAAGCAGACACATCACATGTGGCTGACAATGATCACAGTTCTGCTCCCAACACTGTTTTGTGATATTCATGGTTGAACTCGAAAATCTTTGGCACAATTCATGTCTCCTTATCCTCCATTTTTTCTTACTTGAAAAAAATATATATTCTGAGGTGCTATAAGGTGAGTTTCAGGTGAAAGTTTTGTTCTATTAATCTCTCAGAGCTGTGTTATCTCTTCTATGCTAACCTGAAAGCTGAATGACAACTTTTATCTTGTATCTCACATTAAGGCTCCCATTACTTTTTGTGACACTATACTCAAATGCAGTTCTCTCATTTGATGAATATCTCACACTGCCAAGATTGCTAGCTGTGTAGTTCCCCAAGACATTTTGCTAACATTTGCCTGTTATTAACCTCACTACAGAACACCGTGGCATTCACACTGCTGTTCCTTGCACTGCACCATTTATCATGGAGACCACCCCTCCCTTTGAGCTCTCTGAGTTTCAAGAGTGATAGTACTACAAGGCCCGGATTCCTTTCATTTCTTCATGCTGCTAAATACAGGCAAATTATTGTGATGCAAGAATTGGCATCCAGGAGGATGGAGAGGCAGTGCTAGCAAGGCAGAAATAACCCCAGGGACCAAGAGGGCAGAAAGCAAGTTGTTAAGATTCCAGGGCCCTAGAATGACAGCAGGGATAATGACAACATTTTCCACATTTTGATTTCTTTTCTTTTTTTAAAAAAAGATTTGTTTTACATGGGTTTTGAATTAATTTGCACTACTTTTGATTCTTTTGTTTCATTTTTCAATGGTTTTAGAGGGTGTAATACATTTAGTGGGTGTAACTTGTTTCTCTTAGCCCATTGGGATGAAATTCTAAGAGACTGTCAGTCAAGACATCACACCTTCCAAATTTCAAGCAAGAAGGAACATTATGCAATTCAAATTCTTGCTTGGAGGGTACATAACAAGGTATACTAAAATTGGCATATACATTTTTCCTCCTTTGAAGGAATCCTCCAACTAGGTAGCATGTTGGTGTGAATCTGTTTTTAAATACATACACACACTTTCTGGCCACCTTACTGGGTTGTACTTGCATGGTAAATTTCACCATTTTTTTCATCTTGGCTGACTCTTCAGTATTGGAATCAGAAACAAAAAGAAATCAGTTAGGCAATCAAAATAACATGTGGAAGTGTCCAGTTCACACTAACCTTTCTCTAAAAACATTCTGGTTTTCTTTTAGAATAGATCATCATTCCCCGAATCTCCCCCCCCCCCCCATATATAAATGGGAGGATTTATCAATAAATACCACATTTTGTGTTTGAGAGTGTCTTATCTGGTCCTGAACTTAAAAGGTTGCTTTTCTTTCCCTACTCCAGCACTATGGTCTGAATCCAAATTGGCCTTTTAAATAAAATTAAAGCTGTAGAAACATGACAGAATGATCCCCGTCACTGATCTCTCCCATAGGAACATATCACATTCTTCTTCATCAAGGATTTTTTTCAACTAATCTGATCTGAACTTAAATTTGTGGTAATAGTAGTTGTCAAATTTTATTGCTTGTGGCCACAAGCCATCACACATTTCTAACAACAGTGTAAAACAGTATATAAAATAAATGTATACATTTAAAACTTGATTCATAAAATGACAAAAACAGTAACAATATCATATATTAGAAAAATTAAAATTTCTGATTCATCCAATACCCTCAGCAATTGTTGCAACATATTTGGCCCTTATCTTTTTGTTGGCCTGGACAAAAAGTGAGGCATTATGAACAGCAAACGGATCAATATTAGATATAAGTCTAACTAGCTTTTCTGTTTCAGTTAAACTGCTATTATCTAAAAATAATTTGTCTAAGTATTTGGTCCAAGGTTCTGCATATAGTGAACAACAACAACATAATATACTATGTTCTCTGGTACATATTCCCCACAAATGCAGAAGTGCAAGTGGAGTGTCTTTCTCCCAGTAAACATGGTGTAGGATGCTAAATAACCTGTTTTTTGAGGAGGGACTTCACACAGATCCTGGGTGGCAGCTGCTTGCAAGCGAACAGACAGGCAGGAGGCACTTTATTTGCCTTTCTTTTCCTTTTTTTAAAAAAATTGCAGCTTGCATTTACGTAGCTATGCAGGTGCAGATGGTCACATTGTGGGACATTGGCATGACTTTGGGGGTTCATTTGTGCATGCCTGCATAGCTGGGCATGGGTGGGAAATAATGAAAAAAGTATGTTTCTGTGTGAAGGCCTGTGTGAAGGCCTGACAGCAACCTGGATTGTTTCCGTGGGCTCCAGTGGCTGCCTGCATGGATGCATGTGAATGCAAAAACAGGAAAATGGGTTCCTTTATCCCAGCTGCAACCCACTATACATTCGCTGTGCAGAAGCGGCCTCTGTGTGACTGCCTTTTAATTTTTTGTGGGACACAGCTCTTTCATCTAAATTTAATCTAAAATGTTCCTGGTAGTCTGCAGCAGCATTGCCTGTCTACATTCTAAAAGGCAGAAAGACAATGTTTCCCACTCTGGACTCTGCAAGCATATTGCTTATTTTGAGGAGGTAGGATGACTTCTGCCTCAAAACCCTCCAGTTTATAATATTGCCACAATTACAGATAATTGCCAGATAGTATGAGAAAAAGACTGGTCTCTGTACTGTTAAGCACACCTCTAGAGTAGAGAAAAAAGTACCAAGTAAACAGGATCCATTGGTGCTTAAACAGAACAATGAAAAGTTCTACATGCAATGGTAAGTAAAGCATTTTTTTTTAAAAAAACCTGTACACATAAAAACCTTTGGGACAACAAATTTGGTTGGGAGATTGTCCTTTCAGATTACCTCTTGCAGTTATAATAAACAGATGATGAAACATCAAAATATTGACTATTTCGAAAGACTTCTGTACAATGCCAATTTTCATTAGTAATCACACTTGGGATTTTGAATATATGAAAAAATAGATATTTAATTTGGGTTTTGATTAGTTAAAATCCAAGAGTACCTCCCTAAAGGAGAATATTGAACATAAGACTAAGCAGAAATGCAGAACATGCAAAGTAGTCATGACACACAACTATTCCCACAATCCCCTTGCTCATAGCACATGGCTTCCTTGCAGCCAAATTATACATTACATTTTTAGGCAAGTTGGATTAAAGTTCCTTGGACTCAGCTCACTTTCCCTGCAGTCTCACAAAAGTAGCGGGGAAAGGCATTTTTCAGTCTTTGGGAGTCTGATTCTTTTTAGAACTGAAGCTTGGGAGAAGAGGGCCTCCTACTTTCATGCTGTTTTCTTGAGCTGAAAGAAATACAGGGTGTTATATGCACAGTACTAGGGCTACATGTGGAATATACTGAGCATGTGCAGCTCCAAAGTTATGCAAAAAAACCCCCTCCCTGCTAGGGATCCTCAGGCTAGTGGAAATGGTGTAGATGAGAAGATAGGAGCTCCTCCTTGGCTTATGCTGCAGTTCCAAGCAGAATTGGGCTCTGGGGACTTACATGTTTTTTGTAAGTCCAGGTTGGGCCTGTTGATCCCTAGAATCAAAAGCAGTATGTGTACCAGTGTGGTGCCTGGGGAGAACTACTGGTATTTACCACAAGAGCAGATTTTGAGCAGAGGAAGTGAGGTACATTCTCAGTTCTGGAAACTGTGGTTGGTAAAGAGGGAGATAAGGCTATATCTAAAGGTGGGGCTTCTTGCCAATGAAATATTATTAAAATATAAATTATGACTTTTCTAACATAGTCTTATCATTATTAGAAAGGCTGCAATTTTGATAATTTTGGTCCATTCCAGCCACCTAAATAAGATATCCTGGGAAAGCACTCTGCACAGCTTTCTTCTCAATACATCCTCAGAACACCTTATTTTAGCTCAAGGTGTCTTTTTTGAAGAACCCTCCAAAGTGACCATTTTCCCTTAAGCCATCAGCAAGACATCTCCTGCCTGTCTGAGTGGTATGCAGATCTCAGGAGGCATCTTATTTTTCCCACTCAACCGCTTTGCTCTCTGGTCAGTGTCACCCTCAGCTTGCCACAACATTTTCTGTGCAGCTGAAGGGATTCTTCCTGCTGCCATTTGCTGAAGGTTGCACCAGGGCATTTGTTCTGCAGGCTCCAATCCTGGGTGCCTTTTCAGCCCCCAAAGTACATAGTTGTAATAAGCTGGTCCTGTTAAGACCACGGGGAGTGTAGACAATTTTTCCAGTGGTTGCTTTACACATGAGTAGATCACCCAGGAGTATGCAAAGCAGGAACAGCATTCAGACACACAATCAACTGATCAGAAGTTCCTTTATTGTTGCAATACTGAGTAACAAAGTGCTTCGCCAGGTAACAGGTGTTTCAAGGCACACTCCTTTGCTTTCTCATTGGCTCATTCCGCACATGCAGAATAATGCACTTTCAAACTGCTTTCAGTGCTCTTTGAAGCTGTGCGGAATGGCAAAATCCACTTGCAAACAGTTGTAAAAGTGGTTGGAAAACGCATTATTTTGCGTATGCGGAAGGGGCCTTTGCTACATATATACAAAACAGTTACCTATTAGGTGCAGGTGTCTTATCTTAGTTTGCCCATTGCACAAATAGCTGCACATGGCCCTAATATTGCACCCAGTACATTTTCAAGGTTACACATAACTGTAATGTAGATTTTGCTCATCTGTTTTGACTCTGTCGGCACCTGACAGGTCCTGCCAATTCTGGCAATATACAGTTTTTTTTTCTCACTGCACAGAAAAACTGTCAGTGGAGGGCAAGTCAACACAATGCTTCTCAATGGGAGCTTGATGGGTCTTCCAAGCGGCTAAGATTCCCATATTTGTGTCTGTGTAACCTACTTATCCTTGGCCACATCAATCTCCATTGGAGACGTAGGAAATAATATATGACAGCACCCTGTGACTTAACAAACAAATATGAAATTGCTTGAACAAATCAACAAACCTTTAATCTTTAACACAACTTTCTATCATTTAAGGATAAATAACAGTGAACATAAAGTGAACATATATATATATATGAACTCAGAACAGTTGCTGCCACTAACAGTGTCCAATAATGAAAGAATAACAAGAAAGTCCAAACTATTAATCAAGCAGGGCTTCTTTCTCTCATTTGGCCTTCTGCATCTGATGTAACTGCTGCAGGTCTTTCCTCAATTTGGGCCTGTAAACAAAATAAGTAATTCTCTCAATTGAAATGTAGGCCTTCCTAATACTGCAGGCCAGATCAACTGAGGAGGGTGGAGCTCTTGCAGTTGGTAATAAGCAAGCTTACCAACTGCACATGCTCAGTGAGCTGTTATCCCCTGGGCCCTAAGATCCAAACAAAACAAAAATACTAATATGGCATGGGTTACATCTGCATAGTTACTGAGATAACTCATTGAAATTTTTTTTAAAAAAGGAAAACTCATGCTGCTTACCTGATGCCATTTTAGATCTGTAACCAGACATATGTACGTCTATTGCACTGTCATGAAACCATTCAGGGGAGAAATCTACATCCAAGAATCACTTGATGTGTCCAGATTGCATAGAGAACAACATTCAGATTCCTCTGTGGTAGTCTGTTGTGGGGAGCATCAATCAGAATGATAGGTGGTACAGTCAGCTGTTGTCATGCTCATGCTTTTTTAGATTAGCAAGAAAAGGCAACTGAAAAGTATTGTTGAAGGCTTTCATGGTGGGATTCAACTGGTTGTGTTGGGTTTTCCAGGCTGTGTGGCCATGGTCTGGTGGATGTTGTTCCTAATGTTTCGCCTGCATCTGTGGCTGGCATCTTCAGAGTGTGTAACAGACTTTTCTCTGTGATACACCTTTGAAGATGACAGCCACAGATGCAGGCAAAATGTTAGGAACAACATCCACCAGACCACGGCCACACAGCCTGGAAAACCCAACCCAACCAGCAACTGAAAAGATTCATCCATAAAGAACAGGACAGAATAATACATTTTTTAAAAACAATTTGGGATCAATTTTTAAAGTTCTAAAGTTATTTGTTTTTGTTTCTCTCTTACTAAAGCTATTTGCATTTTATTATTTATTCATTCCCATAATATCTTCTTTTCTACCCATGCCATAGTGTTGGATCTCATAAAAAAAATGACCATAGAAAGAATAATGGAACCATGGAAGGAAGCTTTGATTTCTCTTCGTGAGGGATCTGGAGAAAATTGAAATACATGTAAAAATACTTTCTTTACCTTTCCAATCTATTCATTTTTCTGTTTTAACTGTATCATTTATAATTTAGTTAAAATGTAAAATTGTATTAACTGCCATATTTATGAAATTTAAAAACAGTACTTGCGAAGGAGCCACAGACTGCTGCATCCAATACTACTTTGACACATGAATATAAATTTTTGCTATCTGAGAGGTAAGGAAAAAAAGCATTGAAATACAAAAACCAATTTTTGTAGTAAGGGAAAGAGGGTGTATTATTTGGACAGAAACAGTCTCATAGGATCCCAGCAAGACTGCTGAAGATGCCAGCCACAGATGCAGGTGAAACATTAGGAACTAAAATCACCAACCACAGCCACAAAGCCTGGAAAACACACAACCACCAATCAGTTAATTTTATACATTTGTATTGTGATATAATTTTTCCCCAGTTCTTTTAGTTCATCTTGAATGCACATCTCCAATAATCATCTATTTCCCCCATGAGCTGTGGCTTCCCACTGCATGCAAATACAAATGGAAAATAGCTCTATATCAAATTAAAAAATTAACTATGCTATAACCACCTGTAGTGGAATGTGCCATTAACAGCAGCCCAATAGAAAGTTTCAGGAGGTTGTTTGGATGACAAATTATCAGAAGTTTCTTAGATTTCTGAAGAATCAAAAGTGGGATAATGGAGCATCATATTGAAAATACTAGGATAATGGAAACTGGGGTCAAGGTGTGGTTAAAAGTCCTAAGGGTTTTCATATTAGACATAGGGGAAAAATTGCATTCATTTTGAAATGTATTAGATACATTTTGAAAGCTATATTTGGGGGAGTGGTTGTTGACAAACTGATACAATGAAGAATATTTCCACCATCTGGGCATTTCAGTTTTCAAAATTAAGAACAAAACTGCTTTACACCCAGTCGGTTATCACTCATTGTCATCAGTTTCTAGACATGTGTGTTCAGCGTTCAGTCTCTGCATTGTGTGTCTATTCACAAATGAGGGCCCTATTTGTATTACGAAATGCTAAAACCATTAGGGTCACTTTGCAGCTGCAAAACAACTTAAATTGCCAGGCTGTATTTTTCCAAGCGCATCTCTTATGTTCCCATTTATATTTGGCCCCAATGATGCTACAACATCTGCTTTTATTTCAGAGGTGTGGATTTCTATGGTGCTTGTCACTTCCCGAGGAGTCTTCGCTTGCCATAGACCATGCATCTGTCAAACTCACAGCAGTAGTCTGAAAGAATGAGCTAGCTCCAGGCAATGCAAAGGAGATCCAAATGCACTCCCAGCCTGAAGAGGTATGCTCAGTGCGGTTTAGCAGTGCATGGGCTCACTTCTGTTGTCTTTCTTATATAGATCCTGGCTACAAAGTTATGTTAACAGCTTCTTTGAAAGTTGCATTAGGCACTGCTAAGTTGGGGAGAGACTGCAGAAATGCTGCAGCATTCAGTGGTGTGGATGTGTCATCTGCTCCAAGGCACAGCAGTCTTGTAAAAGGTGGTCCCCAAAGGGCTGGGGGCTATCTTGTCGGATTTGCCCCAACAGTTTATTAGACTAGGCAGATACAGGGGAATTACAGTTGCCTCCTGTGGTTCAGTGTCATTCGCAGAGTAAGCCAGGGATGCACTGCATAGAATTGAATGTCTACTTAAACACTCATGAAGTCAATGGGAATCACTTCTCACCAAGAGTGCTCATACCTATGGTATTTAAGAGTGTGGCAATTACTAAAATAGGTATTCTTCAGTTGACCGGGGTAAGGATTTTGATACTAAGAGCTAGAAAAGAAGAGCTTTCAGCAGAGCAAACATTTTTCTGATGAGAACAAATATCCACTCTGAGGAAGACCTATGGGAACAGAGTAAACAGAAGCAGTTTCTTTATATTCTAGGGCTCACATATTACAACATGCTTTGTAAAAAAGGTAATTGAGTGAAAACAATGAGTTCCATCTCATTTAAATTGCTTTGGATTTAATTGGTAGCAAATCACTCATCCTGATTCCATGAACTGCAGCAGCCAATTCTTCATTTGTATATACCAAGATCAACATCTGATACCAAATTATGTAGGGTGGTGAGAACCACAAAGGATTGCGAAGAGCTCCAAGCGGACCTTGATAAATTAGGTGAGTGGGCTCAGAAATGGCAAATGCAGTTCAATGTAGCAAAATGTAAAGTGATGCACATAGGGGCAAAAAATCCAAACTTCACATACACGCTACAGGGGTCAGTGCTATCAGTCCCAGACCAGGAAGGATTTAGGCGTCTTAGTTGATAGTTCCATGGGAATGTCAACTCAATGCATGGCAGCTGTGAAAAAGGCAAACTCTATGCTGGGGATCATTAGAAAAGGAATTTGATAACTAAAGAAACTGCAGATTCGGCGTCAATAAATTGCCCTTATATATAAGCAGTGAGCGCGACCGCGACTTTGGAGTACTTCCTTTGTGTCCAAAGTTCTGGTCGCCGCATCTCAAAAAAAGGATATTGAGGGAGATAGAAAAAAGTGCAGAGAAGGGCAACCTTAAAGGATGATTGAGGGACTGGAGCACCTTCCCTATGAGGAGAGGGGCTACAGCTACGTTTGGAAGGACCTCTTCAGTTTGGAGAGGAGGCGGCTGAGGGGGGATATGATTGAAGTCTACAAAATTATGCATGGGGTAGAAAATGTTGATAGAGAGAAATTGTTCTCTCTTTCTCACAATACTAGAACCAGGGGGCATTCATTGAAAATGCTGGGGGGAAGAATTAGGACTAATAAAAGGAAACACTTCTTCACGCAATGTGTGATTGGTGTTTGGAATGTGCTACGTCAGCAGGAGGTGAGGTGATATGGCCACTAACCTGGATAGCTAACTAGCTTAAAAGGGGCTTGGACAGATTTATGGAGGAGAAGTTGATTTATGGCTACCAATCTTGATCCTCCTTGATCTGAGATTGCAAATGCCTTAACAGACCAGGTGATCGGGAGCAACAGCCGCAGAAGGCCATTGCATTCACATCCTACATGTGAGCTCCCAAAGGCACCTGGTGGGCCACTGCGAGTAGCAGAGAGCTGGACTCGATGGACTTTGGTCTGATCCAGCTGGCTTGTTCTTATGTTCTTATGTTCTTATCAAGATCCAAACTACTGAAAGGCAAGATGGGAAACACTCATTGAAGCAATTTTACAGAATTTTATAGCAGTCACAGAGCAGAAAATGTAGCATGCACACCGGGTGCAGTTTGGCCCAGCTATGTATATCTCAAGTTTCACTATGAATTTATTGTGGCTCCAGCTAATAACAAAAAATAAAATATCATCCAGTTCTTGACTGATTTGCTATAAATGGCAGCAACAGGCAGCATCTGAGAATGCTTCTGCTGCTGCCATTGGTGCTTCAGCCAAGACCTTCCCTGTGTCCCTTGGGAAGAATTTTGCAAGGCCTTCAGCCAGCTAGCAGCAGCTGCTATAGTAGATGAAGCATCAGGGATGCAGCTGGTTGCTCTCTGTGGTGTAAAGGCAAGCATGAATGAGCAGTGGCAGGTGGAGGTTCAGTGGTATCACTGCCTGGGTTTGACCCTGGTAGTTAAGGTCCTGAACAATAGACTGTCTTTATTTGATGGAGAGGTTGCTTCCTTGGAATGTAAATACACAGAATAGGAGTCTTAGCAGATATGCATGACATACAAATGCAATCACCAAATTACAAAATAGGCTGCTTATGAAATGTTGTTCATTGGGCCACTCCTCTTGTGCTGTTCTATACCATGCTTCATGGGAGAAGTAGTCCAATAGGCAGTGTCAGAGATCCTGTTGAAGGGATGGAACTTGAGTAAGTGCACAGAAAGCGTCATCACTAACTGCATAATGTCTCAAAGGCTTCCATGTAAGGGGCTTTCAAAAGCTATGGACAGCCACTAAGAGTAGCCCCTGGATCTAAAAAAAGACATCAGGCTTTATCAAATATTTCTGAAGCAGAACAGTACTTGGAGGACAGCCTTGGCAAAATTGATACATATTTTTTAGAATGTCATCCCTCATAATAAAATGTTATCCCTCGTAACTTCATGATATTTTGAGAAATCAGCCCAGGATTGTTTGTCTTCCTTTGTAGCTGACACTGGTTTTTAAGCACCTAGGCTACTGTTCTCAAGGTTCAGCTACAAAACTAAGCAACCTGCTGGTTGATTTACAGTGTGAAACATGATCTGAAGGTGGTGGCGGGTGGAACGATAGTGCTTTAATGATGCTTTCCCCATATGATAGGAAAGTAAATCTTCAGCATGTGATAAAGGAAGGCAGCTGGAGACTTCTTTATCGCCTTTAAGAACTGCAGCAAGATAAGCCTAAACCTTTCTTCAAAACCTCCAGCGGGGGTTCTCTCTTCCCAAGCGGTCTCCTGGCAAAAGGGATATGTCTGGCAGTTTCCCCACGGGAAATGCTGCAGCCTTTTGTTGTGCGCTACTCGTTCCAAGTTACGAGGGGTCCAGTGGCACTCCCCCCTACCGGAGCGGTGACAATGCAGCTGCCCTGATTCTGCCGCCCTCGTGACCCTTCAGCGCGCATCATTTCTGCCCCTGTTCAGAATGGCGCTTTTTGCAAAACCCCGCACAGAGTGCAGGCAGCGGGGAGCATGACTGCGCGCTCAGAAACACCCGCGGTTAATGAACCCCGGTAAGCCTCGCTTTTCTTTTCAAAGTGGGGAAACGGCCTCTGATAGTAGGGGTGAGTTTGGGGGAAGTGTTTGGTATTCGATTAGTTCCTTTCAGAAATGGATTTACTTCCACATTTAGGACTGTTGAAGCTCATTTGTTCTTATGCAGACACCATTTGAAGTTGTTTTGTTAGTCTCATTGCTCTGCCTCCCTTCCCTCTTTGATCAGTGGCCTTGGAGGAGTTTGAATAGCACAGTGATGGCGAACCTTTTCGAGACCAAGTGCCCAACTTGCAACCCAAAACCCACTTATTTATCTCAAAGTGCCAACATGACAATTTAACCTGAATACTGAGGTTTTAGTTTAGAAAAAATGGTTGGCTCCGAGGCGTGCATTTCTCAGGAGTAAGCTTGGTGGTAGTCCGTGGCTATGCTTTGAAGCAACCGTGCAACTCTTCTAATGAGTGAATCACGACCCTAGGAGGGTTTACCCAGAAGCAAGCCCCATTGCCAGCAATCAAGCTTACTCCCAGGAAAAGGATTGCGCTTTAGTTCTTTGTATGAAAATCAGTGGGGTTTAACAGCGCTTAACAGGGTTACCCAAAACTAGGTCTTAGGTTTAATGCTAATAACAAGCCCAGCGGCCCAGGCCAGCCTAGATGTATGTGTGGGGGGCACTCTGTTTGCATGTGCCCACAGAGAGGGCTCTGAGTGCCATCTCTGGCACCCGTGCCATAGGTTCTCCACTACTGGAATAGCAGGTTGAACATAACCGAGCCTGTATGAAAAATCAGTAATGTACAAATGGATCTTTGGAAATAAAGATATTTTTTGCTTTTGGTGAATCTTCCTTCATTTTTTGTCTCTTTTTTTTTGGATAAAGAAATTGTTCAATTGTACATAATGGAAAGTTTCATAATTTTGTCAGAAATTATCACGATCCTTCATTGGAACAAATTATCACGATCCTTCATTGAAAATAATTAGAAGGCTATTCATGGAAGCTTGCTAACTTTTGATTAGACGTATAAACATTCTTAAGTACATCACAACCTCTGATGATCAGCTTACTACCAGAAACTGAAGTAAAGGCCTTAGAAAATCTAAATGCCTGTATTCTATTTATATGTTAAAATGGGATCTGAAATTTACCATATATTCCCAAAAAGTCTTAGTAATTATATTAAAATTATCATATTTTCCTTTATCACAGTATGAACCACATACTGTACAAGAACAGTGCGGTTGCTGCTTCTCCATGGCAGAATCTTCTGCTCTAATACCCTTGAATAGCAGAATCCCATGGGAAAATCAGACCGAGCAGGAAGTCCTTACACCTATTCATATGCACCACAGGGTTCGTGGAGCTAATGTGAGAACCTCCCACACAATCTGCTATGTGATCCTGTTATTAAGACATTTCTGGAGTGCCACAGGATACACCCACATAAAAACAGCAGGTATGGCTCTCTAGTAATGCATGAATTGTCCACATTGTGATTTCTTAGAGGTTTTCATTGTTTAAAGAAGACACATCAAAACCAACTCTAGGCCTCCCGCCCAAAGCTTGTGTGCTTTTTCCAATGCAGAGGGATTTTCTGCATGATAGGCCTGCCATGTTTGCTTTATTTTAAGAAACAAATCCACAGATATTTGTGCACGTGCAGCTGACTTACAGCCCCATTGACAGTGGAGGTGACAGGCTGCGGAACCAATGTGACGCCACCCTGCTGCTACCCAACAGGTTTCCTGGTGGAGTGGGAAGGCTCACAAAGTGTGACAGCCTCCCTGCTACTGAGAAGCCTCAGTGGGCCACTATGGACTTATGCCAGTCAAAAGGCTAGCTTAAGTTCAAATTGTGGTCTGCTGGTACCATGCCAGTAAAAATGCCAGGAGGGAGCCAACTAACATGGACTCTTAAGTTCTAATTAATAATGGGTGCAGGAGCATTGAAGTGTAAGTAGTTTTCTCCTAACTTATATCAGCCCTCCCCCTGGGCTGCCCCCATAGCGTCAGGGATGGCAGAGGGGCAGGGATGCTGTCGCAGCATCCTGCACCACATCCCCCTGCTGGGGGAGGGTGGTGGAAGCCACACAACAATGGCTTAGCCCCTCAACCAGATAAGTGACTCAGAGAGGGCAAATCCACCAGTGTGATTGCCCCACTGCTCCCAAGGGCAGATTCTCTCCCCCAATTTGGATGGGGCTCTTAGTCACTGATGTTGATAAGGAAAGTGACATGAGCAGAAGAAAACTTCTTACACCTCAGTGCTCCTGTGCCTATTATTAATTAGAACGTAAGAGGCCATATTAGTCAGCTCCCTCCTGGCTCTTGTCAGCATTGCACCACCAAGCCAGCTATGCTCGTAAAGACCAATAGTCCATGTAGTTCAGCATTTTGGTTTCGTGACTGTGACCAACCAAATGCCTTAAGAAAACCTACAGGTGAGACATGAGGACAGAAGCTTTCTCCCATGTTGCAGAATTGATTCAGAGTGCCGTTGTACAGTCAAGTGAAAGTCATCATCTGATCTGATGTCTTCATGTGGTACCATGTGGTACTTTGTTACCCTGAAAAGTGACAGTTAATTATATTGGCAGGGAATGGGGAGAAGAAATCACAGCATGCTAGCAACTCACACAGAAGGCTTCATTTGAAATTTTGGGGGAAAGGGGTGAATTAGACATCTCCATGTCTTCTGTAACATCTTGATTTGTCCTTGGATGCTACTTTCTATATATGGATATTTATTGGACCACTCTGCCTGGAGCAATATTTTGGAAATATCTAATCTTAATTTGGGGACCAAAAAGGTCTCTAATCAAATTTTCTAGTGTGTAGAAGAAATGGCTTTGACTGCAAATTCTTTATGCTGAAAAAGAAAAATCATAATGTTTAGATGTATTGTCGAAGGCTTTCATGGCTGGATTCAACTGGTTGCTGTGGGTTTTCTGGGTTGTGTGGCTGTGGTCTGGTAGATCTTGTTCCTAACCTTTTGCCTGCATCTGTGGCTGGCATCTTCAGAGGTGTATCACAGAGAGAAGTCTGTAACTGTGTAACAGACTTCTCTCTGTGATACACCTCTGAAGATGCCTGTCACAGATGCAGGCAAAATGTTAAGAACAAGATCTACCAGACCATGGCCATGCAGCCTGGAAAACCCAGAACAACATAATGTTTAGAGTTTTTCCATCCAGGTAAACAGAACCCTTAGATGACAAACAGGTAATAAGAAACCCCCTTCCACAAACTCAAAGCAAAAAAATAATAAATCCTATCATCATAGAAAATGAAGCGGTAGAGATTTGTAAGGCAGGTTGTTTTCTCATGAAAATCACCTATATTCTAGTATTGGACATAATTTAGATTTAGTTGGAATAAACAGTCTGTCAGACTCTGGATATTCACTAAACAGAATGCCAGTTTGTGTGGGATTTCTGCCCCTCCCCTTCTGCTTTGCCATCACTTGTCAAAAAGGTGTCATTCTGTATTTTGATGTAACATGCAGCACCATCTAAATATGATAGGAGACATGAAATTAGCTCAAAACATGGCCAATGCACCTTTCAATTGAAAACTACTTCCTTTAAAACATGGTCCTCCTGAAACAAGTGTCTAAAATTATAATTTCGGATCAAGCTGTATTCTATTCTGCCCCCCCTCCCCCCCCCGACTTCCATATCATATTTGCTCAGCAGACAGGTCTAGATAGCATTTCTCTCTGATTGTTGGCATAGCAAGCACCATGTGGACATCAAGCTGGGCTTTCTGCTTCATGTGTTCAGCACCTCCCGAGTAATAAAGAATCTGGAGTCAGAGCCAGCCTGGGAGATTTTGCTGATGATGTGCAAGGCTGACTAGAATGCAGTTGCTTTACAACTAGCACTTCTAGGGCAGTAAAACCCAGCTCCATATTGCAGTATGCTTTTAAAAATGACCACAAGAGGCTTGGAGGGATCATTTTCATACCTTGTCCTTATCAGAGTCATGTGAGGAAGCAGGGATTTCATAGAGGCAGGAAATACTATGCCTGCTGCAGAACCCACATAGGCCAAGATAATTTGCATTTTATATGTGCAATAAAATGCAGCAGATTTATAACAAATCTGCTGCCTTGTTAATTGGGCTTGCAATACATTCCCCACACAACTTGGCACAGAGCTTATCTTTCTACCCTAAATTAGCAGAGATTCCCCCACTTTAGTTGATGGAATTGGCTGGAGACAGAGAAGGAGAGGGGGTAACTGGGATTGACAACCTATGTATACCAGAATAGTCCTGGGCAAAAACTCTCAAATGAGCAGGTGATTGTATAATTAAAATTGGTTTAATTAAAGAATAAAAGTAGTAAAACAAGGAATATGCTTTAAGCAATGAATACACACACACAAAGCATAAAAGAGCTGACTAAAAAAAGGGATGAATGTTAGATAAGGTTTCAAGGATGTGTGATGGTTACGTTTTGAAGGGACATCCAGGGAAAGAAGTCGTGAAGAGGAAAACCAGGGTTTCCAGGAGCAAATAAAAGAACCCATTTGCAAGGGGGGGGGGGGTGCACACATGGATCCAGAACATGCACACACTATGAATGGCCAAAGGACCAATATGTACACCTCAAAAAGAGTCCTGAGGTGGTGTGAGGTAAACTGGCAGAAAAGCCAAAGAATTGACTGCATTTCTGGGGCTTGATGAGTTCCAAGGACACAAGCTAAACTGTTGAACACTGAATATTCTCCTGAATTGATTGTGGGGTGAGTGTAGATAGAGTAAGTAATAGTCTGCTCAGAGCGCTGATTAAATCACCTTAGCTAGCTCTATTGTCCAGTCAGGCACACCTTAGGGCCAGGGGAAAGGTTCAGCGGCCAATCGCCTTCTTGCCCAGGCTTGACATACAAGATGCATCCCAGAACTCTCTGGCCCCTTCCTCACGCCGACCCCACAACGCTAGGACCGTCCGCATGGACCCCACAACGCTAGGACCGTCCGCATGGACGGTCCCAGAACCGGCTGGGATGACCCGACTTGTCCCTGGCCCTCCGGCACGTCGCCAAGGCCTGGAGACATGCCCTCCCAGCCCTGCGTGCCTGCTTGAGCGTCGCAGGGCAGGGGGCGTGTCCCCCCCCAGGTCTCGGCCGCCACTGCAGCCGGAAGAGCTGAGACTCAAACCAGGTAATCGTGCAAGTGGGAGATTGGGGAGGGGGAGGGCGCCATGGGCAGCGCTTTTGCGTTCTGCGGCAGCTGGCTTTCAAGGCGACATTTCCCAACAACCTCTCGCTTCCCGGGCGAGGTTAGAAATACCACGACTTTCCAGCGCCGATTCATGAAGCTGAGGGCGGCGCGGCGGCGCAGCAACTGCGCCTACAATAGCGGAAATGGCTCTCTGAGGGCGGGCGAATTTTTTTGCTGTCCCCAGGGCACCATGAAACGCACGTGCATTCTGAGATGCATTCAGAACCAGCATGGTATAGTGATTAAGAGCAGGTAGACTTTAATGTGGAAAACTGGGTTTGATTCCCCACTCCTCCACGTGAGCAGTGGACTCTTATCTGATGAACAGGATTTATTTCCCTGCTCCTACACATGATGCCTGCTGGATAACCTTGGGCTAGTCAATGTTCTCTGAGAACTCTCTCAGCCTCACTTACTTCACAACGTGTCTGTTGTGGGGAGACAAAGGGAAGGAGTTTGTAAGCTGCTTTGAGACTCCATACAGGAGAGAAAGGCAGGATATAAATCCAAACTCCTTCTCTTTCTCTTCCTCCTCATCTTCTCCTTCATTTTGTGGGGAACAGTATTTTGCTCTGATACCAGTCTTGGCTCTCTGTGTCCTGTATCTTTGTGACACTCCTTAGCAGTAGGAGGGGCCCAACTGCTTGCAGTATTGTTCACAAGGCTGTATATCTTCCTGCTGAATTAAAAAGGCAAGCTACAACAAAACAACCCAAACTATCATTAGGGTAGACTTGCAGGCTTGCTCAACTAATGCCAAAGCAGCCCTTAGTGGGAACTTGAGGTCCATATCACTTGGTTGCAAAAATCTGGTGAATTTAGGCAATTGCATGGAAAAACATATATTTTTCCACTGATACCAAAAAGGGGAGGGGTTCATTTTACTTTTCTAAAGTTTCACACACAACCTCCTTCTGTGATCACTTTACTTGTAATAGACATTCCCTGTACTTTTATTTCTTTGGAAATATAAAAGGAGATCATATTGATGGAAGAGAGGTAGCAAACTGCTAATCTTGTATTAGATTCCCAAAATATAACAGTTGTAGTGCTGTTCCCTCACCAGGTTGCATCCCAATTTAGGTATCTATCTCTGAACATCCAATTGTCTCACTCTCTGCTCTAAGCCATCGTTCTGACCCTCCCTGTAACCTGTGCTGGGTGAGACGTTCCAAAGGTTGGAGACAGATTCAGCTATTTGAAATATTAAACTCTGATAGTATATTATCAGGTGCCAAGTTGTGCAAACATAAATAGTCTGACAAAAATTCAGAATCAGAGTAGTGGTCTCAGTGAATGATGAAAATTAAAAAAAAATACATATGCACATGTGTGCACACACAAAGAGTAGCTGAATGACTTTGTACGCTGTCAGAAATAAGATGCACCTGAATAACCAGGGGCAGCCATTGCTGCCGTGGTGAGCAACACAGCAAGATAAGGGGCATGCATGGCCTGGCGGCAAGCTGCAGAACCGGGTGCAATGATTGGCTCCCACCGAAAAAGGCGGGAGGAGCCTGGGTATATCTAGACGCCTTCCCCGGTCCGCGCCCTTCCCGGCGGCGAGAACCAGCAAGGCGTGGTCGTGTGTTTGGCGTCTCGCGTAAGGCCTGGAAGGAGACTGGCCTTTTCTTTCCTTTCCTTTCTTAGCTGATTTTCCTTCTTCCTCTGGCCCTCCTCGCTTCTCTCGTTTCAACCTTTTCTTTCCTTTCACCTCTTCTGGGCCGGTCTCGCAGCCGCCATGGGGCCGAAAAGGGCCAAGAGCAGGGAGCCTGCTGCAGAGGCGGCGGCGCCATCGGGCAGAGCGCGTGCTCTGCTGAACAGGGTCCGGGCCCAGACTGGCCCGGGGACGTCGGACGACGGCCCGGTTGTTGGGCGAATCGGAGCAGCGGCGAGGGCGGCCGCGGGCTCGGGCTTGTCTCCCATCGGCAGGGGACGGCCGGTCAGCATGGGGGGACAGTCTCCCTCAGGAGGGGCCCTCCCCGCGGTCCCGGGGGGTGCCGGCCTGGCATCTTCCCAGCCCGAACATGTCGGCCATATAGGCACCGATCCTGCCTTGGTCCGCAACCTAGCGGACACCCTGTTGCATCTTTCACAAGTCCCCGGCGGAGCGGCTGGCGAGTTGGGCCCCACCTCGGGGGTCGGGGGCCCTGAGCCCACCGCGCCGGCAGCCGCCGGTGCGGCGCCCGGCGGGGGCCTCGGAAGCGGAGCAGCGGAGGAGCTGAACCTTCCGCCACCGGTTAGCGCGTCCACATCAGTGGATGCGTCCGTCGGCCCCTCGGGGCGCGAGGGCAGGAGGAGGAAGCGGTCGTCAGGGCATTCCCGTTCCTCCAGGCGATCCCCCAGCTCTTCGTCGTCGGGTGAGTCTACTGAGGATGATGACGTGCAGGCTACTGGGGAATTTTGGGTGCGGGGGGAGAGAGTGCCTGCTCTCCACCGTGGCTTGCAAAGCGCATGGCGTTTCGGGCGCGGCGAAGCGCCATCCCTGGCCCGACTCAAGGCGACCCTTGCGGCAACCCGCCCGGGTCCCACCTCCCCAGGAAGCTCCGGGAGCGGGCGCTGGATGGGTATTACGTGGACATCTTTAAGTTCCCGCGGCGGGAGGGGGAGTTGGGTTTGTCGGGCGGGAAGGCCGGCAAAAAACGGAAGGAACCGGCAGCAGCCGAGCGGAATTTTAACAACTGGCTGCAGGGCTTCACCGAATTCCTGGCCCTCATCGGGGCAGCGTATCCCCTGCGGGCCTGGCACCTGGCAGCTCACATGGCTCATGTGCTGCGGGCTCTGGCGCTGGCTGGGGAAACTGCAGCCATCGCTTACGACGAGGCCATCCGCAAGAGCGCCTGCGCGACAAGTGCCTTTTCCGTTGGGACCTCATCCACGACCAAACCTGGATGGTCGTGGTCCAGCCCGCCATGGGAGGGGCGGCGGATCCTCCTGTTCTTACAAAACCCGGCAGAGCCTACCCGGGGCGGGTGGGGGCTAAGGGGTTGTGTTGGGAATTCAACAAAGTTGCTTGCCAGCTGCCAACATGTAGATTTGAGCACTCTTGCTCCTTTTGTCCCGGCAGCCATAGCAGGATCAGCTGTCTCAAGCCGGGCGGGACGCCCTCCCTTTCGGCAGGCCCGATTAAGCCCGGCTGCCGGGCCCTCCTGACAAAGATGCCGGGTGGCTGCAGGGCAGTGCCTCCAGCTACCGCGAAAACACCTCGAGATGCTGCTCGCTGGGCCAGCTGCAGAATCTCTGGCTCCTACAATCCCGTTGGCAAGTGGGGTGCTGTTGGAGTGGCTGCAGCCGTTATCCAGACAGCAGGGGGACTGCGCCGCCTGCTGGGATGATGGGTTTCTTCTTCTGGCTTCCGCATCCCACATACCAAGCGCGCTCCAAGGAGTGGCTTACCATAGCCAGCAATCTTAAAAATCTGTCCGCTGATCTCTCTGGAGTGGTGGCTGATAAGCTCAACAAGGAAATCCAGGCCGGCCGCATTGCTGGCCCCTTTCAGTCACCCTCCTCCTCTGCCCCAACCTCAGGGTCTCCCCTATTGGCGCCGTGCTTTAAGAAAGCCCCGGGGGAGGCTTATGATTCAACACCTCTCTCTCCCACCCTCGGGGGCGATTCGCGTGAATCATTTCATTGACCCAGAGGTTTGTTCGGTCCGTTCAGCCACCCTGGACGAAGCCATCCTCTGCATCAGGCAGAGGGCGCGGTCCGGGGGCATCCCTTTGAAGCAAAGTGTGACATTCAGTCCGGCCTTCCGGCTCCTGCCCATTTCCCCCGTGGGATCCCCGGGGCTGCTGGGCATCCACTTCCAAGGCAATTGGTATGTGGACTAGGCCATGCCCATGGGCTGCTCCTTTGCCTGTGCCGCCTTTGAGACTTTCAGCCCTTTCCTTGAATGGGCTTTCAGGCAGCGGGTGCCCTCCGGTTTGGTGACCCATTACCTTGATGATTTCTTGTTTATCGGCAGGCAGGGCACCCGGGAGTGTGAGCTGGCCCTTCAGGCTTTCCAGGTTCTGGCCGCCGAGCTGGGGGTCCCCTTGGCTCCAAACAAGACGGAGGGGCCCGCCACTGCCCTCAGCTACCTGGGCATTCACCTGGACACGGTCCTAGGCATGTCGTCACTCCCGGCTGACAAGCTTACAGCCCTTTCAGCCCTGCTCCAGTCCGTTCTCCTCCTCCGAAAATGCAGGGTGTGCCTGGTCCAGTCCTTACTCGGCCACCTCAATTTCGCTTGCAGGGTGGTGGCCCCGGGTAGGGCTTTCTGCTCCCGGCTGGTGAGGTCCTTGTCGGGCTGCAAGTCCCCTGACCATCACATCAGGGTCTCCCGGGCCATGAAAGAAGACCTACAGGTTTGGTTGTCCTTCATCCGAAACTTCAACGGCATCTCTCTGTGGCAATCAGCTTTGGAACCTGGCCTGGAGTTGCAGGTGCACTCTGATGCCTCTGGGGCTTTTGGTTTCGGTGTGTTCTTCCGGGGTCAGTGGGCGCAGGGCCTTTGGCCCCCAGAATGGCACGTGCAGGGCATCACCAGGGATCTCACTTTTCTGGAGCTGTTTCCCATCCTGGTGGCGGTGCACATTTGGCACAACCTCTGGCTTAACAAACGGGTGCTTTTCTGGTGCGACAACCAGGCAGTGGTGCGTGTGGTAAACAGACAGTCGAGCAAATCGGCACGGGTCATGCGCCTGGTTCGCAATTTGGTTCTCACCTGCCTCACTCATAACATCTCTTTCAAAGCCGCTTTTGTTCCAGGTTTGCAGAATGAGATTGCTGATGCCTTATCTCGCCAGCAGGTGGATCGTTTCCGGCGCCTGCCCCCGGGGCGGAGCCGTTCCCGGCGACAGTGCCGGCGTCCCTCTGGAGCCTTGGCAACGAGACGTCATCACAGGTGTTTTGAACTCGTTGGCACCGGCCACGTGCAGGCAATACGACGGAGCCGTGCGCGATTTCCTGAGCTTCGCTGCGTCCTATGCCCGGTCTGCGGTGGGGTGGACACTGGCCTCCTCCTCGAGTCTTTGGTCCGGCTCCATGGGCAGGGGATGCACCCGCGCACCATGGGGGTGCACCTGGCGGGCATCGCTTTCTACTGCAAGGTTTCCGGTTTTCCTGACGTCACCAAGGCGTTTGTAGTCCTCCGCCTAGTGGCTGGGTGGTGGCGGGTGGGCACCAGACAGAGGGACCTCAGGCGCCCAGTCACCAAGGAAGTGTTGAGGGCGGTCACTGGGGTGCTAAGGCAGGTGTGCGCCGTGCTATGAGCTTGCTTTTCGCCGCCACCTTCCACCTGGCACACCACGGGCTTTCAAGCCTGGGGAACGGGTCATTTCTACCAGGGATCGACCTTCCAGCACCGCGCTGCAAAGGGAACACCTATCCTGTCGGGGACATGGTCTACGCTTGGCTGGCCCATCTTCAAAACCGAACTAAGAGGGCCGCTGGGCTTGGGTCACTATGCCAGCCCTCTACCGGGCGACGCTTCACCTCCCCCCTTATTGAGTGGCTACGGCACAGGCCTCGGGTGGGTGGCATGCTCTTGGTGCACGAGGATGGGTCCCCCCTCACCAGGTTCCAAATGCTGGCGGTGTTCAGGGCATGCTTGGCTCAAGCCGGGCTACCGGCCGCGGAGTTCGGCCTGCACTTGTTCAGAATAGGGGCCGCCACGGCCGCGGCAACAGAAGGCAGGGCCCCGGAGGATATCCGCAATTTGGGCAGGTGGCGGTCGGGGGCCTTTCGGGCATACATTCGCCCACACCTGACTTGTTGATTTCCCTCCTCAGTGCCTCCAGGGACGCCGCAGACTGTCTATCGGCAGGTGTGGGTCGTGGGGCACAGCCTTGTCAACAGAGTCGGGGACTACGCCTGCAATTCCGAATGGGGCCGGCATTTCGACTCAGCGACGTAAGAATTTCCTGGATGGGGCAGGGCACATGCTTTGGCATGAGCCAGAGCCCAAGGTCATTGAATACATTTTTCAGCTGGCTACACCGGCCCTCCTGGTCATCCACCTTGGGGAGGAAGATCTCCCTGCCAGGTCGGGCCTTGACCTGCATTTTGCGGTGGCCGCCACGCTCAGGAGCTTTGCCAGGCACCGGCCTAATATGACCTTGGTTTGGTCCGAGATGGTGCAGCGGGCCCATTGGAGCGGAGCGTTGGATCCCTCTGCAGTGGACAGGGCCTGCAGAAAAGTCAATAAGGCGGCCGCCAAGGTGGTGCTTTCCCTCGGGGGAGCGGTGGCAGAACACTCTGAAATCACCCGGGACGTCATGGACCTTTTCAGCCGGATGGCGGCCGCCTGTCCCAATGGGGCATGGACTTGTGGCTTCAGTCAGTTCAGTTTACCCTTCGTCGGTGGTTAAGATAGAGACAGGCTCAGGCTTGAGGAGCTTGGGCGGTGAGCTGCAAGGGTGGGCAGCTCGTGGCGGGTTTGCAACGGTGTTGCACATCTGGGGAGAGAACGAGCCTTCCGGCTGGGGCTCCCAGGCTTCCGCCCTATGAGGGCCGGGGGGTGGGGCGGGCAGGCTGGCAGGCCGGCAGGCCGGGCCGCTGCCCGCATTGACCCCAGGGAGGTAGGTTGGGTTGGGCCGTTAGGGCTGCCATGCGGCTTAGCCGCGCTCCAACACCCCAGCGAGCACGGGAGTGAAGACGGGCTGGGGCTGCCTTTGGGGCTCACAGCCGGTGCCCGGCCTCCTCAAAGCAGGGGCGTGGAAGTGTGGAAGCATTTAGAGTATGATCTCGGGGCTTCTTCCCGCCAGCCTCCCATTCATTGGGGATGTGATGTGCTGCAACCCGCTTACAGGTCACCTGGCAGCTCTGATGTAAATAGTTCTTGTTTATATGTTTGTTGTTTAATAAACGGGCTGCAGCCCATTCCTTTCCAGCCTGTCGTTGTGGTGTACTTATTGAGCGAGGGAGTCTCACCATCTACAGCAAATAAAATAGCACATGAAGAAGAAAGGTTGTCTGACTTCTGCTGATATTTGCCTGGTTCCTAGGTGGTTGGCAGGCTTGCTGTATTTGGTCAATTGGGAGCGGAAGCACATGCTTAGAATATCTTTAGAAGTACTGTCTTGGTTATTATCATGTTCCATGATTTAGCCCTAACACTGAACTAGAGCTGAGACCTTGTCTTCACACAAATCAACCCCTGGTATGTAGGTGATATACTCATTTAGCAATACTGATAAAATGATTTCTTTGTCTGTCTAGCTCTGTGACTAGCTAATTTCAGTCCACTAAGGACCTCACAGTGACATACGCAGTCCTCCTTTCCCATTCTGTCCTCACAACAACCATGCGAGGTCTGCTGAATAGAGAGAGAATAACTGGTTCAAAATTATCCTGTGAGCTTCATAGAGACGAGGGTCTAACTACACACTGCATCCTCTTCAGGCCCACACACACATACAGGTCTTATCAGTTCCATGCTGGAAAATTAATACCCAGGTCAATTCAGATTTGCATAGGGTTGCCAGTACCAGGTTGGAAAACTCTTGGAGATTTTGTGTCCCAGTATGCTGTGACCCAATCTGAACTGGAATGTGCATGTCTGGGAGTTAATTTCCCACAAGAACTCACAAAGCAAGTCTGATTGTGCATACCCAAGGAAGACTTGAGGAAAACATGTTGTATAGGTGACTGTATTTCAAATACTGAATACCTGGGTAAGGGCAGGACATGCAGCAAAGATGATGCTGTCTGATCATAGAACTGTTGTAATGAATATAATACTAATAGATAGGTCTGAGGAAAAAGTGGAGAAGGGATGTGTTCTTAGGCTGTTAAACTCACCTCTTCTTGCCTTTGTAGATGTGAGACTGCTATAAGGATGGTAATGTTAAATCCACAACGTGTTGTTCTTTGTGTTATTGAAGCATCCCCTCCATCTCCTGTAGAGTGTGTAGCATTTCATTTGGTTCACTGAAGAGGTTTCTGGTTAGATAGATCAATCTCAGTAAAACAGTATTTAAATGGCATTGATTTCAACTCACCACCCCCACGTTCTGACTGTTTCAAACAGCTGATAATGGTGCAAAAGCTGGGAAGTTGCAGGCATCCAAAAGGTGCTCATCACCTCTAGCCTCATCTAGATTATTAATGGCATCCATGTAAAAGCAAAATAAGTGATATTAACAAAGACATTTGTTTATTAAAAATTTCTCTGCAACTATGGAGAAGGAACATTTTTCAGTCTGAATGTAATACAACAGTAGATAAGAGAAACAGGCTCTGTTCCCAGAGGTTAGTATGCTGCAGTTCAAAAGAGGAGTCCAATAGCAGATTATTAAATCAAAATTAAATGATGCAAAAATAATTACGAGAAAATAGACAGCATTGCAAAAGCATCACCCCAAGCGAAGAGAGACTCTTCACAATCATTTTCCACAGTAGCTGTCTGTAAACAGCATCTGTTTGAACATTAAACTATATTTTTTTATGCATAAAAATCCACACCTGTGAGGAAATCCAGACACAATGCCAGAATGATTGTAGTTCGTAGCAGTATCCATGGCAATGGGAACAGGCTTGGAAAGAAGCTTGGGAGGCAGTTCCCTCCTTTGGCTGACCTGTTGTACATGACTGACATACAAGAAAAGAGATAAAATGCAGCTAAGTAGGTGTTTTGACATTTCATTATATCATTTGTTGAAGGGGAAGGATGATTCTTGAAACAGGTGCTAGAAGATTTATTGTGTATTACTATATTTTCAGTTTCCCCAAGAAGCTAAGGTGTAAATAGTTCCTCCTCCCAATTTTATCTTCACAACAACTGGCAGCCAAATTAGGTTGCAGAGACAAAGAAAAACTCAGGCCCCTTCCACACATGCAGAATAATGCACTTTCAATCCACTTTCACAAGTGTTTTTAAGTGGATTTTGCTATTTTGCACAGTAAAATCCAGCTGCAAAGTGCAATGAAAGTGGATTGAAAGTGCATTATTCTGCATGTGTGGAAGGGGCCTTAGTCAGCCTCTTGGCTGAGTTGTGATTTGAGCCCAGGTCTTTCCACTTCAGATTTGACACCACAGCCTAATTAGAAAATAAACTATTAACAGATTAGAGGTATGGTGAAGAATACTTGACATGCTGTGAGGCTGAACTTTCCACACAATTTTGTTAGTAATAGAATTCAGTTCTCAATCTGTTACTTCACCAAGCAGACTGTTATTTCAGACTGCTTTGGTTTAACCTGCTGATAAGTATCCAGGAAGCCCTTCAATGTTTTCAGAACCATGGTAATAAATGAACTGCATTCTTACAATATTTGACATGCTGCTTTTTATCACAACATGTCCAGTGATATGACCTTTGCATGAGAACAGATATTCACATGTAGTACAAAACTCATGGTGCGTTATAGCTAGGAATATTCACAAAAATGTTATTTGAGTTCAGATTCGGCTTATTTTGTTTGTTAAACATTTTGATTGGATTCTTTAATGGTGTTATTATTGTCTTAGGTAATGTTCCTGTTGATTTCCCTTACAACCTGTTTACCTCCAAAATGACAGGATGAAATTCTTAGTGAACCTCACCCAAGTAAACCTCTCAGCTAAATTTTAGGCAAGTCAAAAATACCCTTTCTAGAACCAATTAAACGTGTGGGTTGAGAGAAAAGAATGTAGTGCTGTTCAAACAACGTAGTACAACAAGGTCAGACAGAATAGCAAAGTTTATCTGTGCATGCCACTGCAGTAAAACAATAAAAGAGATCCCTGCTTTTGTAGAAAAGAAAACAGATCCCAATTTTGCATGGGATAGAATATTCATACCTATGATGTGACCCTCACAGCTGTGTCTATTACTCCAATTAAAGAAGATGCTTATATTCCTTGAGCAAAATTTAGCTTCTCTTTGTCTAGCATGGTTGGAGCCCCTGCATAACAGAATAATTTAGGCAAATCATTAAGAAAAGCCCTTTTAGATTAGGGATTCTCAAAACCATCTGGTTCAGATTGATTGTTCAGTGGTTGGTTCAACTGTTTGGGAGATTGGCTCACCTTGACTGAAGCCATCAAACCAGATAAATTCAACTGGCAAATGTATTTGCTGTGAAATTTGTGATATTCTTACTCCAAACCCGAGTCAGTTCAATGATTAAAGGAAGAGCTTTTTATGCACATTAGGTAAGATTATTCCATGTGCTGTAAACATAAGTGCTTTTGTTCATGATGTCTTTGTCAAACATGTATCTGTTGGTCACCTCACCATTGGCTGCTCTTACCACACTGAAGAAATAACGGCACTAGAATAAACTAGGCTGTAATTGCGACAGGGAGCAGGGTACATGGTCAGCTTCGGAGCAGTGAGCATGTGTGCCCTGGACTGGCTGGGTGGCCGAGCCACACCCAGCTTGATCGTGCGATGCGCACGAGTTTGAGAGGGTGAGCACGCTCCCTAGGGATGGGTTGGCTGCTCTATTTGTTGCAGCCCTGGCAGTTTGGCAGAGGAGCGCATCCTTGTGGGGAGGCTGAGCTTGCACGATGGACCTCCCTGTGGTTGGGGGCCTTCTTAAGAGGCTTGGGGTGGGGTGGGCTCATGGCCAATGCTGCGGAGGCCTCTGCAATTTGAGCCTGACACCCCAGCAGTTAGGGGGCCACAAAGGGCGGGCGCCCCGGTGACCCAGTACCTCTCTGTCCTTCCCAATAGGGATTGGGACTGTCACCGGGGCCAATCTGTTAGAATAGGAATAATATAACTTGATCTTAGATCCTCATAAAAATGACATTTCAGGAGCATGTGTGCTTGAAAATCTGTAGAACCAAAAGAATATGGCTAGGTTCTTTCCATGTATGGTACGTTCATATATCTATTTTGCATAACCTAGAAGGGTTAGGATTTAGTCTAGCAAGAAAAAATGCTGTTAAGAAATGAGGACTTGTCAAGAAATAGCTATATGCAGGCCAACAACATGGGTGAGGGATTCCAAAGAACTGAGATGAGCAAATGCAATAAGCACAAAATGACATACTAACATAATCAATCTTTTTAATATGCTGCTTTTCAGAAAAAGCCTCTGATTTCCTAAGATCTCTTCTCATATTCCACAACATGCCCATCAATGACAATTTCTCATCCATTTTTTTTGCCATGAGGATCTATACAAGTTATGTTTAAAAGAAACTAGATGGCCCTCAGTCCTAATAATAGCCCAAATTGTAGCTGAAAGACAAACAACCATGTCCTCACTTCAAAAGACATTTGGACAAAATCAGAATGAAGGAAAACATCAGTAATGCACCAAGGGGTATTTAATAGCCTCCCTAAAAACTGAAGCAGAAAACGATCTATAGACTCATTAATAGCAGTTATCCAAATAGCAGCACCAAAAAGAATAATTGGACTAATTGGATGATAATTGGAATAAATAAAAATAATTATTTAGATTAAAAACTTGAATAGCTCCAGGGATCTATTTTCCACCTTTGGTATAAAAATAATTAATAATTGCCCAAGCACCAGGTTTGATTTTATTAGACACAGTCTTTTGATGAAAATTCCAGCTCAGATTATAAGAGTATATCAAAATAAACAACCTCCTTCATCTGATCAACATCAATGGCATCAAATATCCAACAGAAAGAGAAGATCATAATATTTGATTTCGGGTGATTTATTGGGAGACCTTTCCTAAAATAATACTCAGAAAAAATTGTTATGATCTTTGTAATCCAACTCTCATACGATACTTCAATTTCAATTTCAATCATTTATTTACAGTCAATGACCAGTACAACAAAACAAATATGCATCAATTTCACAATGCCATTAGCATAAACTATATGTGTACAAAAAATACATTAAAAGCACAGATCAAGGATAATCTTATACGATACAAAAGAACTGCATCATCAGCATAAAGCAAGATTGGAATACTATGGTTTGCTAACTTTGACAACCTCTTGATTGAAATTGGATGACAAACCCCTTGAAAATTCACTGCTAATTCATTCAAATATAAATTAAACGATGAAGAACCAGAAGGCAGCATTGTATAACTGCCCTCCTGGCCTGACCAATTCAAAAGGCTTGGTGAATTCCCTTTGGTCACCACAGTGAATGTGCAGGCTAGGCAGGGCTGGTATACTGCCACAGAAACACTCAGTACTGAGGAGACCCAGAGCCGGGCCTGTACTACTGGCAGTTTAGCAAAGAATAAAGTCCAAGGTTACCAAGCCTGTGGGAGAGTCCAAAGAGGAATCAAATGCCAAGAATGCAAACAGCAACCAGGAGAATCCAAGAATCAAGGTCAAAAGCAGGTCCGTTGTCAGTCAGGTCTGTAGACAGCAATGGTGTGCAGACACGGTCAGGTAGAATTCACTTTGCAACCACAATTGCAGTTCCTGCCCAAGGCATTTTATTCATATCAGCAGCAGCGTAACTAGGCAAACTGGAGCCCTGGGCAAAACCTGAGTTTGATGCCCCGCCTGGCACGTCCAACAACATGGATGTGAAACACGCACCCCCCTGGCCCCCTTGTAGCTATGCCCAGTGGCGTATCTAGGCAAGCTGGAGTTTGGTGCCCCCCCAGGGGCAGATGCCCTCCCCCACCATGACCAAGCAATGATTTTTTATACCAGGTCGTTTCAAAGTCACCACCACATTTTAGAACATGCCCCAACTCACAAATCTGAACTCAGCAATAGGCCATGCCATACAGCAGAAATAGTTTTTTTTAAAAAAAACATTTTCAAAATGCTTTCAAAATGTTTTATTACTGCTATGAAAACATTTTATGGTGTTGTATCCAGTCCCCCCAGTTGGGGGAAACAGCATCACTTTCAATGTTATTTAAACTGGGACCCCCAGATTCTCCCTTTAAGGTGGATTTAAAAGGAGAATCTGGGCTCCCTAGTTTAAACAAGTGATGCTGGAATCCATCCCCAAACAGCATCATTTTCAATGGTGTTTAAACTAGATTCTCCTTTTAAATCTACCTTCAAGGGAGAATCTGGGGTTCCCAGTTTAAACAACATTGAAAGTGATGCTATTTTGGGATTGATTCTCCCTCACCCTGAAAGAGCATCACTTTCAATGTTTAAACTGGGGACTTCAGATTCTCCCTTTAAATCCATGCCAAAGGGGGGATTTAAAAGGAAAATCTGGGGAAATTTGGGGGGGCCTGCTGTCAGGGGCGCAATTGTTAAGCTAGCAGCACCAAACTTTCAGAGTATCTTTGGGAGACTCTCCTAATGATACCATGCAGGTTTGGTGAAGTTTGGTTCAGAGGGTCCAAAGTTATGGAACCTCAAAGATGTAGACCCCATCTTCTATTAGATCCCATTGGAAACAATGGGTGATGGGGGCACCCCCTTTGGGAGTCCATAGCTTTGGACCCCCTGGACCAAACTTCACAAAACCTGGGTGGTATCAGTAAGAGACTCTCCTGATGATACCTCCCAGGTTTGGTGAAGTTTGGTTCAGGGGGTCCAAAGTTATCGACCCTCAAATGTGTAGTCCCCATCTCCTATTAGCTCCAATTGGAAACAATGGGGATGGGGCACCCCCTTTGGGAGTCCATAACTTTGGACTCCCTGAACCAAACCTCACCAAACCTGGGTGGTATCATTACGCCAACCCAAACCCTTCCGCCTCCGTGCAGAAGGGGCCTCTGTTTTTCCCCCTTGGGTGTGTGAAAAGTTTCATTTAGTGATTGATTAAGATTTAGCTTTCAGTAAAGGTCCAACACATGTCTAGTTAGAAGAAAGCTGAAGAACTAGGCAAAGATCTTCCATTTTGCAGAATGAGGCAAACGTTCTTCTCTGTTCTTTCTTATTCTGTTCAAAGGCTGATCTCTCTCCCCCTCATCCCCCTGGATCCCATATACCTGTGATTACAGGGCACAGGAAGCAAGAATGCTGCTTGTTGATAGACTTGGAAACCTCTGTTTGGTTCTGCACATTTTTAAGGCTGCTGTGAACTGAGCCTGAGCGGAAGGCTGATGTGACAATTTAAAGTTTTCATGTTGACTACAGGTCAGGTTTTTTTTTTAACAAGCTGTCACAAGAGACATGAGCAATTTAGAGATTTGTCTGATGCACTGATCAAAGTTCTTTGCAGAGACTTCATAGGAAATCAATGAGAGTTGTGATACATGCAAAATTAAGTTTAATAAAAGGGCAGTTCAGTGTTTCATAGTCATGTATGTTCCCAATGTTTCCCTAATTCCTGATCAACAGAACCAAACTAAATGAGATGGTAGAGTTGATCACAGATCTCTCATGATTTTTTAAACATAAACACCAGACATGATGAAGCCCTAGCAGTGGTGATGGAAGGTTAACTTATGTAAATCTTTCCTTGCCTGAAACTGCTAAATTTGCCCCTTGGAAAGAAATAAACACTTAGCCTGTGAGTAAGCTTCCTGCTGTGGGGTACACATCAAGTTTCAGAGGGATTGATTTAAATTAAGAAAATGTCAATATGCAAAAGAGTTCAACCCCTCTTGTCTACCCAATGGCACCTATTCAGATCATGGCAGCTTGCTAGGTAATAAAGAAAGATCCAATCACAGACCCAGGTCAGAGGACCTGCAGAGAGCATATATCAAGCTCTTTCACCCACACATATTTCCTCCTAGATTTATCAGATTTCAACAGTACAAGGTAAGGCAGCAAAATTGATGGAAGGACTGGTTCAAGAAATAGGTAACTATGGATAATCATGATTACAATAACTCTTTCAGACCAGTGGTGCACACAGCTTCCATAACCATCTTGTCTTTTCTCTTCCTCACCAGCCATCTAGTCATCCTCTCCTTCTTCCTTCTCTACATGGCATAGAAAAGAGAGTTTGACCTTTTTTCACAAAGTGATACCAAATTATTCAGGATGGTGAAAATCAAAGTTGATTGTGAGAACTGCAGGAGAATGTATCAAAACTGCGTGAGTGGGTAACTGTATGGCAAATTAAGTTCAGTGTTGATAAGTGTGAGGTGATGCACACTGGTACAAAAAATTCTAAATTTAAATATAAGCTGATGAGGTCTGAACTGCAAACTCTATGCTGGGGGTTATTAGGACAGGGATTGAAAATTGACAAATATTGTAATACTCTTATATTTAATGCAATTCCGCAGGGCCTGTAAGACAGAGCTGTTCCACCAGGCATATGGTTGAGGCAGCTATGAAGATACATCAATGGCCCCTCTCCCCCTCCCCCTTCGCCCTCCGCCTCCCCTTCCTCTCTCCCCTCCCTCCCTTTTCTATCTTTTTTCTTTTAAAATAACTTTCCTCTCTTCCTTCTCTTCCTTTCCCTTCTGTTTTGCCGATACTCTCTGCAGTGGCTTCACTTAAACCAAATGATCTGGTGGCAGAGGAAGAAACTTAGGCATTTACAATCCGATGGCTGCAATAGTTTTATGTAACTTATTTTAGATTTAGATGTATTTTTAGGAGGTGAGTTTAAAGCATTTATTGTGACTTCGTATTGTTTTAACTGAGGTTGTAAATCATCCTGAGCCTTCTAGGGAAGGACAATGAAAAAAAAAATCTAATAAATAAATATAGTAAACAAACATAACAGCCACAGTGCAACCTCAGTTGTAGAACACTGTATATAGTTCTGACTGCTGAATTTCAAAAAGACTGGAGAAAATACATGAGGGGCAACCAGGATGTTGGATAACCTTTCTTATAAGGAAAGGCTAAAGAGTCTGGGATTTCTCAGTCTAGAAAAGTGATAACTTATGGAAGAACATGATAGAGGTTTATAAAATTATGAATGGGGTAGAGAAAATGGAGATACTTTTTTGTCTCTCACTCAAATTACTAGAACTTGAGAGCATCCCATGAAGTTGGTGGGCAGTGAATTCAGGACAAACAAAATACAATAAATAAATAAAAGGAAATACTTTTGTACTCAATGAGTGATTAAAATGTGTAATTTGTTGCCAGAGAATGAAGCGATGGCCACAGACATAGACTGCTTTAAAAGGGGATTAGACAGATTAATAGAGGATTGGTTTATAAGTGGCTACTAGCTGAGATGAGTAAAGAGAACCTCCACATTCTTAAGCAGTAAACCCCCCAAACTCAGTGATAGGAAGTAACATCAGGGAAAGCATTGGCCTTCACACCTCCAAGGCAACTGATTTGCTGTTGTGTAAAAGATGATGCTGAACCTTTGGTCTTATCCCACAGAGTGGTTCATATGTTCTTGGACTTGCACACAAATTTCCCCCGAAAGCAAGAAAGTTAGGCAAAAGATGGATCTAGTTCCATTTGAGCCCAAGAGTTGCTGAATTGGACAAAATGTATTGGAATCAAAAGTGAAGCATTTAAATCCCATCAATTTCCTTTGTGTTCCACACAAGGGCTTTAACTTGCTCAAAGATCTTATTTGAATCTGGCATTGAGGTGGCAGGATCCTAACTGGAAGAATAAATGACAAAATGAATGTATTACTTTAGGAAAAGATAGAACCACTTCCTTTATACAAAATGGCAGATATAAACAACTGGAAGTTATGGCTTAAAAAAAGAGAATCCTACAGATACTGCTGACAGTGGCAAGAACTGAACTAAAAAAAAACACAGTCATGCTAGCTTTAGTCATATGGGAATATTTGGTTAATATAGCAGTTTGCCCAATCATAGCAGTATGCAATCGGGCGCAGTAAATAAATCTCCCAAGAAGTATATAGGAAAAGCAAAACTGACATTTATTCAAGTAGATTCAGTTCACATTCAGGCTGTAGTCAAAAGTAGAGACAGAAACCTAATCTAAAGAATACATTCCCTATCACAAGTGGCCACATATTTTGCTATCATGTGTTTGGAAGTTTGAGGGCATTGTTTCTGCAGGAGAGCACTGTAGAGACATGTGACTCCATGAGGAGCCGTGCAGAGGACAGGGAAGAACAAAAATCACATGGATTTGCATGTATGTCAAAAATGCAACTCCATTAATAATAAATTTAACGTAATAATAATTACAGAAATTGGCTGAGATATAGTGATTTGTTGGAGGTTAAAGCAGGAGAAATAACTATTAGAAATGGGGACTGCATAAAAGTGGATGGTCAAATTTGTGAAATTCATAATTACATTCATCTTAAAAACCTAATGCAGAAGGACATAGCTGTGGGAGGAATCTCTACATCTTGGAGTGAATTAGATGGGGTATTAATGATGAACACAACTCACATAATTAGCAAATAGTACCAAATTTAACTTGAACAAAAAACAGAGAAAGAGGTGGTGAAACAATGTATGGTGAAATGGGCTCAGGATCACGGTAGCATCATATTATTAGACCAATGGAATACATTCTGGAAAAAATTATTCAAATTCACCCCAAATACGGATTTATGGGAAAATAGTTTGAAAATGATGTACAGGGATTATTTGGCTCTGAGAGGTTATTTAAAATAAGCAAAAATAATTCAGAATTATGTTGGAAATGCTCCCAGAAACTGGGACATTCCAACATATGTGGTGGGATTGCTGTAAAGTGAGGAATTACTGGTTACAAATACATGAGCAGGTCACTCAGATTGTTGGGCAACAATTTACCTTTCAATGTGTCATATATTTGATGAGTCCTGCTATTTCCAAGAATGAGATACCAAAAAGGTATGAGCATTTATTTTTTTCATCTAGCAGCAGCGGTCAGAATTGTTCTTGTTTGTTTATGGAAATAGAATAAATTACCAACATTGGAGGAATGGAGGGAAAAGATGGAGTACTTGTCTTATGAGAGTTACCAAGACAAATGGGAACCTTGGGTTGAATACATGAAAAGTGTCAAATATGATAAATTTACACTCATAGAATATTAACAATGAAATTTCATAAAATAACATTTTTTGGAAACTGTTTGAAGATATGTGGCCTCATATTTAGCAAAGAATTGTAACTAATGGTTATTCAAGGGACATTTAGTATAATATGTAGATATATTAGTAAAGAGGATTATGTAGTGTATAAATTTAGAATGTATTTAGTATGTTGGTAGTTGTGATTGTTGTTTATTTTGGGTTGATTATGATAGAAACTCCATGAGGGGTGGAGTAAATGTAAATTGTTTCTGTATAGCATTTTTTAAAATATTGTTCCAGGTGATGTTAGTCATATTGGGATTTGTTTTTGAATGTGGTTAGGAACAAATAGTTATTTTTGGTTTCTATGATTGGAAATGGTAATATTGTTATTGAATGCAATAGTTATACTTTGGTAGATTGGTTTTTCTTCTTACTAAAAAGAAAAAGAAAAGGAAAAAAAGGGGGAAAAGAATGCAACTCCAAGGTTAATAAAACAAAACAGACATACCACTTAAAGAGATAACATTTATATACACATAGAATGATGTAAAACACCCTAATATCTAGGCTTGCTGAGTTGCTCACTGCAGCAAATCATTCTGTGCTTTTTGATCCTAAAAGAAAGGTGAAAATTTTAAGAATTTGGTGTCATCGCTACTCATTTTCTGCCCCTCATGACTTCTTCCTTATCCCCTTGTTGCTTCCACTTCACCTCCTGCCCAGCAGATTTAATGTCTCACCAGCTGCTTCTCTTGGACAAGTGCCTTTTTATTTTGCAGGTGCCTTGTCTCTCAAGCTTAGCAGCATTATGGGGTGTGAGCACTGGAGTGGCATTAATTCCATCCCATCTGATTACTGTTTGGTTGATTATATATGGCAAACAGTCCATATCACTAGTCTGCCTTCATTCTTCAGTACAATCACCTTTGGCTGGGGAGCACAATGTGGAATAGATCACTTTGCAGTGGCACAATGCATGCAAGAAAGCACATATAGGCTTCATTCTTTGGCAAGTCCTTCAAGCATCAGACTGCATTCCTGAGGAAAAAAAAGAGGAGAAAAATAAGGGGAAAATATGTTCAGGGTACAGAGAAAGAATTGAAAGCACATGCATTTTATTGTTGGGGGCGGGGGAAGGAAGCCTTTGGTCAAGTCTTTTTTAACTTAATATGAAATCTGTCAGATTTTCTTTCAAGAAATCTGAGCCATCAAACTTGGGATTAGGGTTGGAGGTTCGGATGAAACAAATACCAGATTTGGCCCGAATGTGGGCGAATTCAGGCATATTCGGACAAAAATTGTCCGAATATGTCCTGCCCAAATATGTATGAATCCGAATGCAAGGTATTTGAGCTTTTGGGGGGTATTTTTGGTGTTTTTTGCGTTTTGGCCTGCAGGGGTGCATTTTTAAAGCTAGCGGCACCAAATTTTTGGAGTAGCACCTGGAGATTGCTCTGATGATACCACCCGAGTTTGGTGAAGTTTGATTTGGGGGGCAAAGTTATGGACCCTCAAAGGGGGTGTCCCATCCCCCATTGTTTCCAATGGGAGCTAACAGGAGATGGGGGCTCCATTTGAGGGTCCATAACTTTGCCCCCCCTGAACCTAACTTCACCAAACTTGGGTGGTATCATAAGAATAATTACTGGGTGATACCCTGAAATTTTGATATCACTAGCTTTAAAAATGCACCCCTGACTGGCACCCAAATACATTTGCCTAAGATTCTTTGTTCTGCAGTGCCTTGGCTCCATTGTAGCCAATGGGGAATTTCTGAGTGTGTAAGCAGGCTGCACATTTTTGAAGATAGAGGTGCCAGACTTTCAAGGTGGCTCCAAGAGGCCTCCTGGTAATAGCATCCAAGCTTGGTGAGCTTTGTTTCTGGGGGTGGGGGGTGGGGTGCCAGTTGAGAGAGTTCTGAGAGAACTCAGCAGCAGGCTTCACGTGCAGGAGTGGAGAAACAAAATAAGCCTTTTGGGGGCCCCATAAAATTGAACCCCCATAAGGAAAGTTACAGCAATGTAAGGTAAGTATTAGGGGGGATTCTCAGGGGAAGAATTCTCTAGTTTGAACAAGATGCTAAGGAAATTTGTTTAAAGGAAGTCCAAGATGGCTAGCTATTTTTGAGCTCCCTTTAAACTTTAAATCCTTGGAATGCCAAATGCTGTATTTCTATTTGGCATCCTGCATTCTGAGATATTTGGCTAGGCTTGTATTCAGGCAGCTTGTATTCAGCCCAAATACAAGCCAGAGAAGCCGAATATTGCCGCGATTCGACTTTCTAGCAATTTGGGCATACGAATTTTACCAATTTGGGCATATCCCCCCTTTCTTATCTAAGGCTCCATTATTCTCAAGTTTGTGTGAACCAGGATCTATATTCACCTGCCACTTAAGTCCCCTGTGTTTTTTTCTGCCTTGTCAGCAGACGGACCACGTTTAATTTATCCTCCGCGTCAAAGCCTTTAAACTCTGTGTCTTGCAGGTAGTTCTCCAGTATTTAATAGGAAAATGCCAATTGTAGAGAACCGCTGCTTTCCTCGCCCTCTTTTTTAAAAGTGTGTTTGGAACATTTATCTCATCTGCATTTTTTCTCCTCTGTTTTTAATCTTCGGAATCATGTCTGAGCTCAGAACACCTGCTGCACATGAGCCTAAAAGCACATTTCTGTCCAGGAACCGAAAGGATGTTGGGCTTAGACGATGGGGGGAAGGGCTAGAGGGGGGGGGAGAGAGGGGGAAGGTAGGAGCCTGTCTTGGAAAAGAAGAATGAAGTACGGAATACCCTATTGCCACTCCATTGCTGTAATGGTGTACCAGGTACACTCTATCTCAAACTTGTTTGCTATCAAAAGTTGAATAAAAGTCTTTACAAAGAGAGAAAGGCAGGGTATAAATGGAAATTCTTCTTTCTCTTTCTTCTTTTCCTCCCCCTTCTCTTGCTAGGCAGATGCTGATCCTTTTAGTCCTCATCAACCACCAGCCTTGGCTCCTAGTACTCTTCCCCTGCAGCCCAGTCACTGGTGGTCTGTGGGGGAGGGGTTATGGCAGAAGTAATTCTGGTCCTATTGTAGTAGAAAGGAGAGAAGACTGGGTGGAGATGGGAAGACTACTGCCTTGGGGGGAGGGGTTCTCCATTATTGATTTTTAAAAACCCTAGAAACCCCCACTCTAAAATTGAGTCATTTTTAAATGAAAACTGTCACATCACAACTTTAATTTTGGATGTTCAAAAGTTTTAAAACTCACCAGAAATATAGCACATGTAAAACAAATCGCAATGGCAAAATAACAGTCTAGCATTTCTGCCTAGAATACTCACAAATGCTATCTCTGGGCAGCGTGGAACCTTGAAAAAACAGAATTTCAGTGAGGCATTTCAGGCTGCTGTAAAGGTGGAAAAATGGTACTCCATGAGCTTCTTGGCCCCACACAGATTCTAGTTCAGATCCATGTAATTGTTTTTCAGATGAGGCCAGCTGGATTTATTTGCAAAAATATAAAAAAAGAATTTGCATATGGTCTGGATCGATTACAAGAAGGCATTCAACTTACTGTCCCATAGTTGGATCATGAAATGCATGGAAACAATTGGTGTTAGCAAAAACATTAAAGCATTCACTGAAAAAGCAATGAGACAGTGGAAAACTGAACTGACAGTCAGAAATGAAAACTATGGTACAGTGAACATCAAAGCACCTTCCTTATGAGGAGAGACTCATAATCATTGGAGCACCTTCCTTATGAGGAGCACCTTCCTTATGAGGAGAGGCTGCAGGCAGCGTTTGGGACTCTTTAGTTTGGAGAGGAGACATCTGAGGGGGGATATGATTGAAGTCTATAAAATTATGCATGGGGTAGAAAATGTTGACAGAGAGACATTTCTCTCTCACACAATACTAGAACCAGGGGACATACATTGAAAATGCTGGGGGGGCAGAATTAGGACTAACAAAAGGAAACACTTCTTCACGCAACGTGGTGTTTGGAATATGCTGCCACAGGAGGTGGTGATGGCCACTAACCTGGATTGCTTTAAAAAGGGCTTGGACAGATTTATGGAGGAAAAGTCAATCTATGGCTACCAATCTTGATCCTCTTTGATCTGAGATTGCAAATGCCTTAGCATACCAGGTGCTCCAGAGCAGCAGAAGGCCATTGCTTTCACATCCTGCATGTGAGCTCCCCAAACATCTGGTGGGCCACTGCGAGTAGCAGAGTGCTGGACTAGATGGACTCTGGTCTGATCCAGCAGGCTCTTTCTTATGTTCTTAAACAAAGAATGTTCCAAGGCACTATCACCTTTACTGTTTATCATTGCTATGATCCCACTAACAGTGATTTTAAAGAAAAAAAGTTGGGCTATCAAATGGCCAAAGACTCAGAAAAAATCTCACATTTGCTGTACATGGATGATTTGAAGCTGTATGGGAAATCAGACACAGAAATCCAGTCACTACTAATAAAGAGGGGCAAGATCACCGAGAGTGATGGGATTGAAATGCCTGATGGCCAACTCATCAAGTGCAACCAAGAGGCAGCTTATAAATACCTGGGCATTTTGCAGCTGGATAACATCAAGCACGGGCAAGTGAAGACTGTTGTCAGCAGAGAGTACACCCAGAGGGTCAGAAAAATTTTGAAATCTAAATTAAATGGTGGGAATACCATCAAGGCCATCAACACCTGGGTCATACCCATCATCAGGTACACTGCTGGAATCATCAACTGGATGCAGGCTGAGTTGGAAGCATTGGATAGAAAAACTCGGAAGCTTATGACAATGCACCATGCCTTACACCCATACTGATAAATTATACCTTCCCTGGAAATCTGGAGGCAGGGGCTTACTGCAAGTACTGCAAACAGTGGAAGAGGAGAAGCATGCACTGGCTGATTATGTGAAGGAAAGTCAAGAACAGGCATTGATTGAAGTGAAGAACAAACATTTGCTGAAGACCCAGAAAACCAAACAAGAGCAAAAAAAAATGTGATTAAAATGAGGACTGAAAGCTGGCACAACAAAGCACTGCATGGCTAATTTCTGGAGAAAATCAAAGAAAACGTGGGTAATGAAAAGACCTGGCTGTGGTTAAAAATTGGAACTCTGAAAAATGAAACTGAATCCCTTATTTTAGCTGCCCAAGAGCAAGCCATTAGAACAAATTCAATCAAGGCCAAAATCAAAAAATCCTCAGATAATGCAAAATGCAGATTGTGCAAAGAAGCTGATGAAACTGTAGATCATGTCCTCAGCTGCTGCAAAAAGATTGCCCAGACTGAGTACAAACAGAGGCACAACTCAGTGGCCAAGATGATCCACTGGAATTTTTGCAAAAATTACAACATAAGAACAGCTAAGAACTGGTGGGAACATTGTCCAGAGAAAGTAATGGAAAATGAGAAAATCAAGAAATGAGAAGGTCAAGATCCTGTGGGACTTTTGAATCCAAACGGATAAAGTGTTGAAACCCAATACACCAGACATCACTATGATCGAGGACGAGAAAGTGACCATCATCGACATAGTAGTCCCCGGTGACAGCAGGGTCATTGAAAAAGAACACAAGAAGGTCACTAGATGCCGCGATTTGAAAATAGAACTTCAGCGTCTATGGCACAAACTAGCTGAGATTGTCCCAGTGGTAATCAGCACGCTGGGCGCCATCCCAAAAACACTAGGGCAGCACTTGAAACATCTTCAAATTGACAAAATTAACATCTGTCAAATTCAGAAGGCAGCCCTGCTGGGATCCGCACGAATACTACACCGATACATTACAACTTCCTAGGCCTCTCGGTGAGGCTCGAATTGTAAAGAAGGCCAACAACCTTCTTTACACAGCTGGCAGCTGTGAAATCTATAATAATAATAATAATAATAATAATAATAATAATAATAATAATAATAATAATAATAATAATAATAATAATAATAATAATAAGAGTTTTGCCCAAACTGAAGGGGGGAGAGAAAAGGGCAAGCTGGGTCCATTGCGGCCTGCCTGCCCACCACCTTCCCTCCAGAGCTTGCCCGGTCCCGGATGTGCCCTCGCTTGCCTTCTTACCTTGGGGAGCTGTGAAGAGCTGGGGGGGGCACCTTGCCCAGGGCACATTTGTCTTGGCCCTGGGTAAGCCCTGGCAATGCCTCCGCAGGGCTCAGTCAGGCAGAGTGCATGGTCAGGAACTGCAAGTGGCTGGGCACAGGGCATGCAGGGGTAATGCAGCAAATAAAGAGGAAGTCATGCTCGGCCCTAGCCTCGGAGCACCAGGAGGCAGGGAGGGGTACAGGAGGGGCCTGCTGGCCAGCGGTGGAGTGGGGTAGGGTAGGGGGTGAATAGGCAGGGGCCCAGTGGCAGCAGCTTCCTCCTTGCAGGGCAGGTGGCAGGTTGAGGTCAAGGGGCGCGGAGCTGGCATGGCAGCGCTCTGGCCCTGACCCTTGTGCAGGTCCCGGGGGAAGGAGGAAGAGTGTAGGGGTGATTTTCCGCCCCCATGTGACCAGCAGTGGCCTGCCCAGGCATATGTCCCCATATGTCCCCATGGAAGCTCCGCCTCTGATTATTTATTTTGGGCAGTCTCAGTGAGTCCTAGATTGGAGGTAATGTGCTGAAACCCTGAAAGGCTACTGAAACTTTTATTTCTGTGAAAGAAAGCACTGGAATGTAATGCTGATGACTGATTTATACCTTACTCAGTGTAAAGCAAGAGTGTATATGATCTGAAATCAACTCTTTTGTCCTTGCAGCCAACATATGGGATAGAAAAACAATCAGTGAAAGTGCTTTATTTGTTCTGATTTATTGTATTGAGAAAAGTGATTTGCATATGAAAGTGATTTGCATTCTATAGCAATGCAAAACAGTAATGTATTAGATTAGCTAAAGTAGATGTATGACTGTAATTTGTTAGGAAGTCAGCCATTAAAGTTCCAAAATGTGAATGCATGATGATACTAAATGGAAATGTGAAATGGATTTATCCTGTATATTGGAAGGACATTCCTAGTGCTTTTATTTAAGAGCTATTAGTATTTTACTGAAGAATAGCTTCCATGAGTATTTGATGTTAATTTGTACAACACCCTTTTTGACATGGGCTCAGGGAAGCTTCCAACATATTATAACAATAAAAACATAATTACATTACAGTTAAAATCTCAGATGGCAGCTAGCCCATTTACTTTAAATATACTAAACTCCTAAACCATAAGACATCTAGTAAGAACAGAAATCCAAAAACCCAGAAAATAGTTAATAAACAATTGGAAGTTGAATGTAATTAACATGGAAACTAATATGATCTCTAACTCTCCCAATATGTGTGAGGATATTAATATGAAGGTATTCTGAAGACTTTATTTCCATATCATGATTATGGTCAGGTTATTGAAATGTGCTAAACTGTCAGTTCTGGTATGACAGTTTTGGATTTGATGGTTATCTGCTGGTAGGATCCCATAAGCAGACCTTGGGCTCTGATAAGGGAACTGGCAAGGTGCACCACAATCTGCCCTGCCCTTTCACAACTGTCCCATTTCTGGGGCAAGTCAAGGAAAGAGTGAAACAAAGACTGAGCCGTTACAGTGCAAGCAATGTGTCTTGAGATTAGATGTTTCAAATTTTATTGACTGTCACTGAGTTGAGCACTCTGTGTGCATGCGTGCATGCGTGCACTTTGCATTTCTTTGCATCTCTAAGAGCTATGTTGTTCTGGGGTGGGGTGCAACAGCAATTGTGCCAAAGACAAAACTGAATAATGTAGTTGGTGTCACTCTTAATTTTGAGTCCCCTGTGGGTCTCAGTTGGTTTAAGACAGATCTTTAATGCTACCAGGATACCTTTTTGTGTTTAATATCCTTTGTGGGGGAGGAGGTCACTCGTAGTTTTGCTGCCTGCAATTTATTTGAAAAGACACCGTCAAGGTTCATCTCTTAGAGATAGAAACAATGTGCTGTTTGCAAAGTTCACCAAAGACATTTGATGAGCAAACAAACCTTTAATCTATTCCTAAAATAATATCTCAACCTGTCCCAGCAAACCAAATAAGTTTTGTGTATCCAGCAGCCATGCAGAACACTATATAGCTGCCTCGTAGCATGAAAGCTCCATATCTTGCTAAGAATCATTGTTGATAATCCTTGTACAAATATATCCAATTTTAATGGATATTTTAAAAATATTGTGGCAGTGGGTTTCATAGACTACACATTCATTTTTGTACTGCTACTTCAGGCTCTCATATTCATAAAATGTCAAGGAAGTCCTAGTGACTGACATCACAGATAATTTATTGCAGACATGTTAGTTTATGGTAGCATAATAAAACAAATGTTCAGTGGCACCATAAAGACTAGCAACAGTTATTCCAGCATGAGTGTTAATGTCACCAATCATTTCATTCAGGAATAAATGCTTAGTTTTAAAGATATGCTGTTGAGACACTTACCAATCAAAGTCTGAAGCAGTCCACAGTCTTAACAGCAGTTTAATGCATGCCAAGATATCAATGCACCAAATATAAAGAGTGCGCAAAGCCAAGTCAGGAGTACAGAAGGAGGTCAAAACAAGGAATAAACAAGATCAGTAGCTTCAGAATAAAAACAATACATTGCTGTCATACCACTGTTTGTTTTCCAACCTCTCATATACTAAATACCCCACCCAGCAGTGTAAATCTCATACAGTTGGGTTGCCTCAATTTGGCTCCTGAGTCGTGCTGGTGTAACCTCCTTCTGTGGGTTCTGTGGGGCAGAACCTGGAATGAGTTGCAAAGAACCAAATTTAAACAACAAAATGGTTTACTTTTCTTTACAATTAACACTTTTAAAACATCAACATTTAACGTTACAATTCAAGGTCCTGTTCAGGTTGCATTTCAAGTCCTTCTATTTACAGTCTACTGATATTGCCAAGTCCAATTTCTTCTTTGCAAGTTGGCTGGCTCCTGAAGACTCCAAGGGCTTGATGAACAGGTTGCAACATGATGAAGGTTTCCAGGAGAACTCTCACCCATTACAACCACACAAGAAAACCCTTGAAACAATAAACTCCAACATTTACAACATAGCAAAACAACAACTACCTTCCCAGTAGTTTCCAACAATATTGCAAATTACCTTAACAAGGTGTTAAGGGCTTATAGAAACTGGTCCGAGTCTGGTACCCTTTGTCTTCCAAAGAGCTCTGAGTTCTGCAGCATTCTGCTTCCTTCAGACTCCACTCCCTTTCTGGGTCAACCCATTCTGGGCCAACCCATTCTGGGGCATGGGGTTACATTCTCCCCACTAAAATTCTGTCGCCCACAGTAATATAATGCAACTCTGAAATCATTGCACAAATGATTTCCCCAGAGATTCCTAAGTGGGTAATTTTGGAGGAACCACATTTGCATCTGAATTTTAAGAACATTGTCTTTCCTGCAAGGATTTCCAACTGTCTCCAAACTTAGCTGCACTGGAAGTTTGCAAAACTTTCCAGCAAAATGTTGCAATTCAACCAATTAGTTTGCAGAAGGGATGGGGGTTGCAACTGGAATCCCTTCCTTCATGCAACTGCCAAACAGAATCATGCTTCAAATTCACATAGCAACATCTCTTGAACTTACATCACATAACAACAGTTATATGGGGATCAAACCCTCAACTTGTTGCACATTTGATTGCAAGCAATTTATATTTGCAATCTCACTTCCAAGCCCCATGCTGGTTAGCTTCATTTGTAACTCCTCTTCTGTGGGTTGTAAGCAGAACCTGGAATGAGTTGCAAAGAACCAAATTTAAACAACAAATGGTTTACTTTCTTTACAATTAACACTTTTAAACATCAACATTTAACATTACAATTCAAGGTCCTGTTCAGGTTGCATTTCGTCCTTTCTATTTACAGTCTACTGATATTGCCAAGTCCACTTCTTTTCTTGCAAGTTGGCTGGCCTCTGAAGACTCCAAGGGCTTGATGAACAGGTTGCAACATGATGAAGGTTTCCAGGAGAATCCTCACCCATTACAACCACACAAGAAAACCCTGAAACAATAAACTCCAACATTTACAACATAGCAAAAACAACAACTACCTTCCCAGTAGTTTCCAACAATATTGCAAATTACCTTAACAAGGTGTTAAGGGCTTATAGAAATCAAGGTCCGAGTCTGGTACCCTTGTCTTCTCCAAAGAGCTCTGAGTTCTGCAGCATTCTGCTTCCCTTCAGACTCCACCCCTTTCTGGGTCAACCCATTCTGGGCCAACCCATTCTGGGCATGGGGGTTACACTGGGCTGGGTCATAACGTATCTACAGACTTCTGTTTCATTTAAAGTTGCCAGTTCTGGGCAGGGAAATACTTGGAGATTTTGATAGTGGAACTTGAGGAGGGCAAGTTTTGAGTGAGGAGGGACTTCAGTGGGGTATAATGCCATGGACTCCACCATCCAAAGTGGCCATTTACCCCAGATGAACTGATCTCTAGTACCCATAGATCAGTTGTAATTCCAGAAGATCTGCAGCTACCACCAGGAGGGTGTCAATCCTAGTTTTTTGTTACTCTGTTTATAACTGTACAGTATAGATCTCCACACAGTCAGTCCAGAAGTTTCATACAGCTCGCCAGTCAGTGATGTTCTATTTTCTACAGCAATTCTGGCCAGAACACCCGCAGATCAAAACAATTCACAAGGCTACATCCCAGCTTCTGAGGGCTGTGATTAGAACTATCAGAGTTCTTGTATCATGTGGGATTTTTTTTTAAATCATTCTTCTACCAGCACCAAAAAAGGCTTTGTGTTCTAGCTTTTTGCTTAGAGCATGCAATGAATAAGTTGACATAGACAAGCATATGACAGCTGCTCATCTGCAGACCAATCAACGGATTAGAGGAGATCATCTTCTGGTTGCTCTCAGGCCTGTGATGATCTTGATATGGCTGTGGGTTATCCTCTAAAACAGAAACAGCTGTTCACTTATTTTCTTCCAGCAGCAAATAGAGCTTGATCCACTGGTTTTAATTGCTTGCTTGCAGAAGCTTGTAACATTTAATTAACGACAGCCACCAGGTACCAAAACAGGAAACCTGACTGTCTTCAAGGAGAATCCATCAAAATACCCAAGACAAAAGAGCAAAGAAATTGACTGGGGAGATAAAATACTAAGCAACCTTTAAACAATACCAAGAAGCTAAGCATTCTTTATACCTTTGAAAAAAAATCTGCATGGTTTTATTGAAGAGTGGGTGCTCTGCTGCTGTTGCTTAGTGGGAATACAATCAATGCCAATAGTATTTTTAAAGGCATCCTTTTAAAGAGTCAGATGTACTGAGAGTCCATTGTAGGAAGGACTCTGCTATTCAGATACCTGTGAAATTATCTAAATCCTATCATGTAGTTTCTAAGTACAAGGACAGCCTGTTCAATGGATCAAGGTAGAGAAATCAGAAGAAGGGGAAGGGGAACTCAGTGGCGGAGAGACTTGATTTGCTGGTTGTTCGGTAACTCAGCAGTGTTGCTTCTCTTGGTTCAGAACAGTAAATGAAGCACCATATGGGTGGAAGTGGAGAAGGACAAATGCTATCAATGAATTGAGAGTGTGAGAGCATGCTGCCTGCTTTTGGGCTATTCTATGGTTGCCTGGAAGATTTGCTTTGCTTGTTGTAGAGGGAAAGGAGGAAATGTCGCCAATTGTTCAAGAGCAATTTCTGAAGGAATGCAGCAGCTTGTTGCCCTAGCACAGCAACCTCTTCACAAAAGATTCAAAATGAAATTTCCATTCCAACGTGACACAAAAATCCCAGTTAAATTTGCTGCTGGGTTTATCCACACCATTCTGAAGGCTTTGGACTAGCTCTGCTAATTGTTTTCACTGGCTTGGTAATGAAAGTGTGATTACTTGGATCCCATGATACACAGAGTCATAAATGGACTTGACCCAGTTCCACAAAAGATTTTGTACAACACATTATAGTGCCCATAAATTGGTTACACAGGAACTTGTGCAAGTGGGAATACAATAAGTCTGGCCTAGCACAAGCAGCTACCATAGTCTTTTTCTTGCATTGTGCTTGAGCAAGACTTCTAGTAGAAGAATAATTTTTGCACTGGATACAACACAACAACTCTGCTGGGATAACTGAAATGTAGGATAGTGAGAGGAGAAGCAGGGAGGGGATGCCGCTTGTGGCTTATTAACTACAAACAATGCAAAAAATTATTTCCTTGCCCCACTTCTAAATTCAGATAGCAACCTAATTAATTACTTTGTGAAAAGAGAATTACAAGGTGTCTTGAATGACACACTTTAGCATCTACTAACTGTCGTCAAAATTGGTCAAGGACTGGAGTGAATCAGTTGCTAGAAGCTAAAATCTCACCATTCCACCTTTTTTCAGACCAACTCAAATCTCCCTCATCCACCTAATAGTAAATGCTACAGGCTGAGAGAAGCTAAGGAGAAGAAAGGAATGGGGCACTGGTGCAGCAGAAGGCCATTGCTTTCACATCCTGCATGTGAGCTGCCAAAGGCACCTGGTGGGCCACTGCGAGTAGCAGAGTGCTGGACTAGATGGACTCTGGTCTGATCCAGCAGGCTCTTATGTTATTATGAGGGCAACACAAGTAAAATCTACTGTGATTTTGTTAAATTATTAATCCTAAACTTATTCATGAGGGGAGGGATATGGGGTGGCACAAAGTTGATGTTTCTGATTGGAAAACCTGCATTTCTCATTATGCATAATATTTACCATCTATAATTTATCATGGAATGTTCTATCTTGATAGACAGTATATGAACAATTAAAGTCCTCATAGTCATGATGGACTAGTTACTAGTACCATCCATTGAGCCATATCTGGCTTTTGCACAGCCACCAGTTGGGCCTATAACCCACTGAAAAAAATCTATCATCTCCTCAGAGCTGGCTGAAGCAGAAACATGTTGTCTTCTTCCCAGGTTAGTCAGGCTGCCCAAGTTTGTTGAGCTCTATCAATTATACGCACTCTGGAAACTTTGAGGGGTAAGGAACTTCACTGCAATACTCACAGCTAATCTAGTTGTATACTGCTAAACTGCAGCTAATCTAGTTGCAGACTGCTAAACAGGGACCAGTGAAAACCAATTAATATTGCTTCCTGTAATATTCCAAAATGCCAGTCTTACAGTTTCCAGTTTAATTTCATCACATTTAAGCAGTGTTGTTTGCCTGGCCTCAGCCATTACCTTTCTGAGGCAGCCTTCATTAATTAGAATCTGAATCACTAAAGTGCTTTAAATGATTTGGGAATAACAAACAGGGGATTAGTGTGTCTCATAGCAATTTTTCCACACCAAAAAAAGACCAATGGCCCATTTAGAATAATCTTGTGTGTCTAATACCAGCTCATATTGAAATACCTCTGAGGCTGATGAACTGTTCTCATAATGTATCTGGCTAGTTATACAAGATTATATCAAAGTAGAGAAACATTGCATATGGACCTGAGAAGAAGCTTATGCCCAAGTATGAGGATTGATAGACCTTTTATTTTTAGCCTAGTCAGAGCAATGGTGCAGGTGATAAAGTAATTTATTTGAGTGTCTAATTCTATTTTGAGTGTGACTTGTCTTGTCAGACCCATAGAACTTAATAGTTCACAGGTGTTCAGAGGGAATAGCTTCAGCACACTTCTATTTAAAAACTATTAGAAAGGTACAACTTGTGACATAATAACATTCTCTGCTAGAATTGCATTCCCCAATGAATTGTAGTCTTTCAAACGCAGATCTAGGCATCATCATTCATTCGTTTTAACCTTGAAGCAGGACTTCAGTGATGCACTCAACATGATGAAGTGGTGCAGAATTCAAGGCCCCACCTTGTCATGGAAACCTATTACTCAAAGCATGTAAGTGGAAGGGCTGTAGTTCAGTGACAAAGCACATGATTTTTCATGAAGCTAGTCTTCGGTCCAATCTCTGGCATCTCAGAGAAAAGAATCTCAGTAAACATGGCTTAGAAGGCTTCTGCTTCAGAAAGCCACAACATATTTGGATATATCCGAAAATTCAGGTATATCCGAAAAATTTGGGTCCGTTTGAATTTTTTGTATTTGGAGGGTGTTTTTTCATGTTTCGACCTGCATTTTTAAAGCTAGCAGCACCAAAATTTTGGAGTATCACCCGGAGACTTTCCTGATGATACCACCCAAGTTTGATGAAGTTTGGTTCAGGGGGTCCAATGTTATGGACCCCCAAAGGGGGTACCCCCATCCCCCATTTTCCAATAGGAGCTAACAGGAGATGAGGGCTACCCATTTGAGGGTCCATTACTTTGGCCCCCTGAACCTAACTTCACCAAACTTGGGTGGTATAATAAGAATAGTTACTGAGTGATACCCTGAAATTTTGGTGTCACTAGCTTTAAAAATGCACTCCTGGCACCCCAATAAATTTGCCCAAGATTTTCTGTTCTACAGTGCCATGGCTGCATTGTAGCCTTGGCTCCATTGTAGCCATTGCTGTCTGTTTTGGGGGCTGTCTGGTGTGATCTGTGGGGGGGGGGCAGCCTAAAGCTTAGCAGCAGCAATGGTGCTGTTTCAAATGGCTCTGCCTCAGGCTGCAGGCAGGTGTCAGCTATGCAGGCGGGGGCAGACAGCCCCAGGTCCAGAGCACAAGAATCCAACCAGGCAGGCAGATTGGGAGCTACAGAGAGCATGGGAGGATCCAGCAGGAAGTGCATTCATTGCACCCAGGCAGAGCCAAGCTCAGATCAGGGCTAATATGGAGAGGCTTGTTTGCTGCAGCAGAGATCCTGCAAGGAGTTAGTCTTCCTCTGATGCAGGCTCTGCTATTGTACCATACCTGGCAGAGAAATGAGCACACTTCCTTTGCCTCTGTATCTGCTGCTGCTGTCTCTGCCTCCTTTGCACAGCTGGCTCATCACAGGGCTCGATGGAGGACTATGCCGGTGGTAGAGCTGGTAGCTTACTCTGCTGCCTGAACTTCCTCATGAGCAGCCTGAACAGTGCAGTCAGCTTCTGCTTCCTCGTGTGGAGCCACTTCTGAATGCCCGGCATTAGCAAGTTCTGTATCTGAGTCCTCTGCCCACAGGCTGGCCCCATGACACAGTCTCTCTCTCTGTTGCTTTGTAAATTTGTTACCAGGACAACAAATTGGAGAGAGCTGGGTGTGACTCAGCCAATAATTGTCAGTGCATTTCTACAGAGATCCAGCTAGCTAGCCAAGCCTTTGCAGAGTTGCATCTTGAGGGACAGGACACTTATTTCATATAAGTAAATGTTTGGTCAAAGATTCACAATATATCTAATTTATCTTAAGTGAGTGCCATTTAGAACTGTAGATTTGTAGCTATATACATTTTCACTGAGTCCTTTTATGCAAGCCTTGGTCCATATGTGCTGTAGACTTTGGTTTATGTTATTTATTTATTTAGACACTTCACTCTGTTTTTCTTCCAGTGCAGACCCAAAACAATGTACAAAAGTTTAAGTTAAATAAATAGAAAAATAAAATAAAATCAGTACAATTAAAGTAATAAAGACAAAAATTTACTATGGACTACATCCTAGGCTGATACTGGATTTGCTGGGTCACTCACTGAGAGCCACTAGCAATAAAACATGGGCTATGAGCTCAGGATTAAAAAAAAAAAACTTTTTAACCTTTCAGTTCAGGTTTAAAGGCTCAGGGCTCCAAACTTGACAGCAAACAGAAAGTGATTAAAAAGGTCACCCTAGATCTTATTAGCTGGCAGAAAACTTCTCAAGGATTCCCCTCCTTTGCTCCCTATAACTTAGCTTCTTGTAATTTACCACCATTTCTTCACTAATCTTATGCTTTAATCATCTTAGAGTCATATTGCTTCTTTGGCTGAGTTCTCTTCTTTTAGGCAAAGAGCCATACATACATGAAAATAACTAGGAGGGCCAGGTGCTTGAAGCAGTGGTGGGAGAAAAAAAATACTGTTAGACTGATAGTGTGAAGTGACTTCTGGGAAAAGCCCAGAAGTAATATCACACTATTCTAGGAAATGCCAAAAACGTTGTGGTTTTATCACACAGTTTTTGGTGATTCCTAGAGAGATGTAACATCACTTTTGTTTTTTCTTAGAAGTGACGTTATGCCATAATAATTGGCTACCCACTTGTCTCCATCCCTGTCTCACACTGGTTCTCACATCTAGGAACCCACCATTCCCATCACCCATGGATAGCCACGATCATTGTTGCTTCACAATGCAGTGATTCTGACAAATTACGCTGCCCCTGCCTGAAAGATATGTAGAGTTTAGATGGCACCGAGGATGAATCCTACAAGCATGAATATTCACAACAGCTGAATTTTTCCAGTGTATCTTCTCTAATTAGTGAATATGTTTCCCATTCAAAGTTTTAATTTGCATCTGAACTATGAAATTTTACCTCAGCTATCCACTGTTGGGACTTGATATTATTTATGCTGCTCTCCCTCTCAGTAGGTAACCAATGCTGTTTACACCACGTTTCTCCCATACTCAATTTTATATTCAGTATAGCCCTGTGAAAAAGGTTAGGATGAGAGAGGATTTGCACTAGATCGCCTGATGAGCTTCCATGGCAGAATGAGAATTTTAACCAGGATATCTCAGACCTCAGTCTGACATTCTAGCCAATACACTGTTGAATGGTATTTTTAAAAAATACAATGAAACATGAATTAATGTTGTTTGTCTATCAAATGCTTTCAGATGCTAAATATATTTGCATTTCAGTTGCCAAATAATATCAAATGCAACATAGTACTACATGCCAACTGCTGAAACTGTAAGATAGTAAATGGTAAAGTAAAACACCAAAGACAAGTATGAATTTTTCACAGATATCTAGCAGAAATCAAGAACTTTGTATCTAGGGACATATTTTCTGACAAAACTCTGATTTACTCATCTCCCAGCACGACTCTGTGTGAGAGAGACTGGCACAACAGAAAATGAAGACTTCGACTGATTATGCATGGGTGCTCTGCCCTGCACAGAGAGTATGTCTCCTTTGAAGCAAAGTTTTGGTTGCAGACATGCTCAGGTTTATGGCATGGCAGATTTCAGAAGCCCTGCTGTTTCTGACAGCAGGAAACCCCCAATTTCCCCCCTGATTTCGGGGTTTCCGCTCCTTCTAGTCTTTCCAGCCCCCCTCCACACAGACATTTCTGGGGGATAGACAGCTGACTAAAAAAAAAAGAAATATAACTTGACCTTGCAATATTGATATGGAAGAATATTTATACAAAAATTAAAGTGCTTTTTAAAAAATGGCTATCTTGCAAGTTATTTTGGGGGTTGGTTGCGGAAGGAGCTTGACCAAGGGAATTCCCTCCATGGTAGCAGTGGCGTAACTAGGCAAACTGGAGCCCTGGGCAAAACCTGAGTTTGATGCCCCCCAGGCGCGTGCCCAATGCAATGCGCACCCCTCCCCCTTGTAGCTATGCCCAGTGGAGTATCTAGGCAAACTGGAGTTTGGCACCCCCCATGGGCAGCCACCCTCCCCCACTGTGACCAAGCAATGATTTTTTACACCAGGTTGTTTCAAAGTCACGATCACATTATAGAACATGCCCCAACTCACACAGCACAGCAATAAGTCATGCCACACAGCAGAAATAATTTTTTGAAAACATTTTTAAAATGCTTTCAAAATGTTTTATTACTGCTATGAAAACATTTTATGGTGTTGTATCCAGTACCCCCAATTGGGGGAAACAGCATCACTTTCAATGTTTCAAAGGAGAATCTGGGCTCCCTAGTTTAAACAAGTGATGCTGGAATCCACCCCCAAACAGCATCATTTTCAATGGTGTTTAAACTAGGGAGCCCAAATTCTCCTTTTAAATCTACCTTAAAGGGAGAATGTGGGGTTCCCAGTTTAAACAACATTGGAAGTTATGCTATTTTGGGGTTGATTCTCCCCCACCCTGAAACAGCATCACTTTCAATGTTTAAACTGGGGACCTCAGATTCTCCCTTTAAATCCATGTCAAAGGCGGGGGGATTTAAAAGGAAAATCCGGGGAAATTTGGGAGGTGCCTGCTGGCAGGGGTACAATTGTTAAGCTAGCAGCACCAAACTTTCAGGGTATCTTTAGGAGACTCCCCTAATGATACCACCCAGGTTTGGTGAAGTTTGGTTCATGGGGTCCAAAGTTATGGACCCTCAAAGGTGTAGCCCCCATCTTCAGTTAGCTCCCATTAGAAACAATGGATGATGGGGCACCCCCTTTGGGAGTCCATAGCTTTGGACCCCCTGGAATAAACTTCACAAAACATTAGTGGTATCAGTAAAAGATTCTCCTGATGATACCTCCCAGGTTTGGTGAAGTTTGGTTCAGGGGGTCCAAAGTTATCGACCCTCAAAGGTGTAGCCACATCTCCTATTAGCTCCCACTGGAAACAATGGGGGATGGGGCACCCCCTTTGGGAGTCCATAACTTTGGACTCCCTGAACCAAACCTCACCAAACCTGGGAGATAGCATCAGGAGAGTCTCCCAAAACATCCCTGAAATTTTGGTGCTGCTAGCCAAAAAACTGCGCCCTCTGCAGGCCAAAAATGGAAAAACACTGAAAATACAAAAAAAATCCCACAAACAAACCTGCGCCCCCCACAGGGCTGCGCCCAGGGCAACTGCCCACTTTGCCCAATGGGAGGAACGCCTCTGCATGGTAGTGGCCAGAATCAGTTGTAGGAAGCAGAGTCTTGGAGTAGCTGATCAGGTCACCCTCTGCCTTTCATCTCTGCAGGCTTTGGAGAGAAGGGGGAATGAGTCAGGAAAATGGGTTCCCCATTGGACTTGAGCAGCTCTTCCTTGGTGCAGCTGAGGATTTCATCTCACCTTTCCCCTTCCTTCCTTCCTTCCTTCCTTCCTTCCTTCCTTCCTTCCTTCCTTCCTTCCTTCCTTCCTTCCTTCCTTCCTTCCTTCCTTCCTTCCTTCCTTCCTTCCTTCCTTCCTTCCTTCCTTCCTTCCTTCCTTCCTTCCTTCCTTCCTTCCTTCCTTCCTTCCTTCCTTCCTTCCTTCCTTCCTTCCTTCCTTGTTCACAAGTTCCAACCACTCCACTCTCCTATCCTCCTGGCCCACTCACCCAGCCTCCAAACTAAAGAAGAATAAAAAGCTGAACTATCACTCAATAGTCCATTAAAAGCAATTTTGAAACCTTGAAAATGTAAAAAATCAAGGTGGGGAAAATAAAAAGGATAGAGAAGCTGGCACCATTTGATTATCTTTCCTTGTTTTCTAGTAATTAAAATGGTTTAAGTAGGGATTGACAGACGACAGAGAGCCCACCAGTTCTACCTCATCTGTGCCCCAACTAGCTCTACAGTGTACCTGTGCCCCCTTTGCAGCCCTACTCATCTCCATTCAAGCTAACAAAAAGTAACAAACTTCCAAAATTCCCTCTGGATTTTTAAAGCGCCACATTACCCAGTCCTTTTTTTTTAAGTGGAACCAACAGGTTAGGAGTCTTCCATTCTTCAGTACTATGTCCACTTTTTATACATAGTTCTGTGCACAGGTGGTTGGCAATAGAATCTAGTTCCTTTTCTTTCCCCTTGCTCTTTATCACCTTCACCAATGTGCACATGTGAACTGATAAAATTACAACAAAAAAGTATAAATATGACTGTGCAAGAGACTTAAGTCTAGATATATTTTGTGTGGTGTTTCGGCAGAGCACAGGAGGGTGTGTATGAATGCATGCATCATGCTAAAAGAATCTTGTAATATGTACAATCTTGTAATATGTACAATCAGAAGACTCCTTTTTTTGCAGTGAATTGTCAATATATCTATGTCTATTGGTACCATGAACAGGGGGAAACACCCAAAGGAAATGCGGGAATCAAATGAACTAGCAAACTGAAGTAATTCAGTAGAGTTTCTAATCATGTGTTTTGTTACTTTCACATAAAGCAGGCAGTAATAGTCATCCTTTGGAGTCATCAGCTTCAGAATGGGGCCTTTAAGTGAAAGAAAATTATTTCCTTCACTGCGTATTCACACATAAACTGAGGCACTGAATCCATTGAATTCAACATTGTTAACAATGATGTAGCCTCAAAGAACAGGCCCCCATGGTGTTGGAGCACATACAGTTTATTTATGTAACTGTAGCAAATCTTTCAGTGTAATAGTTTCCTCAGCTTCTTTGACGATTAAGGTAAAAATAACCATATAAATAAAGCACACACTGGAGATTAGAGAAAACTGTTTAATATGAGCAATATTCCATGCATTTCAGCCTGCAAGCAAAGTCCAATTTACATGCTTCTGAGAACAGTCACAAAGTAACAAACATAAAATCAGAATGGGGAAAAAACACCATTGCTATGCATGCAGTGATATTTCAGAAGTTTAGGCCTTCATTTGAAGTAGGTTAAAATCAGACTGCTTTTTAGAGATGTTCATTTTTTACTCCCCAAATGCTGTTTTGTTCAAACATTAAATGGTGGGTGATATGAGAGAATAAAACTCCATGAAACTGTTAAATGTTTTCAGCTTTTGGTTTGAACCAAATGAAGCCTTTCAACAGCATAATGGCATGTGGAACAGCAGAATTTCGGCTGTTGGAGGAGAGGGTGATTTTTGCCTGTTCCAAACTGTTACTGCAGGCTTCCACTTCCACCCCTGACTGTTTTGAGAAGGTGCCATAACACCCAAGAGAAGAACTGGAGGGAGGGGTGATCAGCAACCTATAGGATGTGGAAGATGAGAAGGTCCCATTCTGTAAGCTTTGCTCTGCTCATGGTAGTTTAAATCTTCCTTTATTTTCAAAATTTCTTGTCTTTACTTGCTTTCTGGTTCACATATTTATTATCTGCTACATTGATTGTATTTTTTTTTCAGAAATGGCAGGAAAGGTTTTTGAAAAAAATATTAAAACACATGAAGCTGCCTTACACTGAATCATACCCCTGGTTCGTCAAGGTCAATATGATCTACTCCAATGGGCAGCAGCTCTCCAGAGCTTCAGACTGAGGTATTTCACATCACCTACCTTGTCCTTTTAACTAGAGGCACTAAGGACTGAACCCTTGGAACTTCTGCATGCCAAGAAGATGCTCTCCCACTGAGCCAGAGACCCTCTCCAATAATAGCGATATGAATATCAGAAATCATAAAGGCTATATGGAGCTAGAATAGCAGTTCTAAGTGCTTTTCACCCAGCAGGATCTTTCACATATTAGTCCTCTGTAGGTTATTTAACTTCACCCAGACCACTCCACAGTGATGAAGGGAGGGGAAACTGTGCCCGGGACATGAATTGCCTGTATGCCTCCTCCCGCCCCCTTCCTGCCCCCAAAATGCCTCACCCTGCCCCAACACACCCCCGGCCCCACCCCAACACATGACTGCAATGGCGGCTCCCGGGGTCAGCCGCCCCGGATGTCCCCATTGCATCTCCACCTCTGCCACTCCATATGACAAGCAGCAAAGAGCCCAGTCACAGAAGGGGCACTTCACAGCCAGTGCTTAATGTCATCATCAGATCAATGATCCATCTATCTCCATTGTGCCATTCCCAGCTGTGGCTATGCAAAAGCAGAAATTAATATCAAAACTGATCAAAATGAGAATCAAAAGCAAATGACAAATGAGCTGGGAAACTAGAAAGAAATGTAAATTGCAAATGTGTGACTGGCAACCAGGCTGGGGCATCAAAAGATTGAAGGTAGGGGGAGAGTACCCAAGCCAGCCACTCATAGCTGATCAAATCCAAGAGGTTGGAGAAGTAACTGCCTTGGTACTGGGCAGACTGCCAAAAGGGGAGAGGGTGGGAAATTGGTAGGGCCAAAGTGAGCTGGTGGGATCCTAAAACCAGCATCATGCTGCATTCAGAATGCATCCCATTTTATTTTACTTCTAATGAAGTTCTGCACTTCTGCAGGAAAAACAGAGAATACCAAACAGCACTAGTTCACTTTCTGCTAGCCCTGAATCTCTGCAAATTTTACTACATGGAAGCAAATACTTGCATATCCTACTAAGACTAAGTCCAATCAACATAGCAAGCACTTGCAATTCTCATTTTGTGTCTTTGTAGCTTTAAAGACGCTTCATTGTAAATAAGAAATATGGAAAAAAATGACATGTGCATGTCAGTGGCAGGGGAAACTAGTTGTGTTTAATTGTGTACTTTAGAAGCTGAAATAGTGCAATGCAATACAAGCAGAGGAAACAGCCCTGGAGACTTCATCTAATGGTAGGTGGCACAGTGCATCCCTGGAGTAGCAGAAAATGGTAGGCATGAGCAGTGGAGAAACTGACAGCTAGCAGATCGGGCAAGGGGAAACCCCCACTTTTTCCTCACATACTTTATTTGTCCATGCTGACTGGACAAAAAAACACACACTTATTGTAGTTTAATAAATTGGATTTATATTTTGAGTTTATTAGAGTTTATTACTGTATTACTTTTGAGTTTATTACTCTAGCCTTTGAACCTGGACCTTGGGGACTCAAGGGATTACATTTTAATATTGTGAACAGAAACGTATGTTCAGGAGTTAATAGCCTTTTTCACACACACCAATTAAATTTTTTTGAGGCAGGAAATGAAATGTTTCCTGTGTGGAATTCTGAACTGTCTTTGTTCCCAAAACATTTTGGTTCCCAAAACATTTCCAAGCATCTTTTTCTCCATTTTATTGGAAAACCCTTTTGAAATTATTTTTGTCTCAAATGTTTCAGAGCTGCCTTCCCTCACTGTGTAGTCATATTTAAAATGTTTTATCTTTCCTGCTGCCATTTTCCATGCTTCTGTGTTGCTGCCCACCTTTCCCCTCAATGCCATTTTCACATCCCTGATTTCAGTCTTTTCCCATTGTCTCTCATTTTTATCATTTTGAGTAGATTTTTTTTCTGTTTGGGAGAACCTACAAAGCTCCAATTAAATGGTGCTACAAAGCATTAAAGCAGTGAATCTAAGAAGCATTGTTTCAACAGGGAAGCAATTTTAAAAACAACCTTCGTGGTGGCCTTGAAACATTTGGAAAAGGTGAGAGCAGACAAACATCAAGGTAAAGAGGAAGATAAAAAACATTCTGGAAACATTATATGGGCTTGTGTGGAAAGGGCCAATATTTCCCAACGATCTAGCAAAGTAATAAAATGATGCTCTTCTCCCCTTTACACGGGGAACAGAAATAAGAACTTATTTATTTATTTATTTATTTATTTATTTATTTATTTATTTATTTATTTATTAAATTTATAGGCCGCCTCATTCCCGAAGGGCTCGAGGCAGCTCACAACATGACTGTTTCCAGAACAGTAAATCAATATAACATAAAATCTAACATCCTGAAATAATTAGTTTTAATTGAATTTTAGCCACCATTCAGACAATTGGTTGTTGTTGTATTGGCTGGACATTTAATATCTCTCTGTAAATGCTACTTAGTGCTATAGAAATTAATCTTAAAAGTATATGACAAATGACACATGCTTTTTAGACAATATGTAAGCAAAATTGGTCCCAATGTTCCCAGGATCTTGCAACTGGCACCACTACATAATTGCCCTTGCTTTGTGCTAGGTAGAGGTACAAGGGTTAACTTAAGTACATTTTTTTAACTAAAATGGTTGTGATATGAAGTTTTTGTGAACTGCAACCCACTTCATCAGTTGTAAGGTGTGTCCTTCGTTGGTGCACATATGTGTGTACAAATATAAAATTACAAAATTAGACTCATAATTTGGATCAGTGTCATAACAAGGCAGTGACAAGTGGAGTCTTTATCTGGGAGGCCATGTTGGCTCTTGGCAGTCCTGCATCTAGGCACAATCATTTGAACCTTTGTGCACAGTTACTCGAGGAGTGGGTGCTGAGGGCTTGTGTCTCATGATAAAATCGCACAAAAGTAAACACAGTTGTGTTCCTGGCCCACATTTAGATCCAGAGGGGAATTACCCAAATACTGGTAACCCATCTGGGAAGTTTTCAAGGACTCACACTAAAAAGTTTGGGGGAATTTGCATGACTTAGGAGTTAACCCAGAATTGGTGGTAGATGGAAGACTGGGAAAGAACAGTTTTTACTCTTCAATGTCTCATAATAGTTAATCATTAATTTCTGCTTTTGAATAATGTTTCAGGCTTGAATTGTGTGTTTTGAGAAAAAAAATCTTCAAAATATGAAGAAGAATTTGGATTTATACTCCACCTTTCTCTCCTGTAAGGAGATCTGAGAGGGCTTACAAACTTCTTTTCCTTTCCTTTGCCCACAACAGATACCTTGTGATGTAGGTAGGACTGAGAGAGTTCTGAGAGAACTGTGACTAGCCCAAGGTCACCCAACAGGCTTCATAACAAGCTGGAACTGGTCCAGAAGAGGGCAACCCAAATGGTAAAAGGTATAGAATCCATGCACTATCAGGAGAGACTTAGGGAGCTGGGCAGTGGTGGGATTCAAATAACTTAACAACCGGTTCCGGTGGTGGGATTCAAATAATTTAACAACTGGTTGTATACAGGCACTATTTTAACAACTGGTTCTGCCGAAGTGGTGCGAACCTGCTGAATCCCACCACTGGAGCTGGGTATGCTTAGTTTAGTGAAAAGGTTAAGAGGTGACATGATAGTCATGTTTGAATATTTGAAGGGATGCCATGTTGGTGAGGGAGCAAGCTTGTTTTCTGCTGCTCCAGAGACTTGGACCAGGAGTAATGGGTTCAAAGTGAAGGAAAAGAGATTCCACCTAAACATCAGGAAAAATTTTCTGACAGTAAGGGCTGTTTGACAGTGGAATGCACTATCTTGGAGTGTGGTGGAGTCTCCTTCTTTGGAGGTTTTTAAAGAGAGGCTTGATGGCCATCTGTCAGAAGTGCTTTGATTATGTGTTCCTGCATTTCAGGGGTTAGACTTGATGGCCCTTGGGGTCTCTTCCATGATTCTGTATGCAGGGAAACAAATCCTGTTCACAAGATAAGAGACCTCTGCTCATTTAGAGGAGTGGGGAATCAAACCTGGTTTTCTACATTAGAGTTCACCTACTCTTAACCACTATACTATGTTGGCAGTGGATGCATCTGAGAGAGTTCTGGGATCCATCTTGTGGCTCAAGTCTGGGCAGGTAGGTGGTTGGCTGCTTAACCTTTCCCCTGGCCTTAAGATGTGCCTGACTGGACAATAGAGCTAGCTAAGTTGATTTAATCAGTCTATTGCTTACTCTATCTGCACCCATCCTAACAATCAGTTCAGGAGAATATTCAGTGTTCAGGAGAATAGCTTGGGTCCTTGGAACTCATCAAGTCTCCTATCTTTTTGTTACCTTTAGTAACCAGATAAGAATTCACTGATAATTGAGTTGGTTTACTTTTTTCTCAAAGCCACCGTTTTCACTACAGTTTATCTTTAATACCTCTTTGTTCAACAGCTTACAGTGAGCTGAGCTGACATCTTTTAACAGTGCATGGGTGATCTCTTTTTTTTTTAAAAAAAGTAATAGTATTAAAATAGAAAGGAAAACATTCCTTCAGCAGGGTCTAGGAATGTATAAAGCACATGATGAAATAGTTTGGCTTGGCCTGGTCATTTTTCCCCATTCTGGACCATTTCAAAACAGAATTTAGTCCCCAGGCTATTTCATAAACAGAAATTGAATTCATAGTCAGCAACATGGAGGGCTGCCTCTTTTTCAAGCAATCAAGCCTATTCATAGAATACAGCTGTGAATCAAGAATATGAATTCACCTTTAGTAACCCCCTATACATGTTTCCCCCAATACAACAAAGAGTACATGTGAGGAGAAATTATGCAGAACTTTGGAGGAGGAATCTAGATGTTCTGTGCTCAGTACAAAACATGGTCTTCCTTTCAGGCTTTATGTGCCTGACAAGTCTGGCTGCCTGCACTTTAAGTGCAACTGTCAGTGAACTGGATTTCTTTCCTGTTGAGTAATGTAACTATATGATCAATTGGGTTACCATAAAAACTTGCTGTGAGAGTCATGGTAGTTGTTAGAGTGGTACACTTGGATTGTATAAAAATCTGCTCTGCAGGCCTTTTTAATGACTGACAAATCCTCAGATTATGCCCAGATCTGCAGTGAGAACTTTTAACCATTGTGAGTTCCTCAGACAATGCTCAATTCTCAGGGACAAGGGCCCCAATTTGAACTTCTGTACACCAGGACAGGATGCTGATGCCTTGCCTCCTCATCCTTTTTCCAACCTGTTATGGCCTCTGGTAGAGTTTCTCCTTGCCCTTGAGGGAGCTCCCTGTGGACTGGTGGCGGTACACATAGATTTCTTCAATGGGGCAATTAGCATTTCTTGTTTACAATAAAGGCTTTGCACATGAACATGAATAATGTGGATAACGTTGAGTCTATTAAGGTAGAACTAGGTGTTAGAGAAGCCCCCAGTCGATCTCTCTCCCTTTCTCTGAATCTACCGAAATTCTCCTTGAAACATAACATCATTCTGCTGAGTTTCCTCACTCCACCTACCTGGAGCCAATAATATCCCCCTTAAGTCTCAATGAAACAGGTGGGATATAAATGAAAAAAATTAATGAGGACTAAGAATCCACTTTCTGTACAGAACACCTGCTGCTGAGCTTATGGGTTGAGATCCACTGGAAATTTTCTACAGATGGAAGGAATTTCTATCACCAGAATACAAATGTTTTGCCACCTGCTTCCAGAAGCAACCCAATACACCCTGAAATTATGGTCTTGGGGAACCCTCTGGAACAGCACAAGGGGCAGAATGAAGATCTGCAATGGGAGGGAGAATTGCCCCAAATTTCCCTGTTCTATTGCCAGAAATGTTCCATGGGATCCAAACCATGATGTTTCCCCAACCATCCCTCATATTAACAAAGGAGACTGTAGATTAGGTGCCTCTTTCCTACCATCTGTTGATGATTGGCTGAGCTGAGAGATGGAAAAGCAGATCTGTGAGCACTATTATGCTCTGTGATGTCTGGATGGAAGCACGCTTCTCAGGGTTACTAATGCCTTATTTCCATGAAAAATAGTGCATTCTTTTTCATAGTCTTGCCAAATGGGAAAGCAAACAAAATAAGTTTCTGAGCTATTGATACACATAACATGATTGTGCATTTTTGCTCTCTCTCAGTTACCATATATCTAAATAGAATGGAACTAGTTGACCATGATTAGATTTGGATTACTACATTCATATTTCTTGCAGTGACATATATGTGAAACAAAAGTATGAAAATGCCTGTGGTGGGAGGGGACATGGTTTTTTTAAAAAAATTGGTCTTGCTTCCCAGATCGAATGTCAAAATATATGACTAGTATAGGGGTGGCAATTATAATTAAAGGAAAGACTATCTACTATTTCTTCCCTACCACATTACATTCCCTTAGAATAACTCAGTTTGAGAACATAAAGGAAAAAAAATTCAAGTAAAATGTAGCTTCAGACTGTACATGCCAAAATCATATATGGCATAATCCATAAAACCGATGAAAACAGCCAGGTTCAATTTCCTAGACTTTCAGGCCCATTGCCTCTTGTTCTATTACTGTTAATCATAACTAGCTGACCTGTGGGTTTTTTTAAACTAATTTCTCTTGGCCACATGCATCTCCAGAATGCAATAAATGTTCCCCCTTTGTCACCTTTCATATATTAAAGGCTACTCTAATGGTATTTTAAGCCTCATTTCAACAATATTACCTCTTACAGGGGAACATTTTCAATGAAAATATTTAGATATACCTAATGCAATACTTTCCTTGATAACAAACATGGTTATATTTAGCAACCCTTTCCCTCATTACTGCCTTTAAGATACAGCATAGAAATTCTGCCTCACTGAATGTGCCTGGTTATCACAGAGACAAACTGGGCAAAGTGCTAAGGGTCAAACTGAACATTGCATTAGCAATCCACACTTTAATCTTTCAATGAGTCTTTTTCTTCTTACCTTATACCAGCAGTTGTGGAGGAGAGAAGAGGTTCAGATCGAAGTAATAACATGAGCAGGGGAAGGGTAACTCTTCCCTTTTACATAATTTCCCCTTTTGAAACCACAATTACCTGGTCTACAATTAGGCCCAATAGGAAAAAAGTAAGAAAAAGACTGGATGCCTATCTTCTTTCTCAATCTGAAGTAACTGCATTCCAAGGCAATGAGCTTTGTTACCAGGAGAATTATACAGTAGGAAAGAGTGAACATCTCCAGTTTGGTCCATGGTCCCCTTCTGCTACCTGCAATTTTCATAACGCATCCAGATGGAAATCTACAAAATGTTACAGCACATCGCACAATAAGGTTTGAATAAGAAAAGTGGCATGAGGGAAAAGGAGCAAACCTTGTAAAGTTGCTCTTATCCTATTTATCCCATTTCCAATAACTTTAGACTTTTAATTAATAGTCAAATTCCAATTGATACAATAATAGGATAAATTTTTTAAAAGTGGCCTGGGGTCAATAGGAATATGGGAAAGAAGTATTATCTCATCTGCATGTAGAAGTATAGGAAATATTAACATTCGCTAAAACTGGAGAGTGATACCAAGATGATTTCAGTTTGACTGGAAGATCACTCAAATATTGGTGAAACAATAGTGGGGCTAATAAACATCGCTGATGATCTCCTTTGTTCAGTGGGAAAGATCTAGAGAGGTGGCCAGAGTCGCTAGATCACATAAAAGCTTAAGAATGTTCATACAGTTTTTCAATTAGCCATAACAGTCTGCCATCTATAGGTGTATTTCCCAGCGTGGCACACAGTTGATTCCCAGGAACTCACTATATGCAGCTGTCATAAGCTATCTGTAAGTCTATAAAGGCCACATATAGACCGAATCCCCACCTGGAAATTCAATCTAGATCAAACATTGAAAATGCTGGGGGGAAGAATTAGGACTAATAAAAGGAAACACTTCTTCATGCAACGTGTGATTGGTGTCTGGAATATGCTGCCACAGGAGGTGGTGATGGCCACTAACCTGGATAGCTTTAAAAGGGGCTTGGACAGATTTATGGAGGAGAAGTCGATTTATGGCTACCAATCTTGATCCTCCTTGATCTGAGATTGCAAATGCCTTAACAGACCAGGTGATTGGGAGCAACAGCCGCAGAAGGCCATTGCGTTCACATCCTGCATGTGAGCTCCCAAAGGCACCTGGTGGGCCACTGCGAGTAGCAGAGAGCTGGACTAGATGGACTTTGGTCTGATCCAGCTGGCTTGTTCTTATGTTCTTATGTTCTTAAACCAAGTTTGAAAATAAACTGCACCTTTTCATCGAGGTTTCAACTTCCCTACCACAGGATGTTTCCAGTGAAGACATCTAGGCCTATCTTGGATTCAAGAAATGTAATAATCCCCACTACCATGTGATCGGCTTGGTGGGTCTCTCCTGATTGGCTGTCGTGCCGTGTTGGGGTGGGACCTTTTTTCCTCCCACAAAAATGTGCTCATGTTATGACGTCAGCACGTCTCCCCCGCCCAAGTTTCTGGTTGGTTATCGTTCTCGCGGGATAAGGGAAAGAATGAGCGCCAGAACCGGAATGAATCCTTGTTCATCAATCAGGCAGTGGGGAGTTCTTCCTGAATCCTTGATATTTCACGTGAGTATCATGCGATTAATTGACTGTGCGGAATCGACCATAGTGAGCCCTTTGATGACACAGTTTTCTTGGCCAAATGAAATAAGACGGCACTGGGACCCTTTCTGCACAGCACAAATAAAATGTCTTGCAGATTTTGTTATTTTTTAATTGCATAGTACGCACAAAAAACATTGCCAGGGAAAGCTGTTCTTCCCCCCTCCCCCCACTACTAGCTGACTGAAGCTTGTCAGTTTCATTTTTTTGTGCCTACCATTTTGTGCTACAGAGATTTTTCGCCCCTGCCTCCATTTGCTGAAGGGTTTCCATGAAGGGGTTTCCTCTGCTAACAGATCATCCATGCACAATTTCACTGTAAAAAGTACATGAATAAAGTTTGCTTTGCCTGGTGATCCCTCACATGTGGTTTTTTTCCTCTTTTTTGTTTTGAGGGAGGTGTCTACATAGCTACAACAACATCATACTATGCTAATTGCAGCTGCTCGGGGGGCTGGTCTACCTTTCCTTAAGAGGCAACAGGTAGACACCTGTGTGGGATTGCCAGGCAAAACAAAATTTATTCATGTACTTTCTACAGTAAAATCATGTGCATATGAGCTGTTAGCAGAGGAAACCTTCTTGGGAAAACCTCCTTGGGAAACCTTCAGCAAATGGAGGCAGGGAAGAAGAATCTCTGCAACAGGACAAATGGTGGGCATGAGCAGCAAAAGTGAAAGTAAGAGGTTTAAAATTACTGGGCAGGAAAAATAATATATTTCCTGCTAGCCTGCTCTCCACACAGCAAGCAGGAAAAGACTTGACTCTGTCTTGGGGGGAAAGATCACTAGTTTAGCAATTTTTGAAAAACCCAGGTTGGAAGAAAAAACTCAACCTGAGAACATCTTGGGGGAGAAACCTGTGCAGAGTTCCTCCCCAAAACACTTTTTATAATGTCCTCATGTCACATTTGTGCTGTGTAGAAAGGATCAGTGACCCAATAATGAGCAATTGTGCCTAAACCTGGCCTGCTCAGGTCCAATAATTTGAATCCAGTGTTCAAGATTTTGATACAGGAAATGTCCATATAATTTACCAAGTTTTAACAGAAGGCTAATCAGACAATAATTTGCTGGATTTTTTAAAAAATCAGTTGCCATGCTCTTGGTACTTTACCAGAACTATTAATTAAAGTATATAAGGTGATTATTGGGTCCACCTTTTAACATTAGATCGAAGGACTTCTGTAGTAATTAAATTGAACCTAGGAGCTTTTCCTGACTTTGATTTGTTTATCAAAATTTCAGTCTTTTCAGGCAGTACTCCAGGCCAATGCTGGAAGCATTCCCTGAGCCTGCAGTGGCATTTCATGTATTTACAGGCTATTGAAAAGATTAGAATAGTATTCTTCCCAGATGACTGGGGAAATACAAAAGTCCATTTCTGTCCTTCCCCCCGTATCTCCAGGAACCAGGGACCAAAGGATTTTTGAGTTATTATTTTGGGTGGCAATTATTAGATAGTTCCAACCCTTTCTAGTTTCTTGTTTCTTATCTCTAACCAGTTGCTTGAATGTCTTTTAAAACTGGGTCAGTTCACTGTGCACTAGTTCTCCTCAGTTTATAATGGGTTTGAATGAGATATCAGTTATTTAAGATTCTGACGTTATCAAACCAGCTGTTTCTGCGAATCGAGTTTTATTTTTTAATTATCTTGGCGTCTCAAGAGAGAATTGGTTTCAGTAGCCTCTCTAGCTTATCTAACATTATGTACAAAAACTTTGAAAAACCACCCTATGTTTTAACAGATCCTAAATCTAGAGAGTCTAAGAGGATAGCCACCTTTCTATCGACATGTACATTCCATCTAACTGGTTTAAATAAATTCTAATCTCTGAAAAGGTGGGGTTGATGTTTCAGACATGATTCACATTCCAGACCTCTCAAAGTATGCATCACTAGCAGATGGTCACTACCACAGCAGGGCCCCACCATTAGATTGTCAATAAATGCCAACAATGCAGAAAGTCAACAAACTAGAAAATAAATGCCAACAAACTAGAAAGTAATCAGTTGAGTTGCACTCTTGGGCCAAGAAATATGTGTAGTCCCAAATGTTGTCTGCTCCCTTTCTACCATTAAGGACTATCAAATCATATTCTAATATTAAATTCAGCAACCTCGATCCTGCCTTGTTAATTTTACCATCTCTTGACCTTCTGTTATATAAGTAAGGATATCCTAATTCCAATTGATCAGGGGTCTGCAGCCTACGGCTCCAGAGCCACATGCAGCATTTTCGCCCTTGTACTGCGGCTCCGCATGGCTTTGGTTCTTTCAGCCTTCGGAGAGTCACCCTAAGGGTTAATGAAAAAGAGAGGCACAGCCTGAGATGGCTATCCCAAGCCACTTCCAGCTTCCCTGTCCCAGCTGCCTGGTTGGCTGATGCCAGTGATGGTGGAGCGGGGCGGGGGCAGAGCACTGCTGGTGGATCCTCTTGAACAGGTGAGCGGCGAAGGGTGGGAAACGGGAGGAAGTTGCAGGAGCAGATTTTCAGCACAATCCTAACCTCAGTCTGCCTTCCTTGAGTGGGGGGTCAGGGATCGACCCTGATTTAGGTGGCCTCATTTCCCTCTCTCCTGGGTCCTTTTTGGGGGCGGGACCACATGGGGGACCCCAGCAGCGTCACCTTGGGTTGCAGACTGCTGAGCTCCAGGGGCTTTCCTGGTGGATGGCAGCCTGGCTGAGTCCAGGTGAGAAAGTCGATGTCAGGGTTTAAAGGAGTTATTACCTGCAGCCCTGCAAGGTTGCACTCGGGGCTGTTTGATGGGGAGGAGGGGGTGGGTGGAAATTGTTTGCTTCTGCATTGCCAAGGAGGGCAGGAACGCATGGGGAAAGCCTTGCACGTGGATCTTGGAAGGTCTACTTCAGAGTAAGCCAGTGGAGGGTAAGCTTGTAGATCGTGGAAGGGAAGAAGGCCGGGATCATCCTCAGCCATGGTTGTCAACTCCTTGGCGGGCAAATCCCAGGACATTTGGGGGTAGATTCTCAGAAACTGTGGCTTTTGGGACTAGGGCGGGGGCCATGCTCACTGAGGAATATGGCTGTCGAGTCCACCCTCCATGGCAGACATGGAGGTCTGTTATTATTTTTTAAGAGTTCAAAATGTTCAAAATGTGTTCTTTACATAAATATAATTTTCTCTGTAGCACTTCATGGATTTCATAAGCAACACACTATAATTGTTTATTCAAAGTGTAAAGGTAAAAAATATATATATACAGTGTTATCCTCATTTTAAATGTCAAAAAGTGTTTGTGGCTCCAAGTGTTTTCTTTTCATTGGAAAATGGGTCCAAATGGCTCTTTGGGTGTTAAAGTCTTCGGGTCTTCCATCCCACCTTTCCATAGCCAATCCTCGTCTCTGTTACTTATACATGCATTTAAGTCCCCAGCAAGTTTAAATTTTGCTTCAAGGAAAGAGCAGATTAAGGTGCTTAAAAACTTTCCAAGATTAGACCAGCAGTGTCTCTGCCTTTCCTCGACTGAAACTGGAGGGAGATAGATCAACACTGTTACTAAGGACAGTTTGAATAATTGAAATTGAATTGCGGTAGCCAAGGACAGCAATTCAAAGACCTGGATATAATTTATTGGGAGACCACTGGAAACCAAACAGGTGAGACCAACTGTTGTATGCCCACCTCTTAAACCTTTTTGTGCTTTTAAGCAATAATAACATGATAGATAACAACTATCAAGACTTCAAATTTCTTGCAACAAAATAATAGAGTGGTTACATAAAAAAGATAAAACCCCTGGAATTTGAAGTGCCCATCCTATTATGTTCCAGGTGACCAACTTGATAGAATTTTCTTGTCATTGTTGAGAGGCTTCTATATCAATACCAGTATATGCTATAATACATCCATTCCTTCCTTGTATTATGATTTCAGGTTCCAAAGGGGGGTGGAGTCTCACACTCTGGAACTCTTCAGTTTTCATATGTTGCAGGGTCTTTGGTGAATGGGACAGCATGTGGAAACCTCAGGAACAGTACTCCAACGATCAGTTCTAGGAATTTGATGAAGTTTTTCCAACTTAATCTATTAATCATTTTTTTCTGTTCAGAGGGGGAAATGTACTGAAAGAAGTAAAAAGGTTTGTTGCAGTTGAATCCAGTGCCCGTTCACTTGGGTTCTCTTGCATCATCAACTCCAGGTCTGGATCACAGAGAATATTTTGACATGATCTACTTGGTGAACAATTGAAGCATCCATTTCCATTTTATTCCTGTCTTTGATCATAAATAGACTATCTTTAGATGTATTGTTAACCCTTTTCTTTTCCAGTCTTATCTTCGGTGAACAGACAAGTGATTTTGAGAAATTTTGAATTAGTAGCTTTGATTAGTTATTGCAAGTTGGTGATTTAAGAAGAGGATTTGATTTAAAAGAGTTCTCATGCTGAATCAAAGGCCTAATCATACAGTCCCGATAGAGCTTTGTTACCTCTATACCAAAAGCTCCTCATTCTTTCTCTTTCCACTTGGAGCAATGATGAAATTCTTGGTGCATAAAAAGAGAGTACAATCCTTTCATAATGAAGGGGTCGCCGTAATTGCTGTACCCATTTCAGATCAACATAGGGTGGATTTAAAAGAAATTTAAGATATTGATTAGTTTTCCAATTAATAATTTAATAGGCACATTCAGCCAGTAGATTGTTGAGATCCCAAAAGGTTAACATGGAATTCCAAGTCATTGACAAGAGAAAACTTCCAAGAGTTCTGAGCCAAAACACTGAGAGTTCTGAGGGGAGAACTGATTTGAATGCCAGAGTGAACAATTGTTCTGTTGTAGCTTCATTCTCTGGAGCAGGGGTAGGGAACCTGCGGCTCTCCAGATGTTCAGGAACTACAATTCCCATCAGCCCCTACCAGCATGGCCAATTGGCCATGCTGACAGCGATGGAAATTGTGGATTCCTGGGCTATCTGGAAAGCCACTGGGACCCCTTCTCTGGAAAACTTCGAAGAGCCAGTTCAAAGTGAGCTGAGCTACTCTGATTAAGAGCCAGAAAAGACAAATTTAAGTTAGGGAATCTGTACCAATGTCCTGGAGTTAACCATAATACAGTAACACTGCTTAATCACACTGGAGGCTTGGTTGATTTTCTCTGAGGAGAATCCACCCCAAAAAGGGGCAGTGATGGTCCTGAAGGTGGTTTAGTTGGTAAATAGAGAAAGGATTGGGTTTCCTGAAGGAAAGCCTGCAAGTCCTTTTCTGATAAGCACTGTGTGAGATGGACACTCTAGAGGAGAGACTGTCACAGAGTTAGCGTTTGAGCAACTGTGTAGGTTATACGTACATGAGGGTAGAAATTAAGGTTTTATAGCACATTAACTAGAGAACCAAACAGAAAATCGATCACCTACCCTGGTGGGTCCTTAGTGTGTGGAGAATTTAAGTGGCTGTAACAACTTGAAGGCACTAAAGATTGTGACCTGTGTGAACCTTGCATCAACTGTAAAAAGATACTGAGTGTCTGTATACATCATATGTCCCAACCCTACATGCTGCTGAATATCATAGAATCATAGAAACAGAACCATGGAGTTGAAAGAGACCCCAAGGGCCATCAAGTCCAACCCCCTGAAATGGAGGAACACACAATCAAAGCACTTCTGACAGATGGCCATTGAGCCTCTCTTTGAAAACCTCTAAAGAAGGAGACTCCACCACACTCCAAGATAGTGCATTCCACTGTCAAAGAGCTTTTATTGTCAGGGAGTTTTTCCTGATGTTTAGGTGGAATCTCTTTTCCTTCACCTTGAACCCATTACTCCTGGTCTTAGTCTCTGGAGCAGCAGAAAACAAGTTTGTTCCTTCACCAACATAATACTCCTTCAAATATCTAAACATGGCTATCATGTCACCTCTTAACCTTCTCTTCACCAAACTTAACATACCCAGCTCCCTAAGTCTTTCCTCATAGGGCATGCATTCCAGACCTTTTACCATTTTGGTTGCCCTCCTCTAGACCCGTTCCAGCTTGTCAATAGCCTTCTTGAATTGTGGTACCCAGAACTGTACACAATATTCCAGGTGAGGTCTAACCAATGCAGAATAGAGAGGTACAATTACATCCCTTGATCTAGGCACTATACTGCTATTGATACAGCCCAGAATCTCATTGGCTTTCTTGGCCACTGCATCACACTGCTGACTCATATTCAGTTTGTGGTCTACTAAGACTCCCAGATCCCTTTTGCATGTAGTGTTGTCAAGCCAGGTGTCACCCATCCTATATCTATGCATTTCATTTTTTCTGCTTAAGTGTAGTATCTTACATTTATATCTAAATTATCCAGGTCATTTTGAATTCTGATTCTGTCCTCTGGGGTATTAGCTACCCATCCTAATTTGGTGTCTGCAAATTTGATTAGCATGCTCTCTATTCCATCATCCAAGTCTTTGATAAAAATATTGAATAGCACTGGGCCCAGGACAGAACCCTGTGGCACCCCACTAGTCATTTCTCTCCAGGATGAAGATGAGCCATTGATGAGCACCCTTTGAGTTTGGTCAGAATATAACAAGGTTTTCTCCAAACCTTGTTGAAGCAATGGGCAGGTCCAAGAAAGAAAATGCAGTCTATAAAACAGAAACATTGCTATTCTTATGTACACGTCACTCTTATACTATACTCACCAACTGCATTTTGCAACAGCATTAAATCACTTTAAATAAAACATTTCACTACATTATAACAGTACTACATGATCAGTTGTTTCCATTCAATTATACCATGTTGCCGGTTCCTCTCCAATGACTCTGGACGAAGCGTTGGCCATTGCATTTTTTTCCCCTTGTACATGGAGAATATCAAAATTATAATCTTGCAACAGTAAGCTCCACCAGATAAACTTGGTGTTTTTGGTCTGGTTTAACCATCATAAGGGAGAATGGTCAGTGCATAAAGTAAGCTCTTCTCCTCCCACAGGTAAGGCTTAAGTTTTTCAACTGCCCATGTGATGGCTAAATATTCCCTCTCAATTACAGAATGGTGCTGTTTCTTTTCAAGGAGCATCCAGCTCAAATATAAGATAGGCTGCAAGGATCCAGCCTTACCCTTCTGGCATAAAACAAGCCCAATGCCAACTTTGGAAGCTTCTATGAATAGTGTGAAAGGCTGAAAGAAATCAGGCGCTTTCAGTAAAGGTTCAGTAACCAGTGAATTCTTTAATCTCTCAAAAGCCTCCTGCTTTTGAGGTATCCAGGTCACTTTTTCACAGTCATGCAATGGTGCAGCAAGTGTGCTGAAGTTAGAGATATAACATCTGTAATTCACCACCCCTCCAAAAAATGCTCTGATCTGCTTTTCTGCATCTGGTCTAGGTCATTCTTGTATCACTTTAACTTTATTACTATCTGGTTGTATATATCTCCTTCTAATAAATGACCTAAATATTTTACCTGCTTCATTGCTAATTGACATTTAGCAGCTTTTCAGTTAACCCTGCAGTCTTTATGCTGTTAAACAAAGATGCAATATGGTAGAGAGATGTTCCTCCCAGGTCTTACTAAAGATGGCGATGTAATTGATATATGCCAAAGCCACATCCTTTAATCCCATCAGCATTTTATCAATCAACTTCTGGAATGTAGCAGGAACATTTCTCATTCAAAAAGCTAGGACTGTAAATTTGTAAAGTCCATCATAAGTCACAAAAGCAGTTTTCTGCTGGTCTCGTAGTTCCATGGCAACTTGTCAATATCCCTTGGTCAAATCTAGTGTGGAGATATAGTTAACAACCTGAATAGTTTCTACCAACTCATCTACCTGAAACATAGGGTAACCAACAGGGACTGTAACTTGATTTAATTTTCAATAGTCCACAAAAAACCGTACAGTCTGGTCCAGTATGGGAATATGATAACAAGGGATGCCCAGAGGCTATCTGAGGGGACAATTAACCCCAGGTCCAACATTTCCTTGCTCTCAATAGAGATGGATTCCACATTGCTCCCCATCACCCTGTAAAGAGAGGGTGCAACAGCAGGCATTCAAAATAATAGAAAAATAGTTTGGCTTTGAATGTCTCTCCCCTAGTGATAAAGGCGGTCTCCTCTGCTCATTAGGGTCATTAGAACCAGCATAGATTCTCTCACTGCTTTTGGTGTTACCTGGCTCTTTTCCTTGATTTTCTAGCCGTTTTGATTATGTTCCTGCAGTGAGAAGTCTCTTGGTGATCCTGTAATACTTTCCAATTTATCAAAAAATCTTATTAGAGTTTGAACTATAAGTATTGTTTGCCATGCTAAAATTGTAAATGTATCAATTTGGACTATATGCACCTTGGGATTAGTTGATACAAAGTCCTGAGATCCAACATCATTAAATGCTGTGTCAGTTTTATCTGTCCCCAGTGGGGTGGGCTGACACCCTTCCACTACTGATAAATCTTCAACTTCAAGGCATTCGTATCTGTTTGGTTGAGTAGTCAGTTTAAAAGCGCCTTCTAAAAAAATAATCTATCTTGCTTTGATTTCTAATCAGGGCAGGGTTATCTTTATTTCCTATGACTCCTGTTACTTTCAACTCCTGTTTCCCAATCCCATATTTGACTTTAAACTTGAAGAGTATTTAGCATGCAGTCCATTGTGTCTGGAAGGATGAAAAGGACAAATTCTGACCTTTTAACCTATTCTCCAAGTCCTTCTAATAACATTTACAAATGGACTGAAAATTATTAGAAGTAAAATACTGAGTAATGTTCTTCCATAATTAGCATCACAATATACTTTTTCTAGCATGTAGGGGTGAGCCCGCGAGCCCAGCAGAACCGTAGATAGAGCGCTTGGAATGCCGGTGCCGGCTGCGGCCTTCTGGGTGCACACGCTCCCCCACCCCCCAGTCCCCCGTGAGTCACAGGTCATGAGATGCCTGACTCACGGTCACCAGATGTCCCAGACAAAGGGACAAAGGGGCTCTTGCCCCCAGGTGTGGATTAGACCCAGACGCGGACTCCTCCTCCTGCACGTAGCAGCCCTATGAGATCATGCATCACATGATGATCTCCCGCTCTCCCGCCTCCCGGTCCGCCCACATTGCCCCCCTCTTGTAAACCCTAATAAAAGGAGGCTGAGCCTAGCACACGGCAGAGTTGCCAGGATCACGGAATCCCGTGCTTCCTGCCGCTGGCGCTCTCCACCAGATGGAATCTCCGCGTCTCGCCTCTTCCTTGGGGTCTCGTGGGCAAGACTACACTAGCATTCTATTGTTTATCTACGGTTCCACAATTTAATATTTGGCATAGCTGCAGAAGCAACTCAGTCCTTGCTTGGAGAACTTAAGCTGGGTAAAAAAAGAGAAAAATGAAGGGGAAGGACTGATCATGAAGTAGTAAGTATAACTGGTAGAAGTGCAGAAAAAGATGACTGTGTTATGCCTTTGGAGAAGAACTAGTCTTTGAGATAGCATCTGAAGGCATGTGGAATTTGCTTGATTGACAGAGAGGGGGAGGCTGTTCCAAGCACATGGATCATCAGCATGATGGAAGGCACAAAGAAGGGAGTGGGAGAAGGAACAAAAGCTATTCCTAGTAATGTTCTGTGTGCAATTACATTTGTTGCAGATGTCCTAAGGAAAGAGTGCTCAGAAACTAAATGTATGTTGCCCAAGAGGCAGCATCTCTTATGAAATGCACATTTTGGGAGGAGAGGGATACTGAGTAATGAAGATTCAAATGAGGCTGTGTGGTACACACAAACACAGATAAATGATATTATTTTGATCAGTATACGCCTTAAAATTCCTTAATCTCAAGGCCCAGAACTAAATTCCACATTTTCCTTCAAACATTGTCTTAGATGACAGTTGGTGCTTCAAAATTGTATGCCGTACATTACACACATTTTGAAAATGTGGTTTGTAGAAATTGGCAGAGGACCAGAATGGTGAAGTGGCTCAGGTATTGGACTAGGACCTGGGAAACCCAGGTTCAAATCCCCAATCGCACCATGGAAGCTTCCTGGGTGACCTTAGGCCAGTCACACACTCTCAGCCCTGACCCTGGCTAGTATTTGGATGAGAAACCTCCAAGGAATACCAGGGTTGTGATGGGGAGGCAGAGAGTGATAAATCATCTATCTTGCCTTGAAAACCCTACTGGGTTGCCACAAGTCAGCTGTGACTTGATAGCAAAAAGAAAGAAAGAAAAGAAAAGAAAAGAAAAGAAAGAATGAATGAAAGAAAGAAAGAAAGAAAGAAAGAAAAAGAGGTATAGTTTTAAAAGTATCATTTCAATTCCATATTGTAATGTGCATCATTTTCATACAATATCAAGAATATTGTTATTGTTTGGAAAAGATGTGTTGGATCATTTCAATTCCATATTGTAATGTGCATCATTTTCATACAATATCAAGAATATTGTTATTGTATGGAAAAGATGTGTTGGAAGACTTTTTTTATAGATACCAAATGTCCACCCATAATTTCCTACAGAGAAATAAAATTAGTTTTCCAAAGTAGATACTTTTAAAGCAATGTAGAGATAAAGGTAATCTCCTGTGCAACAGTGCATCACTATTGACCCAAAGGGTAATGTCACATCGTGGTGTTTACTTGACAGATGGGGTGGTTTGCCATTGTTTTCCCCAGTCATCTATTTATTCATTTTATCAACCTTGGAAGAATGGAAAGCTGAGTCAATCTTGAACCGGCTACCTGAAACCAATTTACATTGGGATAAAACTCAGGTCAGGAGCAAAGCTGCTGCTTAACACTCTGCGGCATGATGGGACCAAAATTTCAGGAAACCTGGTTCTCTCATTTACTATAGCAGTGGCATAGCGTCAATTGGGGGGGGGGGAAGCAGAGCAACGGTGGAGGTGTGGCCGAGCCATGGAGGGGTTGTTCTGGGACATGGTGGGGGCGGGCAGTGCTGCAGCAGGGGCGCAGGGCAGGCGCGCGCCCTGGGCGCAGTTTCCCCTCTGCCCCTGTAGTAAAGCTCTTAAATTTTAAGTGATATCTAAGTCAGCTTGGCATATGCCTTTCTTTTCCTTAAGTTGTCCTGAGATCCTTTCTTTTCCTTAAGATGGGCACTTCCTTCAGTATTCTCTAAGTTACTCCATCCATAGTTATCTTTTGAGCTGAGTGGTATGATTTTATGGACCAAAAGTGGTATGACTTTATGAACCAAAAAAAGGCACCCCAACCATCTTTGTCTCCAGAGGGAGCATAACTCAGTCAGTCTGCAGTGCATTGACTCTGTGGATTTTAAATGGCTGCTAGACCTGTGCTCTGAACTGTGGAAACCAGGTTTACCAACCATTATTTTCAGCATGGCCAAATGGGTGAGAGAGCTCACGAATCCTTTAAACGTTAAAGAACCATTATTTTCATTTATCCCATAAAATGATAGCCCATTCAATTTAAAGGGCTGATGTGTCATGGCCCATCATTCGTCCTTCACCACTCTTGCTGAAAACAAACTCAGCAAGCAGGTTGCAGAACAACAGAAAGACCTCCTGACATGACTCTGGGTATTTCTGATATTTATCAGGAATATCTGCCATGTTATTGAATATTGCCAGTTCCATCTGCTACTGGAAATACTGGGCATTTGATCCAGTCCACAATATTTGATTGTACATTCCCAAGAGAAACTCTCTAAAGCTAGTCGGTTTTCTGTGCACAATGGGAGAAATTAAATGAAAATTAGAGTTTCAAAAATGAGACAGAAAAAATAAAACGCTTCCTGATCTCCACACAGCAAGCAGGAAATGTTTTGAAAAACATTCAGGAAAAGATATTGCAAGCTGGCAGTTACACAGGGGCAGGACCAGTTCCTGAACTATTATTATTTCCTGTAATAACCCCTTCTGGCTCAGCAGCCACAAAAGTGGAAGCATTGATGGATGCTATTTATGTATTTTTAAAATTTAGATAGGCAGGCAGGCAGCTATACAGACAGACAGATTGTTTTCAGCCATTCTTTACCTTATTGCATGGCAGTAAAACTACTACCAGTAATTAATCACATTTTAAAATCAACAAGCAGATATTGGACCTTTCCCACCAGGTTTCCTTTTGATCATAATGACCCTTGGTAGTTATGCTACATTAAGTATTCTACTCCCCCTTTCCCCCACCAGTGCTTTGAAATATGGTCTGCTGGAGATTTAGTCATAGAACTTCTGACTTGAGTCCTTGCCAAATCCATTAAAATACTTATTGCATAGTTAAAGCTTGTGACATCTCCCAGGGGAGCCGATTTAAAAATAAATTGCATGTGTTTAGTTGAAAGGCCTTCATTAGCCTATTCTTCCTCCACCAACATTTTCAAATTGCTTACTAAGGGACAGTAAACATGTGTTTGAACTGTGAACTAATAAATATTTGACATTCCCAGAGAATTAGGTCATTAGTATTTTGTAATAAAAAATGCATGCAGTGCATAAACCAGTGGTAAGGGAGAGAAGACTGATCATCATTGAGAAACTGATCACCTCTAACAAAATAATAAAGCTGAATCCTAGATCACCCCCACCAAGATAAGGGCCTCTTCTGCACATGCAGAATAATTGACTTTCAATCCAATTTCAATGCACTTTGC